>NW_027185926.1:0-11655 GCF_028583685.1 Petaurus breviceps papuanus
GTATATTGCTACTGAATAGAAGTAACTAGTGGAGAATGTTTCCTCCCATAAAGTGATCACGAAGCACTGACGGTCTTTTGGACACTTTGTTTGCCCCACAGATATCTCAAAAGCAATATTTGTCAAATAGAAGTCATTATGTCTCTACCCCTCCCTCTAACGCTCTCCTGTTATGAGTTCCCTGTGATTTTTTTTTTTTAAGCAATCGGGGTTAAGTAACTTGCTCAAGGTTACATGGCCAGTTATTTCTGGGTGTGGTGCTGAGATGTCTGAGCCCGGGATTCAATCTCCAGGTCTTCCCAACACTGGAGCCGGTGCTCTTACTCGCTGAGCCACCTGGCCGCCCCTTTCCCTGTGATTTTGAGGGCAAATTTGCAGTCATCCAGGCCAGCAAGCTTGGCATCATTCCCATTCACCTCACATATCTGATCTGTTGACATATCTCGTCCTCTCTACCTTCATAGTATCTCTCCTGTACATTCCCTTCTCTGTATCCATATCCCTACCACTTTAGTTCAGAGACTCAATTATCTCTCACATGGACTATTGCAATAATTTTCTAACCTGCCTCAAGCATCTCCCCATTCCAATCCATCTCAGCTGAGGATGAGTGGATCTGATCATGTCATTCCCTTCCCCCACTTCTGTTCAATGAACTAGCATGGCTCCCTATTGCCTCCAGAATTAAACTTCATGTAAAGTTCTTAATAACATTGCCACTTTCAACTTTCCAGTCTTCTTATACTTTACTCCCTCCCATGTACTCTAAGAACCAAGTACTCTTGCCTACCTGCTATGCTTGGAACACGATACTCCATCTCCCCTCTCTGTACATCTGTATGGCTATCCTCCATGCCTAGTATACATTATCCCCTCATTTTTATCTTTTAGTTTCCCTGGCTTCCTTCAAGATTCAACTCAAATTCTATCTTGGGCAAGAGGTCTTTTTCTCACATACTTTTTTTTTTTAAAAGCAATCAGGGTTAAGTAACTTGCTCAAGGTTACACGGCCAGTTATTTCTGGGTGGGTGCTAAGTATCTGAGGCCGGATTCGATGCCCAGGTCATCCTGACACTGGAGCCAGTGCTCTTACTTGCTGTGCTACCTGGCTGCCCGAAGAGGTCTTTTTTAGTGTCCCTATCTGAGATCATCTTTGTCTACTCTCAATCTTTCTCTGTCAAAAATATATATGTACATAAATATGTATATATATATATGTGTGTGTATATACATGCACACATATATGTGTATATATGTGTGTGTATATATATATGTGTGCACTTTAGATGGAGTTGTAAAGGGGAACAGCAGGAACAGCACTAAAAAAATCACAATAAAAGCCTGTCTGTTTGAGGAAAATGATGTTTATATATATATATGTATGTATATATATATACACACACACATATGGGGCCATCTCCAGTCATCCTGATCTATATCTTGTCTCTGGACCCAGAGGACTCTGAAGCAGAAAGTGAGGCTGGTCACCTTGCACAGCCCTCTGTCCCTTAAATCCAATTTACCTGCATGTCATGGCACCATCTTCCTGATGTCATGGTCCTCTTCAAGAACGAAGGACAAAAAACAGCAACCTGTATATATACATATACGTATATGTATATATACATGCACATATATTTATACCTAATTATAGAATGTTCTATATACCAGAATAATATACGATGTTGCATATACTTAGTTATATAAAACTAACGTCTCCCCTATTAGAACACAAGTTCCTTGACAACAGTGATGGTTTTTGTTTTTATTGGTTTCTCTGATGCTTAACACAGTGCTTGGCACCTCATAAGTGCTTGTAGACTAATATGTTTTCTTAGGGAACAGTTTAACCTGCCCTTCCTTAAATGGCAGTTAAGAAATAGAAGATCATAGGAACACAGCATCATAAATATGGAGTTGGAAGAGAGTTCAGAGTCCGTCTAACCCACCCTCATTTTATAAACGAGGAAAATGAGGTCAAGGGAGGTGTGGGGACTTGCTTCAGGTCACACAGTCAGCAATCAGAGATGAGCCCAGGTCCTCGGACTCTGGGGATACCCTCCGCGGCTCCCCAGGAAACTTGTTGAGGATGAAAGTTTTCCTGTGAAAAAGCCTAACAATCCCACTGTAACCTATTTTCACCTCTGTCGTAGCATGTAATAGGGGTGCTGTTTTTTTTTAATGATGCCCTGTGAAATTAGGTTCCCTTCTACAGAATTAGCATTAGAATGTGGCTTTGTATTCCCGTGGGAGGGATTGACACCAGGAATAATGAAGAGAAAGTAAATAATCATGGCTCCCTTGATTTGGGTGCCTATTGGAGGTTTTTAGGTGTTGCAAATGAGTAGTTAGTTTGTATGAGATCAGTAGTGGCAAAAATCTAGTAGAAAATGTAGTAGTAATGAAGCCCCCGCCCCTCCCCTTCTAGGGAGCTAGAGTTTTGAGGCTCACAAAGTACAAAACTTCTGGACAGAGTTATGCATGTCTTGTGATCCCCCATTTTTCTGGAAGAGGAAACTTAGTTGCTAAAACTTGTTCAGAGACGCAGTTAGGATCATCAGTTTGAAGCTGGAAGGGTGAGCTAGTCCAGCCCCCTCATTTTATTTATACGCGACGAACCTGATGTTCTGAGGGATTAGGTGACCTGTTCTGTTGTTCCCACATGACTTTCCAATCTCCCATTTCTGTACCTTTACACTGATTGCCCACACCTTCCACCCCGCCCCCATGCCTGGAAGTCTCCCATCTACCTTGCAGAATTCCTCTCTTCAATATGCTGCCCAAGCACCATCTTTTATATGAAGCCTTTCCTGATCCTTCCAAATGTTACTCCTCTCCTTCCCTAATTTGTTTCAGCTCAAGGAATGTTCTCCGGCGACCCGTACCCCATTCCTAAAATGCCCTTGCTCCTCATCTCTACCTATGGTTTCATTTAAGGCCCAGCTAAAACCATTCTTCTAGAGGAAGCCTTTCCAATCCCTCTTCCTTCCAGTGCTTCCCCTCTTTTAATTATTTCTTATTTATCCTGTATATAGACTACTCGTACATATTTGTTTGCTTGTAGTCTTTTCCATTAGATTGTCAGCTCTTTGAGGGTAGGGGCTGTCCTTTGCCTCTTTTTGTATCCCCAATGCTTAGCATAGTATCTGGCACATAGTAGGAACTTAACAAGAGTTTACTGACTGAATAGTCTTTATTTTTGTATCCCCAGCGCCTACTACAGTGTCTGAAAATAGAAAGTGCTTAACAAATGTTGATTTTTTTTCCCTCAACAGTTAGTAATAGAACTGCAATTTAAACTCATGTCATTGGACTTCAAATTCAGTGCTCTAATAATAGGAAATACTAGGTTACTGAAATATTTACTGTTGATGAAGACATCTGAACTGGACTTGAGAATCTCCATTGTCTGACCTTGCTCCTGAGTTATTGGAGAACACCATTCAAGTTTATTGTTTGTATCCACAGCAAATTCATCCCATCTTCCTTCACTTGAACCTCCTTGGGTGCTTTGATTCATCTTTTATTGATTCTCTATTGCATTTGCCACAGCAGGTATTCTGAACCTTTTCTACCCTCTCCTATCCTTCTAGCCCATCCCTTCTGTCTCAGCAAATGTTCTGTCCTTCTCCTTTACTGAGGTGAAGGCCACTTTGAGAAAACTCCCTAGAATTTTCTCCTCTTCCTCATATATCTTTGCTTCCACACCCTCTTCATCAACAGAACATCACCCTGTATCTCCAGCACTCTTTTGTTCTTTCTCAAAAGTGTGATTCTTTCTTTCCAAGGTTCCTGCTTGCCATACTTAGCTTCCTCCAAGTGCTTTTTCCAAGGCTAACAAAACCTCTGCTATTTTAAAATGTGTTTATTTATTTACTTTTACAAGCAATTTAGTATTTCTTTCACTGCCCCTACCCCAATTTATAATAAAATTAAAAACGACCTCACAACAAACTTACCTAGTCCAACCAAGCAAATTCTCACATTGGTGATGTCCAACAATGTTTATCTCAGTCTAGACTTTAAATGAATCACTTTTCTGGCAGGGGATAATATGGCATGATTCATCGTTAGGCCTCTGGTCTCATGGTTTATTCTTACATTAATCAGAGCCCTAAAGCCTTTCAAAGTTGTTTTTAATCACTACTTTTTTTTTTTTGCTCTTAGCACCTGTCCTCTTGATCCTATCCTTTCCTCATTCCTCTAGGACTGAGTATTCCCTTTTAGTACATATTTAATCTTTTTTCCCCTCAACTTGTTCTATTCCTTCTTTTCTCTCAAGTTATCACCCCCTGCTCCTTCTTCCTTTCACCTTCAAAGTTCTCTGGAGAGTTGTCTGTACTAGGGACCTAGATCTGAATCCGGAGGATCTGCCATTAAACCCTCACCTTGCCACTGACTACCTATTGTGTGATACAGGGCAAGTTTCTCCAGGCCCAAGGTTCTCCATCTGTAAAATGAAGGAGTTGAAATTGATAACCAACCTCCAATTTCCCTTCTACCCCTAAATCTATGATCCTGTGGTCTATATGCCACCAATGACTTTGCCCTTTAACTTACATTCTGCCTTCTGCCCCTACTATTCTGTTACCACATCTAGTCAATCAAGTCCTGTCTGTGCGTCCTTCATGACATCTTCTGCATCTGCCCCACTCATTCTGGTCACCATTTCCACTGTAACACCAGCAGTTCACATTTCCATATAGCCATAACATTTTCAAGAAACTTTTCTCCCAATAACTCTGTGAGGCAGACTGTATAAGTATTAATACATCCATTTTATAGATGAGGAAACAGAGAGTTTGGAACTGAATCTAAGTATCCTGACTCTGGGTTCAATGCTCTTCCCGCCATATCCAACTGCTTCCTTCCCCATGGTTACCAATCACCAGAGAAAACTAGGTGATGTATTTGATAGAAAATTGGACTTAAAGTCAGGAAGATCTGAGTTCAAATACTACCTCAGACACTTATTAGCTAAGTGATCTTGAGTAAGTCAAGTGATAGCCTTAGCCTTAGTTTATTCATCTATAAAATGGGGCTAATAATAGCACCTACCTCACAGGATTGTGGTAAGGATGAATACATATAAACATGTATTTACATATAAACATTTACACAAACATATATGCATATGCACGTATACATATTTGTGTGTATGTATAGGCCTGGCACGTTTTTGTTGTTTCCATTGTGTCTGACTCTCTGTGACCTTATTTGGAGTTTTCTTGGCAAAGATACTGGAGTGGTTTGCTATTTTTTTCTCCAGTTCTCTTTATTAGTGAGGAACTGAGGCAAAGTTGGTTAAGTGATTTGCCCAGCGTCGCACAGTTAAAAGTGTCTAAGACTGGATTTGAACTCAGGTCTTCCTGACTCCATGCCTAGTGCTCTATCCACTGTGCCACCTACCTGCCCTTCCTGGTACACAGTAGATACTTAGTAAATATTGCTTGATATGTAAAGTGCTTGGCAGTGTTACATATAAAGTGCTTTAAACTGCTACATAAATGCTATCTATTATTAAAAATCATCATCATCATCATTTTTGTTCAGATCTCTCATACCCTGAGACTCATTTATTATTTCAGCACATTTATTTTGAGTGATTTAGCTGTCCGACAGATGACGAGACTGAGTGAGAAAGCTCACCCTCTTCTTCCAGAGTGGCCCATCACAGACAGAGAAAGGGCAGAGGAAAAGCCAAATGCAATATAACTTTTGTGGCGGCCACTTTCTCATGATATTCCATTCTCTCATCCTTTCTGAGATGTGTTTGATTTGTGAGGGGAGGAGATGATGCTGTTGGAGAGTGCGTACCATGTTGAGGTGGATGTATCAATGAAGCAATACAAAGAAATTCCTGATGCTCCTTTTTATTTCCTAGTCACACAGCTCCAAGTGGCCAGGACTGCAGCTGTGTGGGTGAGGCTGATGAAGAATGGGGTATGGCAAACACACCGCCTCTATAAAAGAACGTTGTCTTAGTCTGTGAGGTGAACTGTCAGTTGCTGACTCCTTGGGCTTCCCTCCACAGTGTTTCCCTGGACCTTTTCCCATTCAGGGCCACTTCAAACTTTAGAGCTCTTGGATATAATCTACTTCCTGAATGGCCTTCTGAGTTAGTTGCCTCTATAAATTCTTGGCTTTTACCACTATTTTCTCTATTCTCTTGAACTGTGCCTTTTTACCCCAACTGTTATCTAGTTGTTTTTTAGTCCTGTGAGACCCTTCATGACCCCATTTGGAGCTTTTTTTTGTTTTTTTGCTTTTTGCAGGGCAATTGGGGTTGTGACTTGTCCAAGGCCACATGGCTAGTTTTTGTGTTAAGTGTCTGAGGCTGGATTTGAACTCAGGTCCCCTTGAGTCCAGGGCCAGTGCTCTATTCACCTAGCTGCCCCCATTTGGAGTTTTCCTCACAAAAATATTGGAGTGGTTTGCCATTTCCTTTTACAGTGAGGAAACTGAGGCAAACAGGGTTAAGTGACACACAGGGTCATACAGCTAGTAAGTGTCTGAGACCAGATTTGAACTCAGGAAGATGATTCTTCCTGACTCCAGACCCAGCACTGTGCCACCTACCTGACATTTTCACCCCAGGCATATATTAATTATTACATCTGAACTCTCGTCTCATTAGAGCTGGTGAAGCTTTGTGGTTCAGCAGAAGAATGCTAGCTGTGGGGTCACAGAACCTACGAATGAATCTCTGCTCTATCAGTTTTCATGGACCATGGATAGAGCACTTACCATCTCTGCACCTCAGTTTTCCCATATTTAAAATAAGCAAATTGGACTAACTGACCCATTAAGGCCTCTTTTAGCTCTAAAAATTTGTAATATCTCCAGGTCTTTTAATTATCCTGAATTATCAGCAGCTATTATCAGAAGCATACTAGGGCCAGACCAAAAGGCTAGAGAGAGATGATTGGTTAATTTTCAGTGTGAGAATTTCTACCTTATACATTTGCAAATGCTTCAGATCAGGATTTTATTTATTTGATGTTTTGTTGATTTGTCTAGACTTAAGAAAATGGAGAAAGTGTTACTAAAGCAGATCAATTTTAGAAATGAATCCTGAATACATTTTTATCCCTGGACAGGCCAGTAAAACACTTATCAGCACATTCTTGCTTACATATGTCACAAATAAGGGCACACAACAAGCAGGTCACAATTCTAATTATTCTTAATTTTCTTATCTGTAAAATGGAGATAAAAATGTAATCTGTTATTTGACCTTAATCATTCCCCATTTTCTTATCTGTAAAATGGGGATAACAAGTAATCTGTAATTTAACCCTAATTATTCTCAATTTCCTTATCTGTAAAAGAGATAATGTAACCTGTAATCTATAAAATGGGGATAATTCCTGTCTTGCCTACTTTATAAAACAGTTCAAAAAATCAAATGAGATAATGCACATCTTAGGAGTGGTAGTACAGTACAGAATGATGAGCTTCAAATTTAAAAGTCAGCCAGAGGAATGAAAAGGTTCACGATCAGAGAGAGGGGAAGTTTTGTGATAGTAATCATCTGAACAGTCAAAATTCTTCTCAACAAGTCAAAAGGTCGACTTTGTCCATTCTGACCTTAATAGTCCTCTTGTTTTGTTTTTTTTTAATTTGATTGAATTTCTGACTTTGAAGATTATGATTGCAAATAAGAAGTCAGATATAGGTAATTTATATGGACATCTTGGCCAAAGGACAAAATCTTACTAGTCTTCTTCAAAGACTCATTGCAGTCAGGAGGTCACCAGGACCTTTAAAGTTAATATGTGTAGAACAGAAGCTATGGCAGTTTCTACAAAGTTGGAAAGGCTTCAAGTCTAAGCCCCATAGTAGACTGTGCCTGACATCTGAGGACCAGTTTAGCTAAAATTGGAGAGGCTTGTCACCAAAAAGGCTGAACAGCAAATGAATATAAGATCTGGCAGAAAGATAACACTTTGAAATAAGGGACTATTTCATTTTTGCATTCACTTGTATCCTCAGGGTTTAGTACAGTGACCAACACATTAAAAAATTATCTGTGATTTCATCTGTAGAGATGAAATCCCCATATATAGAGGTCACAGTGAGGAAATCTCTCTATCAAGGCAGCTCAGTAACCACACTGCAATTTATAATCTTGGAGAGTCTAAATGAATTGCCCAGGATCACTCAAAAAGTCTATGTCAAAGGCAAGACTTGAATCCTGCCTCTGAGGTTGGCTGTCTTCCATCACACGGTGCTGCCTCTGTATAGTAGGAGCTTAATTGGATTCGTTGACTTGAACAAGTTAAAGTATTTTTGCCCAACAACTCATAAAACCATCCATGAATTTAACCTGAGTAACCTGTATAGATGAAATCACAATTCTTTTGAAGTACTAAAGTAAGAAGAAAGAAAACTTTAAAAGGAAAAAAAGAGTTGTTTTTCTTAAATTAAGGAGAGAGTAATATCACAGGACTTTTGAGTAGAAATGTATCACAGATGTAATTATTTCAACCCCCTCATTTTACAGATGTAGAAAATGGGGCCACAATGGGTAAAGTGATCTGCCCAAAGTAACATAACTAGTATGGGGCACAGTTAGAATGACCAACAAACCTTGGTCTTCTGACTCTACATCCAGTGATTTTCCAGGATACCCCTTTAAGGAGAAAAATTCCTTTAGAGTTTCTTTTGGTACAAATCTTGCTATTAGTTTACTTAAATATATCATCTGCTTCAGGGGCCATATTTCCCCCCTAAAGATAGGACCAAATGTATGCATATCTGCTTTATTAAACTGTTGATTTTTTGACCCCAGTTGCCAGATGCAATCTCATCAAAGACTATCTGAGCCAGGTACAATGCAAAATTTGTGTTGTGTTTGAAGCTTTAAAAAGTCCCTTTGAGTCCCTAAGGAGGGGGATTTAATTAACAAAACAGCCACATCAGCCAAAGTGTAAGCAGGTAGCATTTTGCATTTTTTATATGCACATCATCAAGTGTGATTTTAATTATACTGGGCATTCGAAAAGTTCACATCCCTCCTCCCCACTCCCTGAATTTAATTCAGAGAGATTGATGGTTATGAAGTAGTAAAAATGATGTAAAGTTCTAGGCTGGTCTCAGCTGGCCTCAACTCGCTGAGATAAATAGAAGTAAATTTTCTGATAATGGCTTCCTCCCTGGAATTTCTTCACGGCTTTTGTATTGCTGTTGCTTCTACAGCATAAAAGAGTGGTCACAGGCTCAAAATACATATTTGTTTTAGGTTTACAGCACTCATTTATTATATCAGTACCATGTAAATCTTTGTTCCCCTTCATAAAAACTCAACCCAATTATTGAGCAGCAAGCACCCCAAGCGTCCTCAGGGTGGCTGCCCATACAGGTTCCTGGATCTGCTTTGATAAAGGAAAGCAACTCAAAATGGGTTAACAGGCTTACTTTAATCAGTCAGACATATATCGTTTACCTTGTTCAGGGGAAAAAGGTCAGCACCCCGAACTTCAAAGTATACAGGCAGAATTATCAAGACAGAAACAGATCAAGTAGATAGATTTCCAAACTGTCCAACCATTACATCCATACCCAGTCAACATCTGGGTTTCCACATCTGGGTTTTTCAAAGCTGGGGGGGCCCTGGACAACAGCTTCCCAGAATACAGATCAAATCACAGAACACTTCTCAAAGTGAGCCCCCAAAACAAAGCTACACATCAGGGCTTATATAGCCTTCTCCTGGCTCAGAGAATGTAACAACCTTATTGACTCACTGGCCAATCAAGAAGTATCTACTGAAAAACAAGCCTCTCATCCCAGGCTCCAGGTGCACTTTAGCCTAGGGGCAGGGAAGATCTTCCAAATTTGCATTCCCATTACAATATATAAATTTTTTTTTTCTAAACAAAGGTCAGAGGGCTACATAATATGCCCTAGGGAACAGCAAAGCAGGTCCACGTGAGATCCCTGACAAAGAACCATGCTACAGAGATTTTATTGAGAAGAAGGCTTTTGACTGAGCAAATTTCTTACAGCAGCTTTCACATCCTTGTTCCGAAGGCTATAGATGATAGGATTCAGCATGGGGGTGACTACGCCATAAAACATGGAAATGAGTTTGTCCGTCGCTTGCAACTTGTCAGCTCCAAGAGGGTCCTGAGACTTGGGTTTTGCATACATGAAGAAGATGGTCCCATAAAATATGATCACGACTGTCAGATGGGCTGAACATGTAGAGAAAGCTTTGCGCCTTCCCTTGGCTGAGTTCATCCTCAGAATGGTATAGAGGATAAAGATATAGGAGAAAAAAATCACCAGCAATGGTAGAACCAGAAAGACCATGTTGGAGACCACCATAGTAATCACATTGAGAGATATATCAGCACAGGCTAATTTTAAGACTGCTAGGATCTCACAAGTGAAATGATTGATGACATGATTTCCACAGAAAGGTAACTGCATAGCAAGAACTGTTTGTACTACTGAGTTAAGCCCCCCTGACAGCCAGGACGCAGAAGCCATCAGCATATACACAATCTTGTTCATGATGATGGGGTATCTTAGAGGGTCACAGATGGCCACATACCGGTCAAATGCCATCATGCCCAGGAGTAAACATTCAGTCGATCCCATGGCAAAGCCAAGGAACATCTGCACTGCACATCCTGTGAAGGAAATGGTTTTTTTCTTAGACAAGAAGCTTGCCAAGGTTGAAGGTATCGCGGTGGTGGTGTAGCAGATGTCCAGGAAGGAGAGGTGACTGAGGAAGAAGTACATGGGGGTGTGGAGGTGAGAGTCCAATGCGCTTGCTACAATGAGGACGCTGTTGCCAAACAGGATTACTAAGTACATCACTAGAATTAAAATGAAGAAAATGATTTCAAGTCTTGGGTAGCCAGAAAGTCCCAGTAGAAGAAATTCTGTCACAAAAGTTTTATTTCTTATTTCCATTTCTTCCCCTTGCAGGAGTTCATTGGAAGCAATAATGCAAAATGCTTTTATTCTTGACTCACATTTTGTAAAGATCTCCAACAATCATGTCAGTAGGTTGTCACTACGGAGCTTGGTTTGAAATTATTTTCATTTCTGATCACAATGAAGAGTTTCTTTTCTTAGAAGGAAACAGGATCAGAAGTGACTAAAATATTCAAATTTTCTTCATCAATCTACATGCTTCCAGGAAGCCTAGAAGTGCCTGTCTCTGCTGTTGAATTCAGTCTTCAGGTGTTGTGGGACTCAGGCCTGCTATGTATTTCAAACAATAATATCTAATTCTGTTCCACCTGTGCAGACATAGCTAGGGCATGAAGGCAAAGGTAAAGATCAAGAACTAGATTTTTCAGCAATTTTATAAATGTCTTCCCTTGACAATTTGTGAGCTAATTAGTATGCAAAATACAAATGCAACATATGTTTATTAAGCACCAGCTATGGGCAAAGTACTGTTCTAGGCACTTGAGATGCAAAGACAGAAATGAGATGGTACCTGCTCTCAAGAAATTTATATTCTACTGAGTGGATACAATACATACACAAATAAATATAGTCCAAGGCACTACCGATTTTGAGGAGCTCTGTAAAGGCTATAAAGGAGGTGACATGAGTTGAGCTTTGTGAGGAGAGGGATTCTAAAATGTAGAGGTGAGGAGGGAGTGCTTTCCAGGGATGGGATGTCATATA
>NW_027185927.1:0-5576 GCF_028583685.1 Petaurus breviceps papuanus
AAAACCCCTCTAAAGAAAAAGGTCATGGGGAAATTGTAGTAGAGGGATGGTGTGAATTCAAAACTAGTTAGCAACAATATGCCCACTTAATTTTGACCTCTTTAGTTGGATTAGCCTCTAGGGGTGAGGGTTGAAAAGGATAAAATGACTTGGAGGGAGAGATAGGCTTCTATTAAAGTAAGGCGGTTGAGAGGAATAATGGTTGAAAAATTCAGTGATGTAAGGGAGTTTTCCCTCAATAAGCATTTATTAAGTTCCTTTTGTGTGCTAGGCACTATGCTAAACACTAATAATACAAAAAAAAAGACGAGTCCTTACTCAAAGGGAGCTTAAATTGTTTCAGTCTAAACATGTATACTTATAAGTAGGTATATATATATATATATATATATATATACCATATATTAATATCTATTAAAGCATACACATACATATTTAGGTGTGTATGTATGTATGTATGTATGTATGTATACAAAATAGTTTTGTGACAAGAGCTACAACTGGAGAGATTCGGAAAAGCCTCAGGGAAAAGTGTTATTTGATTTGTTAGCCATGGCTTCTGTTAGGCAGTGGTGAGAAGGGAATGTATTTTATGTATATGATTGCTAGGAAGAGAGAGGAATAAGTAGATCAATTTTAATAGAATAGGAAAGGGGTAATGGAAATGTGCGTAAAAAGTTAACCAAGACCCAGATTGCTATGATCTTTTCAGTTAAATGAATTTGTGTTTGATCATAGATGCAATATAGAATTCCTGAAGGTTTTTCTTTTTGTTTTGGCTTTTTTTTTGAGTAAGGAAGTTACTTGATTAATACTGAAATTTAAGTATATTGCTTTGGCAGCTGTAGAGAGGAGAAAATTGATGCAGGCAAAACAATTATTATAACAGTTCAGGTGAAATGTAATGGGAGAGCCTGAACTGTGAATGGAGAGAAAGGAATAGATATAATAAATGTGGAGTTAATTGACAACTTATTGGATATGGAGGCTGAAGAAGAGTGAAAAGTGAAGGATGAATCTCAAGTTGGGAACTTGGATGAATAGAACAATACAGTAAGAGTTTCAGAAGGCACAGAGAAATCCTCCAGGCAATTGTGGATGAATAGGCAAGGGACAAAAAGGTGGAGGAATTATTAGAAGAAGCGTGAAGATTCTGGAGAAGGTAGCATGGGCATTTTCCACTTTCAGGGATGAAAACCTATAACCAGAATTGCGAATCCCAGATAGCAGGCAGTAGATTGCTATGGCAAGCCCCCTTCATGGAAATGAAGCACTGCTGTATTAATCCTCCCTTAAATTCAAGTTAGTATTTACAACCTTGATGTTTTGTAGTGTGTGACTACATCTAATTCCTCCGATGTCGCTGATTATCACTAGAAAACTTTATGAAATTGAACTGATTTCTTTTATGATAAATTCAGATGTGAGGTGATTCCATGATTGAGAAATCCCTTCTTTGGGGGCGGCCAGGTGGCTCAGTGAGTAAGAGCACCGGCTCCAGTGTCAGGATGATCTGGGGATCGAATCCTGGGCTCAGATACTTAGCACCACAAGCAGAAATAACTGGCCGTGTAACCTTGAGCAAGTTATTTAACTCCAATTGCTTATTAAAAAAAAAACAACAACAACAAAAAAAGAGAAATCTCTTCTTTCTATGCTTCAGGGTTCTGAGTATGGAAGGAGCAAAGAGATGTTCAGGCTTCTTGAGGTTTATCCTCTAGTAGTGCCCTGGCTATTTGATTGAAGGAACAGGGCCTTGCTCCCTCACAAGTAAACCTACTCTCCACCCTTCTCATTGCCCTTTGTCCCTTGGCCTCTCTCTATTTGCTTAGTCCATTTTCTCTGCTCTAATTTCACTTGCCTCCATACTCAGGCTGCTCCTGTTGTCAGCTACTATAAAACATCAATAGCTTTTACCTTAAAAATGCCTTACTCCCTTGATCTTAAACTATTCCTGGATGAAATAGAAACTCATTTGCTTATCATTCAAAGCTTTTCACAACCTGGTGCCATCCAGTTTTTCTATCCTTATTTCACATTTCTCCCTTTCATGGGCCCTTTTCTCTAACCCCAAAAGACTACTCTCTGTTTCCAATTACACTCTGAAATTTGTATCTGAATCTGCTCGTGCTTCCCTCTATGCTTACAATATTATTCCTTGCCTTCAAGTCTTAACTAAAAGGCTGCCATCTATAAGAAGTCTTTCCTGGTCCTCTCAAACACTCGCCAATTTTTCTTGTTTTTACATATTTGTTAATATCTTGTCACCCACACTAGATTATGAGCCCCTCCACGGCAGGGGTTATTTTTGCCTTTCATTGTACCCTCAGCACTTTAGAACATTGCATCTAACACATAGTAGACACTTAAATGCTTGTTGACTTGCCTTGTCCCTTATTAGTAATTGACTTACTTACTACCTGTCCTTGAAAACACAAGTGGCATTCCACCTCCTCCAAAATTCTTTCTTTGTTCCACCTCTCCATACCCATCAGTAACAACTTTCTCCCACAGACCTCCCCAAAGTTCTTTTATGTATTTGCCACATAATACTTTGATTTATAATTATTTTCTTATTTTGCCTCCTATGCAGGTAAGGCTTGTGTCTTATTTCACATTTTTTACCTCTCCTAATACCTAGTGCAGTGGTCTTAATATACTTAATAAATGTTTATTTACTGAACAGCATCAATATGATCCACATCCCCAAATACCACTTCCCTCGATGTCCAGTAGGTTGTTTATGTTTCCTTCTCTCACCCTTGTAATAAGTGGTGGCAATTTCTGAATGAATGCAGAATGAATCTGGCAATAATGTAGTTCCAGAGGCTTGATTGCTTTCCCTCAACCCTTTTGTTCTTGGTAAGCAAAAGGTCATTGATGGACTAGCATAGATTAAACTTTAAAGAATGTTTTGTTAATTTATTCATGAATTCATTCAATTAACATATTAGGCACTGGAGGAGAGGCTTATAAAACATTTGGGGGAAAGGTCTTTGTGAATTGATGAACTATCCCTCACATTCCCCCCCCTCCAAAAAAAAAAAAAAGAAATGAAAGATTCCAATTTCTTAAAAGCAAAAGCAGTAATAACCACAAGGGTGAGAATGTTATAGGAAATCATGTTTCCTTTTTTCAAATTTCTTTTAGGCTCCTTCTCTCTCATAATTTATGAATGGATTGGTATAGCTTTTGGGGCTCCTGCTACCTTGACCTTTTTTTTTTTTTTTACCATAATCACATTTATTTAGATTGGAGGGGAACTAGGAAATCATTTGGTCCAAAACCCTAAAATTAGAGATGGGAATGAGGTCCAGAGAGGCAAAATGATATGTCCAGTGGCAAAGAGCTAGTAAATGGCAGCATTAGACAACTGTGTTGTCTTGTGTCAAGTACACTATGCTTTCCACCCACACTACATACTCCCTTGTCATTCAATCTACTTATCTTTCTATAATTCTACTATTGTCTAAGAATTTTCCCTTGGATCTTATAATGGTTTCTCAGAAAACTTTGCTTTATTAATTCCATTTGCTCTTGCCTTGTTTTTGGTGAGGTGGGAGATTGAATTTAAATTGAAAGGGGAGAAGGAAAATAAAATAAGCATCATGGAAAATTGCAGAGTCTGCCAAAAGTGATACAGAAGTGACTGAAGTGAACTAACGATGGTAGCATCATAAGATTTTTCAAAATAGTTCTATAATTAGCATCAGTATCATGAAAGAGTAAAATCGAATGAGCTACAGTTTCTATATTTCTTCTAAAGGGTTATTTCATTGTACTCAATTAGAACAAGTATGAAATGTAATTTTAAATCTTCTGTCTTCTTCCTGAATTGGTTGCAAATGTTCATCATTCCAAGGCCTGATAAGAATGAGTACTAGGGGGGATTGAACATTTTTTTCTGCCATTATTGGACTTTTATTAAAGACAAAAGGAAATGTGATATTTAATTTTAAAGATAAAAGAGTCATAACAGTGATGTTTCCCCATCATACAAACTTAACTATCATCTCTCTAACAGGAAAACCTAGTTGATTCCTTTATTAACTTTTTAATTTGAAAGATTATCTTTTTTTATTAAAAGGCTTAAGGAAAAATCAAAGTCATCGATTTGTGGCTTTCTTGGAATATAAATGCCATCCATCTGAAAGCTTTGTTACAGAAACTTTTTTTAAAAACTGAATATAGTTCCATTCAGCCATACAGTATATAACTTAAGTTGATATGGATGACTATTCCTTGACGACTTTAGTCATATTATAATCTATGCCACTTGAGAAGGTTTTTTTTCTGTTGTTGAAGTTGATACAAAGATACATTTATTTAAACTGTGTAGAAAACAAATTCCTTACCTCTTCTTTGACCAGTAAATTTACTCTTCCTAAAGGAAAGGCCTTTTTAAGATAGTTTTTTGATGTGTCCACTAATCACCATATTTATCACTAGAAAGAAAAATACTTTCATTCTTATACAACTGATCTAAAATAGAATAAATATCATAGGAAATGTGTCATTTTCTGATTCACATGTTTTAGCTTCAAGTCACTTTGAATATATCTCCAAGCAGCATTTAATCACTAACAGTTACCAATAAAACATAAACCAGTTGGTTTACCTATCAAATGATTTCAGTGAGACTGGTTAGGCAATATGCCTGAATGTCAGACTAGGTTCTTGGAAAAAGCAATGATTTAGATCAACTACTTTTAACTCTTTCTGCCTGCCTACTGAGAAGAGGATTTAATTACAAATTTTTTTCCACTATAATTTTCAGTGCAATTGAAGAGCCAGGGTCCTTCCATAAAACCAATCGAAAAATGTTTCATAAGAACCCACTGTGTGACAGACAGTATACTAGATGCTAAAGATCCATAAACAAAAGTAAAATAAGCCCTGCACCCGAGAGGCTTATATTCCCTTGTGGGAGACAACTGGTATGTGGAGACACAATTAACAGAGACTAAAGAATATCTCTTAGTGTGAGTCCCTTTATTAGGGAGACAAATTGTGACTGTACACCAAGTGATTCTGTTGGTTGGTTGCCATGTTTGGTGGCCCTCACTGTATAATATATTCAAAGTAGTTGTATATCATAACTAAAGGCTGATAATATCCATGGAAGGAAAGAATGAATAGAAAAATGAATTGCGAAATTATTTTCACATCTACCTTAAAGGCTAAGCAGGTAATCAGTAGCTTAAATGCAATTCTCTTTCTCAACTATGATTGACATTTTGTGGAGATATTAGTGATTAGGTTTCTATTAAGAAATTTATGAGTATGAAATTCACATATACTTTTAACAGTTCCATCAAGGTATCAATCACTAAATAGCACTAATAGCTGTAATACAAATATGATGCCTATTTCAAATAAAATCAGTCAATCAGTAAGCATTTATTAACCATCTTCTATGTACCAAGTGCTGTGTTAGATGGTAGAAATTCAAAAAGAAAACAGTCCCTACCCTCAAGGAGCTAACAGTCTTTCAGAGGAAGTAAGAACCACACATATAAATAATACATGCGAAACAAATACAGGAAGTAAGAACCACACATATAAATAATACATAC
>NW_027185927.1:5586-8189 GCF_028583685.1 Petaurus breviceps papuanus
AGGAAGTAAGAACCACACATATAAATAATACATACGAAACAAATACAAACTGATTCCACAAGGTTCTAGACAACTGTGGTACATAAAGTCCTTACACAGAAGGTGATACTTAGACTCACCTTTGACTGAGGCTAGAGAGTCTGAGAGATGAAACTAAAAGGGGCCTGCATTCCAGGCTGAGGAGCAGCCACTGCCAAGGTGTACAGGTAGAGGGTATACAAGGTTGAGTGTGAGAAGTAGGAAGAGCAGTTTCATTGAGTAATCAGCCTCACAAGGCAGGCTTGAGCCAGGTTGCAAAGGATTTAAATGTCAAACAGAGAAGCTTGTATACCATTGGGATACTGCCATTGAGAGCCACTAAAAGTTTTTGAGCAGTTGCATTTTAAAAGCTGATTTCAACAAGTTGATGATTGCAGTGTAAGAAGGACCTTCATTTAATTACTTGGCTATTCAGCTTGTCTTGATATGGACACTCTTCAATATGATACGTCTGCTCTTCAATATTAAACCACAAATCACATACTTGAGTCCCACTATAAAACGACTCTTAGAGATCTGCACTTGGTGGATGACACTAGACCTTTTTCAGTGTGATTTGGGGTAATTAAATGCTGATTGATGAGATCCAAAAGGGACCAAATTCAAAAGCTATTATTTTTTATCACGAGTGGATAGAGAGAAGCTCCAGAAAGGCCAGAGTTTATATCCCACCTGTGATACCTCTAAGTCGTGTGAATCAGGGCAATCCACTGAACTACTACATACCTGGGGAAATTCTCCTATCGAGAGCTCCCCTCACCAGCAAAATCATAAATCCTCCTTATGTTTCTGTAATAAGTTATATAATAGCTTCTGATATTTATTTTA
Source organism: Petaurus breviceps papuanus (assembly GCF_028583685.1). Lineage (NCBI taxonomy): Eukaryota > Metazoa > Chordata > Mammalia > Diprotodontia > Petauridae > Petaurus > Petaurus breviceps. Next base: position 6,454 of record NW_027185927.1, read on the forward strand.
CAGATAAGATAGAAACATTATAGTTCCTTTATCATCACCAAGATGGTAAAAATGAAGTCATGAGTAATAAGTAGATATGAAGAAAAATTTATACTCTAGGGATGACCTTTTTATCAGTCTTGTACTAGTTTGTTGGCTATTACTAGTCAGGCAAAGGGATAAATATTTAAAATGTGTGCCTATGTGTGAAGCATTCAATGAATCAAACTTTCCAAATTCCACTGAACAAGGAGACAGATGGAAAATCTAATTCTATGATGCCTGAGGGAATAATGTCATTCATAGTTAGAAATGGATGTTTGGGAGGCAGGGTGGGAAGGAACACTAATTTCTAAAATTATTTCAGATGCATTTCTTCATTTGTTCCTGTATGTTTATTTTTCAGGGCTGGCTGTTGATCAGTTCAGTCAACGCATATATTGGGCTGACTTTGAGTTATCTGTCATTGGCAGTGTTCTTTTTGATGGCTCGGATTCAGTAGTTTCTGTAAGCAGCAAACAAGGTTTGTAGAGTGTTTCCATTATTTGTGTTTTGAAACCAAATTAGACAGGATTCTAGTTCATAAGAGTTTGTATGTACCTGAATTCTGGACTTCTTCAAAAGCAGTACACCTGCAGCCTTGCAACCTGGGTCAGTGGAAGGAATGTTGGCTTTGGAGTCACAAGTTCTGGGCTTGAATTTTGGCTCACTGGAACCTTGCACAAAGTGCTATACAAATTTCTGGACTTTCATTTGTTCACCTATAAATTGAGAGGGTAGACTAGATGACCTTAAAGTTACCTTCTAGCTCTAAATCTATGAAACTAAAGTTTATTAAAATTCTATTTTTCCTGTCATAGACAATAGACAAACAAAAGTGGATGCAGTCAGTTTTTGCACTGATTTGATCTAGTGATACTCTTCTGTTAGACAATGCTGAATTAAGAAAACAATTAAAAGATGACTTTCTGTAACTTTTTCTATTTAGAAGAAAGCCCCTCAAGATTTAAGAACTTGAATCATTGTGTAGTAGAAAAGAGTGGTAAATCAGCCAGTTGTTATTTCCAAAGCCTAGTGTTGATCATCATTAGGTCTCTCCCTTCATTCTCTCCTTGTTCCTCCTTCAGCTTCCCCCCCTCCCTTTTTCCCTTCCTATTGTTTTTTCTCCCTCCCTCCTCCTCTCTCCTCCTTCAGCTCCCTCCTCTCCTTTCCCTTCGCTATCCACCCCACCTCTTCCTTTCCCTTCCTCTTCCCCTCTTCCCCTCTTCCCTCAGCCTTCCTTCCCTTCTACCTCTCTATATCATTGGTCTCTATCTAACTTTCCCCTGCTCCTTAACTGTTTGTCATATGAAACTAAAGGATGTATTCGAATATTTGTTGTGAGATTTTTAAAACAAATTTCATATGTTTTGAACCATGAACCACTTTAAATAATTTCAAAAGGTTGATTTGAATAATGAATATTTTAAGAGGAAAAATTAATTTTTCTCTTACATTCCATCCTTATTTAATATTTTCTTTGAAAGGGTGAAAAAATTCCCACCTCTTTAACTGAGTAATACTGATTATTATAAGCTTATATTTCAGCTATTATTTTTTAAAAGACAAAAAAGTATATAACTAAATGATACCTTTAAGTTGCTCTAATTTCAGAAAAGATCAAGCTTGCCATCTGGTTAGTAGTTATAAAAATAAGAGCCAAATAATGTTAGATTTATTAAATTACTTTTTCATACATAACTTCTAAGATAAAAAAA
>NW_027185927.1:8199-17051 GCF_028583685.1 Petaurus breviceps papuanus
ATTTTTGAAGATTACATATATGGAGCAGGACCTAAAACTGGTGTATTTAGAGTACATAAATTTGGCCATGGCTCGGTAGAATACTCAAGTTTAAATGTTGATAAAACAAAAGGTGCCTTGATCTCTCATCGTTATAAACAGCAAGATTGTAAGTATTCTGCTTTGTATAAAGCTATAATTTAGCATATTAATTCTCTACCCCAAACTTTACAAAGAATATTGATATATTCTAAATCATAGATTAAACATGAAAATGAATCTATTTCCCCACTTTAAAATGATTAAACAAATATAATTACCATGTGAAATTGTTTTGTTAAATAATAGGACCATATCACTATTTTTATAACTTACAAATCTTACCTTATCCCTAATAAACAAAACTAGAAACCTTGGCCTTCCTTAGCAAATTCACTAGAGTTAATGGAGAAAATGAATATTTTCATTCAACCCAAGTCTAGGGTCTTCTGTGTACCTACCAAGAACGCATTTAAATCGTTGTAGATAATTTGCAACATTTGGCCATTCTTACATGGAATAAAAAATTTCTTCAATATGAATACATTTATCAAAAATGAATGATTATCTTCTAAAATATATAATGTTCTATTTTGTGACTATAGTGAAAAAGTATATTTCATTACTGTCCATTTTGAAAAAAAGTATATGAACTATCTAAATAAATTGTGACACAAATAAATCTCTTTGCTTGATTTCCCCTGAGATAGAAGTCAATTCATAGATATAAAGTAGTATAAATATATAAGCTTTGGAGATGGTTAAAAATATGTGTGTATATACATCTATATATGCATAAATATATACATATATGTCTACCTTATCTCCTAAAATTCTGCTCTAATATTTTCCTGTCTTTAATAATATATGGTAGAGGGCAGCTAGGTGGCACAATGAATAGAGCGCTAGCCCTGGAGTCAGGAGGACCTGAGTTCAAATTCAAATTGAATCTGAGTTCAAATCCAACTTAACACAAAAACTAGCCTGTGACCTTGGGCAAGTCACTTAACCCCAACTTCCCTCCAAAAAGCAAAATAATAATAATAATAATAATATATCGTAGAGATGGTTCACCAAATCATATAAAATTTCACAAGCTGGAAGGTACCTAAGAGGTCAGCTAGTCTCACTATTACCCAAGTACAAAACCCACCTTGAGTATAGTTTCTCAAGAAGTGATCATCCAACTAAACAATCTAATTATTCACGTCTTTCTTATATTGATCTGAAAAATACTTCCTCATAACTTCTACTCATTCCTCTTAGTTTTGATGATCAAGATCAAGCAAAACAGACAAAAACATCTCCTACCTAGCAACTTTCCAGTTATTTAAAGCAGTTATTATATTCCCACTAAATCTGTTCTTATCAAAAAACAACATCCTCAGCTCCTTCAAGCAGTCTTCATACAGCATGATTTTGAATCCTCTTATAACCTTGGTCACGCTCTTTTGAACATGCTCCAGCTCATCAGATGTCCTTCCTAAAATGTGGAGCCCCCAACAAGACTATGTGATGGGTCAGAGGATCCTTGAATTTACTTAGTTCATTTCAACATAAAATCATAGAGTCTTTCATTTTAGTGGTCATTTAAGTCTAACCTCCTCCTTAACACAGAATTATATTCTACATCCTTGGTAAATGTTTATCCAGAGTCTACTTTAAATACTTCCAGTAACAGGGAGGATGGTACTTCAAAAATAAGTTTCTTACCTCTTTAGATAGTTCTAATTATTACAGAATTTCAAAGCTAGAAGGAACATTCGAAGTCTTCTTGTCCAACCGGTACCTGAAAAGGGATTCTCTATGCAATATACCTGATAAATGGATGTCCTGGCTTTTCTTAAATACCTGAAGCAACCCATTCCACTCTGTGCTTACTGTGAATCTTAATTTACCTCTTTGCAATATGTGTCCACTGTTACTAATTGATCCCTCCAGATCCAAGAAGAAACTTAATATCTCTTCCACATGACAGGCTTTAAAACGTGTGAAGATAGTCATTAAAATATGTGAAAATAGTTTCTCCATCCCAAGTCTTCTCTCTAGGCTGAAAATTCCCAGGTCTTTTCAACTAAAAGTTCTCAGATCTTTCAACTTTGAAGAATAGAATTCATTCAAAACCTTCACCATCCTGGTTTCTCAGCTCATTGTTTAACAATTCCCTTCCTAAAATAGAGCAATCAGAACTGAACACAGGACTCTAGATATTGTCCTGCTAGCACAGGATGCAACAGGATTATCACTTTCTTATTTCTGTATACTATGTTTCTCATCTTAGAAACTAAGCTAGGATTAGCTTTTTCCCTTTAAAAAGATACATATTTTTTTCTTTTATAGAACCAAAATCTGTCTCTTTGTAACTTTTATCCATAAGTCTGAGTGCAGTACTCTAGTGCTACCCAAAATATATCTACTTTTCCCAGATGATGGTCCAGAGAGTGTTTGAAGATTTCTATCATGCCTCATGATTGTTTTGATTTCTCTATGATAATTTCCCCCAATTCCTTCTATCTTTCTTTACATGGCATGATTTTCGATTTCTCTCAATAATGGTTTCTCCGGTCTATAAATACTACTTTGTCATTATCCCTCTTAAAAAGTAGCATCAGGGGTGGCTAGGTGGTGCAGTCAATAGAGAATCGGTCCTGGAGTCAGCAGGACCTGAGTTCAAATATGGCCTCAGACACTTAACACTTACTAGCCGTGTGACCTTGGGCAAGTCACTTAACCCCAATTGCCCTGCCTTCCCCCCTCCAAAAAAAAAGTGCCATCAGACATAGAGTACAGAGTATAGGAGGCTCGTTTTTTTCTCCCTTGTTATAGAAATTTTGTACTTTGACTCCTTTTTTTTTAAAGCAACTGTATCATGCTGTTTTTTCCTAAGCAAGAAAAAAAATTCCTAAGCAAAAAAAGAAGGGCTCAGTTATTTTTCACATGAACTACAGTCAAACCAGTTTTTCTCTATCTTACTTTTTACAAATGATTTCTTTCACCTTTTTAATATTTTATAGAATTTTAGAGTCTTGGATAATATATGTCACCTTATAGTTCACCCAAAATATTAACTGTGCCTCTTACTCTATATCATCATAGACTTGATGAGATTACCCTTTTTGTCTTCATCCAAGTAAGTGATAAAAAAGATTGAGCAAGAAAATGAGTCTAGAGACTTTTGGCATAATATTAGAAGACCTTGCTCCAGAATGACATGACTCAATGATGTTCAACAGTCTCAAAAACCCAAAACTATGCTCTTATTCAATCATCCATATTCTGTCTTGTCCATAACAAATCATGAAACTACATTATCGAATCATGAGAGCCTTTGTAAAAAGCTTTGTTACAATAGAGATGTACTATAACCTCCTATTATTTTGGCCTATCAAAAAATAATTCAGTTTATGGTCACCTTACCCCCCAAAATGAATTTACATTTACATGTCTTGTTCATTAGAAGTCCATGGTGTTTCCTTGTTACCACTTTCTTTTCTAAAGTATTAGTACAAAGTAGTGTAAAAATATCATCTCATCTTATCCTTACTTCAACCAGGGGAGGTAGGTGCTATTGTCCTCACTTCACAGTTGAGGGAACTGAGGAAGACAGAGCTTAAATGACTTGCCCAGGGTCACATAACTAGTAAATTTCTGAGGCTGGATTTAATTCAGATCTTCTTGACTTCAAGTCAAGTATCTTTGTCACCTATCCAGATAAGAATACTTTCTTCTTATTATTCAGTTCTAGACCAAGCTACTTATCCCCACATACTGCCTCCATACTGCATCCTAGCTTTTCAGTTCTATTAAACATATTCTTCTCCTACCCTTTCCAAAAATAATCAGTCATTAAGCTTATTAATGGAGCTTCCACAATAGCTGTTATTTCTAACACTTCTCTTCACTTGGAGTTAATATCACCTCCTCTCACCCAAACTGTTATAATGGCTTTGGACACTTAAAAGCACTTCTACAGTTTTCCAAAAGCAATATGACCAGCTGTCTTTTAACTATTCTGGCTCCATCTAATTATCTGGACCCTTAATTATCTCCCTGCTTCCAGGATCTTCTCTTCCTAGTCTAGTCTCTGTATGGTTGTCAAAATAATCTTCTTAGAGTCTAGGATTGACCATGTCACTTCGCAGCTCAAAAATGTTATGGATCCTTTTTGCCTCTCTGATAAGTTAGAAACTTTTAATTCTGGGCTTTAAGTCCCTCTATGATCACAATTCAACCTACTTTTCCAGACTTCATGAACTCTACATTCCAGTCAAACTGGTTTACTAGCTTTTTCTAAAATTCATCATCCCAAGTCCTATTCCCACCTCCAGCTTTTAGAAACCCTAACTTCCTTCCACAGTTCAGATACCACCTCTGACCCAAAGCCTTTCATGATTCTATCAATCATGACACTTGCCCCCATTCAAATTACTTCCTATTCACTTATCTGGGCAGATATCTCCCATTGACCCCAATAGAATAGAAGTCCCTTGAAGCTTTCATTATTAGCCTTTGTATCCCTTGCACCTAGCACATTGTGGTCTTCAATAAATGTTTTTTCTTATTGTTGAATTGAATATTCATAATCTTATGACTGCATTTTCAGAAGAGCTTACATGCTCCTAATATAGACAGGAAGGTCTCCTTGTTGGAAGAGAGTTTTGTCATACTGAAACAAATGATTGTTTATAATATATAATTAATAAACAGCTAAATCTAGTATTTTATGTGCATTTGAAGTGATTTTGTGATTATAAACCTGTGTTCTGCTATAGAAAATCATTTGTGAAGGCCTGCCTATTCTCTAAAAATTTCATCAAGAATACCTTTGATACATACCTAGATCAACCTTATATATATTTCCTAAAGATGAGAAGACATGCATTTTGTGTCAGTAGTTATTGATGCCTTCAAAATAGATTTAATAACATGTTCTAGAATTTTCTGAGGATTAGAAATTGATCTACAGTTTTCAGGATTCACTTTTCCCCCTTTTGCAAGTTGTGACAAAGGTTATCCAAGATTAATCCAAGTATCTCCCAGTACTACTATTTTCAATAATTCCTCAAAAATTATTGTCATTGCATGATTACATATATAAATGTTTATTTTTCTTTATTTATACCCAACAATCCCCAAGAGATTAAGGTCTTAGTCTTTGGAGATTTCAGTTCATTTAAAATAGCTAGGAGTTCTTTGGTTATTCCCCTCACACATCTTGGGCTTCAATTTTAATCTTAAATGAGTTCAGATGATGTCTTTTTGGTATGTTGAATACAGCTTTATAAAAGAGTTCCAAAGCATTTTAGCAAAAGGAATCATCCCAGCTTTAAAAATATGTCTTTTTAAAATATAATTCATATTCAAAACAAAAAAATATGACAGATAGCTTATATTGTATCCCCAGCACTTACCATGGTGCTTAACATATAGTGTTTTTTTCCATTCATTCATGCATTCATTCATTCATTCAGTGTCTATTGACTAACCAAAGGAAATTAATTTCACTAAAATAAGTTATTACCAGGGCAACTCTTTTGAACTGGAAGTTGCAGAGTAGTTGTTAGGAATTCTCTAATATATCAATCAATAACACACACACATACACACACCCACACATTACCTAAAACAAAATTTTTGTGAAGATTAGAAAATTTGCTGCTTCTCAACTGGCAAGAGATGAGGTAGTCAATGATTTTTAATGATGCCACTTTTTGCCAATCCATTATGATCTGTGTTCTTATACAAAAGATTATGCCCTCAGACATAAAATGTCTTCCCTAAACATCTATGGGGCTTGTGCTTGAGTAGTGTTACTAACAGGAAGCATATCATGCACTTAGCCATCCTCCAAGGCTCCTTATTCTCCTCAGTCTAAAGCATGGTAAGATATGTTCTATGTAGGATCATAGATTTACAAAAATCTCAAAGCTAAGGAGTACCTCAGAATTACCTAGTTTGGTTTTGCCTCAGCAGGAGTCCCAGTATTTAGGATGCATGCCAAGTAGCTATTTGGCAATACATACTGAAAAAGGCAACTGGATAGGGATCAGATAAATATATATCCATATGGAAGGAAAAAATTGCTAAATGCTGTTCAACTAATAAACACTTTTTTCTAAACTAATTCTTATTAAATGGAGAAAATAATTGGATTTTTAACTATGTAAATACTTGCAACAAGTAATTTTATTTGGTTAAAGCTCCATGCTGAAGAAAAATGATTTGGCTAGTTAGCTTTGCTCCACTGGCCGACTGCCTTGAAAAACCTTGCAGTTGGTCACAAAGAACAGCAAGAGAGTATGTGTAATTCAGGAAAAATCTACACCCACTATCGTAAAAAGCAACTAATATATCTTATACTGATGTTGGGTTAGTTTTTCTCTTGAAATGTGAAGGACAGCATAACTTTTTAAATATAAAAAATAATTTAAAGTGGCTATATTTAAACTTCAGTGAAATATTATCATAGCCTAAAGTAATTATATTCATGCATATTTTGTTTTATTTTGTTTTCATTCAGTATCCAATCCATGTTTAGATTTAACATGTGAATTCCTCTGTTTACTTAATCCTTCTGGGGCTACCTGTGTATGCCCAGAAGGAAAATCCTTGATTAATGGAACCTGCAATGATGAGAGCCTGTTAGGTAGGTATATTGTAGTCTTTGGGAAAATAATGCATTTTAAGATGAATTAATCAGTTAATAAAATATAGTAAAGTGCCATCAATCTAGTCATCAATTGAGAATTCTTGTTATGAGTGGCTCTCAAGTGCTGATGTTTAATAACATTAATTTTTCTTTTTCAGTGTTTCTATTTCTATTTCCTGTCAACTCATTTCATATTTGTTTCACTGGCATTTATACACATCTAATAAGAGCACAAATGTGCTATAAGAATTAGTGGCAAAAACTGGAACAAGAAAACAGTTTTAGTAGCCCTTGCATGAAAGTCATTTTTAGACTGTAAGGAAGTTAAAGTCAAAGAACTGATCTGGAAGATTTACCTGAAATGCAAAAGTGGAGGAGGGAAATTATCATTGCTTGTAAATGTTAATTTCTTTCTGGGCCAAAAAAGAGTGTCAAGATGTTCTCTTAACACTGACCACAATGTGTTTTGATTGGTGGCAAGAGATCAACATTTAGGTGTTTGTGACAGTTTGTTGGGAGTGTAAGGTGAGTTGCCCTGAGAACAGAATGTGAACCAAGAGTTTAATTTGTAGTCAAAGTAATTAAAGTGATGTAGAGAGTAATGGAGTAAGGATAAAGTATCATTCAGATAGTGGAAAAGTTATGACCTGTATAGCAAGAAAGTGAGAGATGCTGTGCATTCTGGATCCTAATACACTATTCATAGAATGATTCTAGTCTTGGGGGAATAATGATGAAGGATGCTTTACAGATGACAAATGCTTGAATAGCACAGTTCTGAGATCTTAGTCATTTCCAGTCAACAAAAGAAAATTCCTAGGAGCATACAGACCTGACGCATAAACATTGTTTTGACAAAACTGTTCATGCTTGTGAGAAAGAAATAAAGGAAATAAATGGGCTATGTAGTACTACATGTAGGTAGATTTTGAACTAGTTGAATGACTACAGACAATGAATATCCCTTAATGGACAGATGTCATCTCTGAAGGAGATCTCTGGTACACAGGTGGAATATTTGATAAATTTGCTTGTTACACAAAGCTTCGGCAGAGGCATAACTTACATGTTAGATGACAGAGTCTAAATCCAAGAAAAATTAAAGAGACCATCTTAATGGTCAGAATTAAAGAAGATGAAATTTTCTGTAGATAAATGTAAAGTCCTATACTGAAATTTAAAAAAAAAACTTCAAATAGTATAAGATAATGGAGGCATGACTTGACAACTGTTCCATGAAAACATTCTTGGGGTTTTAGTGGATTGTATAATTCAACAAGGTAACTTGGTAGTCAAAAAAGCAAGTACTCTTCTTGGACCCAAACAGTGTTCAGGTCTGGGGACTACATTTTAAGATATACATTATTATATGGCAATCTGTCCCGAAAATGGCAAAAAGAATGATGATAGAACCATAGAACCTTCTATTGTAAGTTTGGTTGAAGGAACCAGGTACGTTTACTTCAGAGAAGAGAGGCTTGGATGGAACAGTATGAGAGAATTTCAAGATTTTATGGGCTGTGATATGAAAGAGGAATTATATTTGGTCTGCTTGACCCCAGAAGGCGGAACTAAGAGTAGTAGGTAAAGTGGACAGATTTAAGTTTGGTATAAAGGAAATTGCCTAACAGTTGTAGCCTCTAAAAGATAAATGGTATGCCTTGGAAAGCAGTTTGTTCCTTCTCACTGGGTGGCTTCAAACAGAAGCTGGATGACCAGTAGTTGGTGGTCACAATACATCAGTGTTGGAAGAGACCTCAGTGGGTTATTCTGGGATTCCCAAGGCTTCTAGTTAAGTGGGTAGTTGTACTTCCACATTAATAGAAGGCCTGGCAATGCTGTTCCCTAAGAATTCTTAAAGGAATACCAAGATTTCCCCTTAATCAAGCAAGGGGTATAGTATTCTGTGGAAAATGATCATCATTGCTTCATGCCACTTCAAATTTTAGCCACTTTATAAAGCCCAAATTTAGGAAAATATTAAATGTAAAGCATTATTAGTTATATTATAAAAGGATTTTTTTTTACTATAGTTGTATTCAATAGCAAGTTTCTGAGGAGTATTGAAAATACGGTTGTGACTTACCAAAATTGTATTTGGATATAACTTGTACCAAACATAGCTAGAGGTATTTAATAAATGATTACTCTTAATAATGATAATAATGATTCTTAATGTCTGACA
>NW_027185927.1:17061-17908 GCF_028583685.1 Petaurus breviceps papuanus
CATTAAAGAAAATACTAAATTTAACAAATTTCACTGAGTTGAGCGTTCTTCTACCCATGTGATTTTTATAAGAGACAGAGCTTGGACATCTTGAATTTAAAATCAAAGTATGTGAATTTTAGGATTATTGATGGCACAGATCAATAGAAATTAATTTTCTATCATTAAATTTTTATATAACCAAGTTTTACAGCTCATTATAATCACCTACCTTTCTCTGGTTGATATTGTTAACTGATTAGCCCATTGAATATTACTAACCCTAGTGGAAAAAATTTGAATTTCAAATCTTACTCATTCTTAGAAAAGCATTCATCTGTTCTCTCCTAGAGTTGATTATAATTGCTGGAACTGATCTTTGGGGGTAATTTGGTTCTTGACAAAAGCAGCCTTGTTTTTCATCATAGGAGTATTACTGCAGTTTGCAGATGAATATAATGCCACTTTCATTTCATCAGGCAGTGCTATATTTTTAAATTTCCCTTTGCTTAGTGTTACATATCATAGAAAAATCACATGTACCAACATGTAGACATTTTAAACTTCAATACAGTTCAATATCACAAAACTGCAGTTAAATATGAATGCTTCTTTAATTATAATACCGACATGGATAATAATACCTTAGCTCTAAAATGTTTCCCTTTTAAACAGCCCTAAGTAGTTATTGCATATTAGATAATTTCTTACTACATAAGTTAGAAATATGTGATGAATGTTAACTCTTACAATATTAATATGTTACTGCTTCAATGAATAGACCCATTTTTGTGACTTACCTAGCAAAATATGGTTCCCAGTTGGTTTTGTTCTCCCTTTGAGTTAGATGATAGGGATTAGGTAAAGA
>NW_027185928.1:0-16513 GCF_028583685.1 Petaurus breviceps papuanus
TAACTAAAAGATGAATGTTGAGCACTCTGCAATACAAAGTGCTCTAGAAATGTCAAATAAATAATGATCATAGATTGGAAGTACATAGGGATTTGACCCAACCAAACCACAAAATCATTTGCAATCGCTTTGGTATCCCTTAAATTGACTGGATTTTTTTTTTAGGTTGACGGAATTTATGTAACATTTAAAAATAAATAAATCACCAAGGAGCTGAATGTATGCCAATGTGAATCATAAATTTATATATGTGAGATAAAACTTTCCTTTTGCTGTTAAGGTCCTATTTGTCATTTTCGTAGACTCATAAAGCAAAACTTGAGCATTCTAAAAATGTGGCATATCAGTCTTGTAGACAATTATATATTTTTCTTTATTATGTATAATTATTTATATACCATGTTCTATTATAATGGTAAACATGTGGAATAAATATTTAACATACATTTTCCCTATGCCATATGCAACATTTTCATTTTGTTTGATTTAAATTCACAATGACCTAAAGAAATGCATAAGCCTTATTTACAAAGAATGTTGGCATCCTCACAATGAAGCAACTAGATTCCTATAGATTGAAGCATATGGTCACCTTCAAGATTCTTTAAAGGACACCACAGAGCCAGGCTTGTAACACAGTGGATTCTAGAAGGAAGGACTACTTTCTGGGCTCACATCCAGGTAGGACAATATTGGATAAAGGGTGTGAAACTTTGCCTTTTTCAAACTAAGCATAGGAGACAGTTAATAATGTAGTAGCTCTTTTTCTACAGTGTTAGTTCCTGGGGCAGAGAGATGCTAATGACACACAGAGACAACCAAAGAAACACAGGAGATGGAGCCAAGTCATGAACTAATCTTGTCTATAGTTATGAATATGACAGTGACTTGTTATAGATCATCAAGTTTCTGGTAAAATGGCTAAAAAAAACTTTTTAAAAAGTTTAAACAGCTTAAGTATTTATTGATTTGCTTACTGAATGCCACAATGTTTGCAGCATGAGACAGACAAAATAAATCATAAATATAAGATCTTGTCCCTGAATTTATAGACCTTATGATCAATTAATGTAAAAAAAGATGCGTTTGCCCCTTGTGTTTAAGATAAACAACAACACTGTTTTTCATAGACCAAGACTAGGCTTGGTATGAGGTAAAATGTAAACCAATGTTTTCTGGCTTGGATATTTTACCTAGAAGGGAGCTGTAATGAGCAGAGGAATTTTGAGGATGGGATTCATAGACAGAAGGTGAGGAAGTAAATATATTGAAGAAAAGAGAAGGAAAGAAATATAAACAGAAGGAATGAAGTCCCTTGCTTCAGGTAGAGAAATAGAGAAAGGGGGAAACAAAGTAAGAAAAATCTAAGTGACTTGCCTGAAATAGTTAAATAAATAAGTGGATAAAATTGAGCACAAGATTCTTGCCTCCTAAGCTAATGCAGGAATCTGACAGGCCACTGAAATATGTTTTCTAATGAAATTTGAAATTTGTCATTTTTAAGAGACACTGTAAGCTGGTGCTTACCCTGACTGCAAAAACCACTGCTCATGTTTTTGTACTATGTGAAAGACACATTTTGACTACTTCCTTCCAGACAGATGATTTCTTCCCTAATAACTTATCTGAATGTGCAGCCAAACTTTGGGCCCTGAGGCATCCTTCTACATCATAGTAGTTGAAAAATATTAGTCAAATGAATGAAACTCTTAAGTATTAGAGAAAAAAAAACTGACAGAATGATTGCAACAAAATTAGAGGTTACTACTTCAAATTACAAATCTTTCAGAGCTGTGGATTGTAATATACCTGTCACAATTTCATGGTTTCAGGAAAATCAACACATTAGTCACTAGAGACATTAGTTTTGAATCAAACAAAAGAAGAAAAAGTATAAAAGAAGGGCTGAGAATTCTAAGGCTAGGAAATTTTTTTTCTTAAATTTCAGTCATTACAGTTGACAACATCTTTTAGGAAAATAAGTCTAGTAAGAAAGTTGATATTCTGAGATTCAGGACTTTGTATCTAATCAAATATTTGCATATGTGTAAATATTTACGTTTCTCCTTTATATAACAAAAATGTGAGAAGCAGTGTGGTCAAATTTTTGGGGTGGTAGCCATGACGTCAGTAAGTGGTTCAAATTGTACACCTGATATATTTGAGCAGTGGTGCAGTCGATAGAGTGCCAAGCCTAAAGTCATGGAGACTTAAGTTCAAATACACTTACTAGCTATATGCCTTGGGCAAGTCACTTTACCTCTATTCACCTCAGTTTCCTCATCTATAAAATGGGGTTAATAATATAACATTCCAATCAGGGCTGTTGTGAGGATCAAAGGAGAAAATAATTATAAAATGTTTAGCACAGGGCCTGGCGCAAATGTTAACTATTATCATTATTATTATAATTACAACAGACAAATAATAAGATGAAAAATTTACAGTTGGAAGGAATCAAAGAGGCCATTCAGTACAAGCACTACATTTTACAGATCAGGAAAATGAGGATGGATTTGAATTCAATTATTCCTGACTACTTTAACCTCTAAGTGTCTCTAGACAATTCTCTAAAGCTATAAATGAGAAAGGAAAGATGTTCATCAGAAGCTTCATTGATAAAATCTTCATTGATGATGATAGCTGACATTTCTATACTGCTTTAAAATTCTTTTCTCATAACGACCCAGTGAATTTGATCATTTTGGGTATTATCTTATTCCTATAATCTTTGAGTAGAAAACTGGTATTCTACCTAAGCTACATAATTAAAATAAGTAATTTAAAAGTCCCCCACCCAGAGAAGAAGAAAGTTGAACTGGCTATATATAATTTGAGGGTCAACAAAATAAAGGTCAGCTGAAATCCTTTTAGATTCATAAGATAACTGAGATCATTTGTAATTATTTTTCAGTAATTCTTGTTTGTATCTGACTCTCTGTGACCCCATTTGGGTTTTCTTGGCAGAGATACTGGAGCAGTTTGTGTTATAGTAATGACATTTGAAGACCCCTTCATATTGATAAGCTAAGAGGTACTTAGCACCTAGATTCAAATTAAATCTCTGTTAAAGAAACAGAAGGTATGAACACCTGTTGCTGACTTATCAGGAAGGGGCTGAACAGGGAGGAGTTATACCATATTTAAGGAAGAGTAAAGCTGGAGAGCCAGAACTTCTTGGGATGAGCACCTGAAGGCTGGGCTGCTACTGCCTGACTAGAAGTTCCGTGGAAAAAGTGATTTTGATTTTGAGAATGAAGCTGCTAAAGACTTCTGAGGGCCAGCTGGAGCTACTGAGGATTTCCGAGGGCCAGTTGGAGCTGCAGAAGACTCAGGAAGCATTACTGTGGGGCTGATATTTTGTACAAATGTTGTTGTGACTTTGTTAATATGTATGAATGACCTTGTGGCTTTGTTGAGCCTTGTCTTCCTAGGAACAGAGACTGTGGGGGATTTGGGATGGACTGGACACTGTGAGCTCCAATATGGAGCAGGAATTGCACAGAGAGCTGCACAAGGAATTGGCAGCTGTCTGCCTTTGAACTCAGGTGGCAGTTGGTTAGATTTGGGTGGGAGTTGGGACCATGGAAGAGGAACCATGGGAGCTGAAAGCCTGCCTCGAATCAAGATGAAAAGAAACACTCTGTGGGTACTGAGTATTGATGAAATTGTGATTTATTTGTGACTGAGGGGTTGAGGGCCTGTGTATTTTCCACTACCCCTTAAGAGGATAATACTGAGTAGTGACTGATGAGTGAGTAGTGACTGATGACTGAATAGTGACTGATTTATAACTTAGTGTGCCTTGTGGGTGGAGGACTTTGACCTTTTGTACTTTATGATTGAATGACTGAGTTACTAACTGACTGATTAACTAAATGATTGTACTTTGTTCAAAACTGTGTGACCACTTTGGTGAAAACTATGTAACCATTTTAGTGATAAACTGTTGAGTTGTGACATGGTGAATGCTGTATTTTGATTTTCTGTGATAAGCTATAACATTCTGAATGCTGTACCTTGATTTTCTGTGAATGTTTTGCTTTGATTTGTTACTAGAGTGTTCACTATACTATGTAATCAGAACCTTGAAAGATGCTCACAGCAGCCATCCTCTGGAAAGCTGCAAGTACGTGGCTTTACACTTTGCCATTTCCTTCTCCAGCTCTGAGGCAAACAGGGTTAAGTGTCTTGCTCAGGTTCACACAGCTAATAAGATTATAAGGCTGGATTTGAACTCAGTTCTTCCTGACTCCAAGCCTGGTCCTCTATCTACTGCTCCACCTAGCTGCCCATGTTTTAAAAGGAATGTATAATACTTTTTTTTAAATTTTCTTTTATTTTTTCTTTTTGGAAGGAGGAAGGTAGGGCAATTGGGGTTAAGTGACTTGCTCAAGGTCACATGGCTAGTTAAGTTTCTGAGGCTGGATTTGAACTCAGGTCCTCATGACTCCAGGGCCTGTGCTCTATTCACTGTACCACCTAGCTGCCCCCAAATGTATAATACTTTAAAGAAAGATTAAACAAAGCAATTTGGTAATAGTGATTTACAGAATACATTTTAACAGAAACAACACTCAAAGTGTCCAATAAGGGCATATAAGAGGAAAAGATCCCCTGGTTACAATGAAAATTATTCTCAAGAAGAGATCATTTCATACACAACCATTGGAACGATAGAATAATCTGCAATATGGACATGTTTACCTGTCATAAATTCTCAGTTCAAGCAACTAGAAAATAAAGTGCTGACTACCAGAAAAAATATGGCAAAAGTGTCTCTCAAAATTTGTGTCTTCCTTCTGAAAGAGGAGGCAGCATGTGCAAGGCAAGTCAAACCACCACCACTGCTTCCACCTCAAGGCCCCAAAGGAGATAGCTCAGGACCCTCAGACCAAGAGCCTTGGGAGAAGCACTGCCCTCTCAAACCACCAAACCTGCTTCTGGAGCAGCCCTCCATAGCCATCACTGAGAAAAGAGACCATTGTGGAGAGGGGGCCCACCTTTCTTAAAACTGCCAACAAATGCTGACCAGTCATCACCAAAAGGCAAAGTCACAAGAACCTGGAAATAGCATTAATTCCCACACCCAGAACACTATTCTTGCTTCCAGTCCAGCCCTCATATCTATCATCCCGAGAAGCAGATCCTATGGAGAAGGGGTCTGCCATTCTCACCAACTACCAACTAACCACCACATGTAAGGCAGGCAAGCCAGCCTAGTTAAAGCAGCAAGGCACCAGAGGGAAAGACAGGCAGCAGTACCCACCAGGCAAGTTAAAGCACCACCACTATCACCTTGGTATTTTGGTATTATCTTATTCCTATAATCTCTGAGTAGAAAATTGGTATTCTACCTAAGATACATAATTAAAATAAGCAATTTAAAAAGTCCCCACCCAGAGAAGAAGAAAGTTGAACTGGCTATATATAACTTGAGGGTCCACAAAACAAAGGTCAACTGAAATTCTTTCAGATTCAAAAGACAACTGAGATCATTTGTAATTATTGCTCAGTCATTCTTGGTTATGTCTGACATCTACCTTCAGACCCTGATGAGACAGTCTGGGAACATGAAACCAAGGACCATGAGAAGAGCAATGCTTCTAGACCGGTGACCTCAGCCATAGTCCTGTGAAGATGCAGCCTGGCAAGAGCTCCCGCAGGGGCTGCAGCCACCGAAGACCCAAAAAAGAAAATCCTTGCCATCAAAGACATTGACACTATCCAACTGTTTATCAGACTACTAGGCTTTCATCATAAAGAAGAGCATTTACCATCTGACTGGCCGCTGCACCTGAAGGACTATAGGAATTTTTCTGCTGAAACTTTCATCCATTTCATGGTTTCTCACTTTATGTTGTGAGCTCCTTCAGAGGAAGTAGTAAGCACTGCACTTTACACAGAGCAAGTGCTTCTTAGGAATGCTTTATCAGAAATGATCAATGTTCTCTTTACAGCTGCATAAACATCTGTTCTCAGATCCTTTGTTCACATGAAGACTTAAATGTCTGATAACAGTTTAAGATGTTCTCCTGCCCAGAGGTATCTCACAAATTTTAAGAGATCAAAGCTTTACACTATAGGTAGTGTATGACTTTTAGCAAGGTTACAAAGATAGAAATGGAAGGACTTTCTTCTTAACTAAGGAAAATTATTTAGTCCTGCAAGATGCTGAAGAACATACTACTTTGAATGATGTTTATTCATGGAATAAGAAAATGGAGAGGGCTTCACAAGATCATTTTGTCCACTCTTCATATCAGTAATTAGAGATGATGGTGATGTATCAATTTATAATTTATCAATTTACTCATATAAATCATGTGGTTTGAGCTATACTGTTACTCCTATTTTACAGATGAGGTAACTGAGACTTACAAAGGTTAAATGACTTAGTTATACCGACAAAGTAAGATTCATAGGGGGACCTAAACCCAGGTCTCCCTGATTCCAAGTACAGTGTTCTACTAAACTATTATCTGCTTCCAGTCAAATAGATGAATATTTGGAAAATTCAGTCCACATAGCTACTAATCAGGAATTCTTGAAAAGGGGATCTGTGGACTTATTTTGTATTTTTGTCTTTTAAAAAATATTTTGGGGGTGGCTAGGTGGCACAGTGAATAGAGCACTTGTCCTGAAATCAGGAGGACCTGAGTTCAAATATGGCCTCAGACACAACACTTTCTAGCCATGAGACCTTGGGCAAGTTGCTTAATCCCAATTGCCCTGTGGCCCCCCCCCCCATATATATATGTGTATATGTATATATATGTATATATATAGAGAGAGAGAATTGTATTTCAATATAATTGGTTTCCTTCGTGAAACTACATATTTTAATTTTTGAATTTAAACATTTTGCATTTTAAAACATTATTCTAAGAAAGGGCCACATAGGCTTCACCAGACTGTGAAAGGGTCCAAAACATACAAAAAAGTAAAAAAAAGAAAACATATAAACCAAACACTAAAAAAAAAAACAAACAAAAAAACATTTCTCTTAGCTAAATACATTTGATCCAAGGTAATTTCTAGTTGGAGCATTTAAATGTGATGAATTTTCTACTGTACATGAACAGAATTACAGAATGGGGAAATGGGTGCTCAATAAATGTAGTTGGCTGAATAACTGAAGGTCTACCTTTCACAGGCTGAAGCAATATGCTGTTTACCCCTAAATTTCTACTTATTTCAACTACAAGATAGGAAACAAAATTACATATGTCCAGTAACACAAGGATTCTTACCCTCTCCCACCCTTCTCACTCCTTCCTTTCCCTAGCTCTATGGGATAGTGATTACTTTATCTTATTAACTATAAAAATCTGAATAAGTTATACCAATCATGTCAATTTAAAAAGTAAATCACATAAATACCCTGAAACCATGTTTACTTAATAAATACTTATTAATTTTCAGATGATATTTCAATGATGAAGCTGAATCCACTGATTTATCAATTCCATTTCAACCTTGACAATCTGTGCAGAAAAAATAAGTAAAAGTGTAGCAGTGTAGTTAGCATAAATGTGGAGACGGAACTGAGAAAGTAAAGAGTAATTATTTGACCAACTAAGGTAATTTCATGGATACTTGTTGGACTTCAAAATATGTATTTATGTCAAATCAGCAGATGGTACTTTGACATTTTATCACCTAAAATTTGTCATCCTAATGCTAGATTGTTTTAATGTGCCTGGATAACACAACTTGTAGTGTTTTAATGATATAATGCATTGGAACCATATTACATATGGTGTTAAAAATAAAATAAAAAAAATAGAGTTGGATTCCTTCCAATTTGGCTTTCTATGTACCAGAATATAATGGCAGAAACCATGTAGGGGGAAAAATGTTCTATTAGCTGTTAGCATTATGGACAGTGGATTGAATTCTTCCACTTCACATGAATCCTCAGAAGAAAGGTTCTAAAGGCATTTATCCCTCCCATCTATGAATTGAAAAATCAGGATCATATTTATTTGGGTCTAAGTAAGATGTACCTCACTTTATATAATAGGTGTGCTCCTGAAGGATTATATGTAAAATATTTGTGACACTGGGCAAATCAGCTAACCTCTCAGAGTTTCTGTTTTATCTTCTATAAAATGGAGATGACAGTGTTTGTATAGCCTATCACAGAGGGTCAAACTTTAAGTAAGAGAAAGTTGCTCATTATTATCGATATGTCCCAAAATTAGAATTTTGAACTTACCTACTTTTCTCACTTCCAGAATGATCTCCAAAATACACATTAGAGGACTATTCTTTGTAAGAGAATCTAGATAGTAATTTCTTTGTATTATCTGGTATGATTTTCATTAATTAATTTATTTATTCATTCTTTCATTAAAAGATGGCTGTCACTCTTGTGGAGTATGATTTGTGTTTGAAGAAGTGAAGCTTAAATGAAATTCAGAAGGACTCTTGGAAGAAGCTGATAAAGGCAGAGAGAGACAGAGAGAGAGAGAGACAGTACGCGTGTGTGTGTGTGTGTGTGTGTGTGTGTGTGTGTGTGTGTGTAAAAGAGAGATTCAGAGACAGAGATAAGAGTCAGAGGCAGGCAACCACCTAGGAGTCCACATTCTGAGTTTAGTGATCCAGGGTATCAACTTTTGTGGAGCGAGGAATAAGAATCTGATTGGTTAAGGTCTTCCAAATGCAACTTGAGTAGTTGCACCAGGGAATGGGCATTTTGATCTATTTGTATGGTATGACTGTACTTTGATATGTCAATTAGCTCTGCTCTCATTGGAGCACAGTGGAACCTAAGGGAAGTACAACTCCATACAAAGTTGCACCAGGAAAGGCAAGGAGGATAAAAGTTGAAAGTCCTCCAGACTGAGCAACAGGGAACCACTGAAGGGTTTGTGCAGAAGAATGACATGATCAGATCTGCATGTAGATCTTGCTTCAGGGTGAAGAGTGAATTGGAAAGAAGAGAAAGTGGAGGTGGAAAAACTAGTTAGAAAGCTATTGCACTATTCCAAGCAGGTAGTAATGAGAGGCTGTAGGATAGAATAGGAAACTGAAAATGGTGGATGGATTTGAGAGCTCTGTTGGAAATGGAATTGACAGACCTTAGAAATTGATTGGATGCAGGAAGAAAAGAAGTGAAATAAAATAACACTGAGATTTCAGTTATGAGGTAGATGAGTAGATGGGGTGCCATTAACAGAAAGTGATGAGTTTGTTTTAGAAAAAAAAAGATATTTATTGTTTGGGGGACAATTTGGGGTACCAATGGAACATGCCAGGTGACAAAGTCCAATGAGCACATGTAGCATGTAGTTTTATGATCTAGCATTCTCATCTATACCTCCTGGTCATTCGTGGAATTATCCATCCTACTCACATATAGTCAGATAAACAATGGGTCTTATCTGGCCTTTTAATTACTATTTTCTTTGATTATCCATCTGAGCTTACTTTAAGTCCTGTTTTGTAGTGTTCAAACAAAACTATTTAAGTGTGAGGTTCTTAACCTGGGGTGAGTGAAATTGTATTTTTAAAAATATTTTGTTGACTTTATTTCAATATAATTGGTTTCCTTTGTATCATATATTATTACTTTAAATGTAATTATTTTGAGGGGTCTTTCCATAGGCTTCACCAGACTGCTAAAAGGATCTATAACACAAAAACATTAAGACCCTCTTATCTAAATAGCTGTTTCCAGGTACTTAACAGGTTTTTTTTTGTTTGCCTATTTGTTCTTGTACATGTAAAGTCCCACTTTAACCTGGATGACTAGTTTATTACTGAATACATCTGGGTGGGTTGTTCACCAGTCAGTGTTGCTGTTTCAGAGGAAAGTGAGCATGTCAGTATCAATATCATTTCTGAATCTGTTCTTTTAAGAAATAGAAAGGAACATGGCAGGCAAGCACTAGACTGATGTTACAGGGACATGGCACTGGAGTATACATTGAATTTATGGGAAAAATGGCTTGAAATTTATGTGGACACTCAGAGTTTTTGTCTTTTATGTTTCTGCTTCTGTTTATCTTAATATTCTGTATTTGTCCTCCTCCCTAATATTGATGTCTCTTTCTTCCTGTTATCAGCTGGCCAACTTGCACTGATTTCACTGTCGTAAGGACTCTCTCTCCCTGACTTTGCAATTTGGACTGAAGTGTGTCCTTTGGTAATAATTTTTGTTATCTGTTCTGGTTTCTGAGGATCCTGACTGTCAGGGATGACAATGATTTCTCCCTGGACAATGTGCCTCCCTGGACAAAGATGCTTTTTAATGGGCTTTGTCGGCAGCTCCTAAAATGACCTTAGCACCTTGAAATATAACATACAGAGCTTTTTGAACAGCAGACTTCTAGTTAATACATTTTAGCAGCAGCCAATGTGATTGCAACTGAATGAATACTATAGCTGGAGTTTGAAACCTGATACTTATTAGCCGTGACCCTGGACACAATACTCTGAAACTCAATTTCTTATTTTGTAAAATGGGGTGAGGATATTTAGCCTACTCACAGGGTCTGACTGAATTTCAATTTTTCTTCTTTACCTCTGGCTCTATATAGACACAACTTTTATCTCAAGCAGGGAACATATCTAACTTACTTTCTAAATCCCCTTGTGCAGATTGTTGTTGTTTAATCATTTCACCCATGTCTGACTCTTTGTAACTGCATTTGGGGTTTTCTTGGTAGAGACACTGGAGTGGTTTGCCATTTCCTTTTCCAGCTCATTTTACAGATGAGGAAAAGGAGGCAAGCAAGTTTAAGTGACTTATTCAAGAATGTAACAGATAGTGTCTGAGTCCAGATTTGCATTCAGATCTTCCTGACTCTAGGCCCAGAGCTCTATCCACTGGACTACCCAAATGCCAAGTATAGAACCACTCACTAAAAAAGTACTTAATAAAAATAATTTTTACAGTGATGACTATGTGATGACACAACATATCTATCTTTATTTCAAATAACTTATTTCTAACTCTTTTATGCCATTCATGTAGCATCTTCAATTTTTTATTCTCATCTTTTTGCCCTCTTAGGATGCCAAAATCGTTTTACAAGTTTGTTCATATGCTTTGGTTTTCTTTCCTCATCACCTACTTCTGAATTCTTTGTAATCTCATTTACATCCCTATCTCTACTGAAACTGAAGCTTATCAATGAACTCCTAATTATCCAATCCAATGACCTTTTCTCAATCCCTAGCCTTAACTTCTCTGCTCAATTGAACACTTCTGGCCTCCTCTATCATTTATACTCTCTTGGCTTCTGAGATAGCACATTCTGCTGGTTCTCTTGCCTCTTCAGTAACCACGAAAGAGCCCATAATACAATATTTATGAGTAGCAAGTGATAAAAAAAAGAAAGCAGTGAATCAGATTCAGGATAACATTGTCTATCTGAATTATTACAGCTGAGCTTGCTTCCAGTTTTCCATTCCTAACATAAAGGTGCTTGATAACAGTAAATCTAATACCAGTGACAGATAAATCATTAAAAGTGCACAAGCTTATGCAATTCAACTACTTAAAAAACTGCTGTTTACCTACCAAACAAACCTAACCAAACCAAACTAGCCAAACAAACAAAAAACCCCAGGCCTAAAACTCAGTCTGGCATTCATAGGCATCTTCAATATTGGTCCCTACTTATATTTTCAGTCTTATCTTACATTACTACTTTTCATGTGTTTATCATCCCAGTCAGAATAAACTATTAGTGATTCCCTAGAGGCAATAAATTATGCTTTCCCACCTCCATCTTTTGGCTCAGTATGTCTTCCTCTCTCTGGTGTCTTCACCTATTCTGTCTTCCTTGAACTCAGCTTCCTTCCTAAAGAAATCCCTTATCTTCACAGACAAACATATCTCATTCCCTTATCCAAACTTGTAGGCACTTTATACAAATGTATATTTTTTTTCTATTTTCCATACGTATTTCTTTATATGGCTCATCAAGTCATGGAGTAACATCTACTGGGAGGAACATTTACTACAATGCTGACACAGGCTAGGCTAGTTTTGTGGTATGTTTTTTGTTTTTTATCCCCGCCCCCCTCCCCCCAAATGGCAATGAAATCATCCTCAGGATTTAATTGGTCTAAGTGGCTAAAGCAAAAACCACTGATGTACCTTCCCGGTCACCTCAGGAATAAGGACCCCAACATATGAGTAGGCAGTACCCTCAGGCTTAATGAACTACTTGTTGCCATTGATCACCAGACTGGTCTGAGTCAGGCCTGTCTCAGGAAATACCTATTATATTGTGAAGTGTCATGGTCAGGGACTATATCTCTTTACCTTTTGTCTCTCTCCTCCCTGCTTCCATCCCCAGTGCCCACACACCAGTGTCCAAGTGAATTAATAATAAGCCTTTATGAAGCACTTTCTCTGTGAAGAGTACTATACTTAGTGCTAGGAATACAAAGGTACTATTTCATTTTTACCTTATTATTAATTCACTTATCTTCATGATAATCCTCTGAAATAAGTACTTCAGAATTATTATCTCCATGTTTAAGATGAGGAAACTGAGACTGAGAGAGATAAAATGTTTTGCCTAAGGTCACATAATGAGTAAGTATGTGAGACAGGATACAGACCCGATACTGGCGAATCATAATCTAGTACTATGTCCACTCTGGAACAATGACTTCCAAACTTGTCTACTGACTGAACAAGCTCCCGGCTACTTTTGGCTTTCTCATTCGGGGGGTTATTTTTCATCAACATAAGCTGTCTAAAAGTGTTTGTAGTGTCTTTTATTTTTGTACATTTCCCTTAAAAAATTGTCAGCAGTTAATTTAGGCTGCTCAGTGTGGAATTAGTGCAAGTTTCATGCAAGTGTCTTGTCTTTTTTTTTTCATCCAATTTGGTGATTATTTTTACTTTTATTTAAGTCACTCAATAATCTAATTTTTTTAATTTAATTTAATTTTTAATTTATGTAATAAGACAAGCATTTTTCTAATATAGTATAATTTTGAAAAAAAAGATGATTGCACATGAAATTGCAAATCTATTATGTATAACTTGCTATTCCTTTTAAATATACAATAAAGTTATAATATAAATTGCTTTTTTTCTTCCATTCCCCTTGCTTCTGCCCTAGAGGTAGCTACCATTAGACACAAATAAGTGTATATACATATATATGCATACATATATATACACACATGTAAAGTTATTCTATACATACTTCTTTTTGTCAGTTCTTTCTCCGGATTCAGATAGCATATTCCTTCATATGTCCATTGTAGTTAATTTGGGTATTTATAATAGCCAAAATGACTTATTTGCTCAAAGCTGTTCTTAAAAGAATATTGCTGTTACTGTATATAATGCTATATTAGTTCTCATCAATTTGCTCTTCATTTTTTCATGCAAGTCTATTCATGTCTTCAAACTCATCATTTCTTATGGTATAGTAGTATTACATCGCAATCATAAACCACGACTTGTTCAGCCATTTTCCAATTGACAGGTGTCCTTGAAATTTCCAGTTCTTTACCACCACAAAGAGAGCTGCTATAGGTATTTTAAAATGTATAGGTTCGGTAGAAGCACAACTTCTGCGCGGCTCTGGCTTCCACCTTCCCCAATCCATGTAAAAAGGGGACTCTAAACAAACCCTGGAGCTGCAGAACCCACAAAGTGACACAGAGAAGCTAACCTCCCATTGAGGACAGCCCAGCAGGAATGCAGGAATCTGCCAGCACAGCGCTCTGGGAGCCCAGCCCAGCCCCATGCCAAGGCTTTAGCCCCAGGGCGGGCCTGACCAGCCACTGGCCAGAGGGATTCCAGATCAGCAGGAGCTGTGGCCATTTCCAGATTTATCAACACATAGATGAGAAGGATAAAGTGAGAGATCAGTGCAGTCTGGACTTTGGGACCCAGTAAGTGGGAGTGCATGGCTTTTGCACCCCGGGGTGAGAAGCTGCTGAGATGCCAGCACACCCAGCCAGCAGCCACGTGGCAGCTTCAGATCCTGGACTGCAGAGTGTAGGGGGAACAAGCACCAGTCTCAGGGGTAATCGCTCTTGCTTTAACCTGCTTGGATGTGGATTGCAGTCTAGGGTGGAGGTCCTGGGGTGTGTGTCCAGCTTGCCAGAGCATGTGGAGACCTCAGAGAGGGCACCCATCTAATACCTCCGGCAGCTGAGAAAACCCCAGCATTTGGGAAGAAAACTCCCCTGTCTGGTGGCAGAGTCCTACTGTGGCAAAAAGTCCAGGGGTCAAGTGACTGAGGGGAAACATGACCAGGCAAAGGAAACAAAGCAGACAGAAAATTCCAACATTACACTCCTATTTTGGAGACAAAAAGGAGCAAAGCATGGAACAGGAGGAAGACAGTGAAGTCAGAACTTCTGCACCAAAAGCTTCAAAGCAAAAGACAAGCTGGATATGGGCCATAGAGGACCTTAAGAAGCAGATAAGAGAAGTAGAGGAAAAATTGGGAAGAGAAATGAGAACAATGCAAGAAAATTATGAAATGAGAGTCAACAGCCTGACTGAGGAAAATAATACCTTAAAAAACAGATTGACTCAAATGGCAAAAGAGGCTCAAAAAGGCAATGAGGAGAACACCTTAAGAAACCAAATTTGCCAGATGGAAAAAGAATCTCAAAAGCTCACTGAGGAGAATCAGTGCTTCAGAATTAGATTGGAGCAAATGGAAGCTAATGACTTTATGAGAAATCAAGATGCTGTTAAACAGATAAAAACAAATGAAAGAATAGAAGGCAATGTGAAATATCTCATGGGAAAACCCACCGACCTGGAAAATGGATACAGGAGAGATAATTTAAAAATTATTGGACTACCTGAAAGCCATGACCAAAGTAAAAACCTAGAAATCATCCTCCAGGAAGTTCTCAAAAAAAACTGCCCTGATGTTTTAGTACCAGAAGGCAAAATAGAGGTTGAAAGAATCCACCTATCACCTCCTGAAAAAAGATCCCAAAAAGAAAACTCCTAGGAATATTATAGTCAGGTTCCAGGATTCCCAAAATAAGGAGAGAATATTACAAGCAGCCAGGAAGAAACAATTTGAATATTGTGGAAACACAATCAGGATAACCCAGGATCTGGCAGCTTCTACACTGAGGGATCGAAGGGCTTAGAATATGATATTCCAGAGGGCAAAGGAGCTTGGATTAAAAGCAAGAGTCACCTACCCAGCAAAAATGAGTATCATGTTTCAGGGGAAAATATGGTCATTCAGTAGAATAGAGGACTTTCAAGCATTCTTGCTGAAAAAACCAAAGTCGAATAGAAAATTTGACATTCAGATACAAGAAGCAAGAGAAGCATGAGAAGGTAAACAGGGAAAGGAAATCTTAAGGAACTTATCAAAGTTGAACTGTTAACATTCCTATATGGAAAAACAATAATTGTAACTTATGAAACTTCTCAGTAGTTGAAGGGAATATATATATATATATATATATGAGGGTATATGGGCATATGAATACATATATGAATGTGTGCATATATGTTTACAGGTATACATAGATAGAGGGCACAGGACCAATTTAACAGGAAGGCATGATACTTAAAAGGTGAAATGAAGAGGTGAGAGGAATATAATGAGAGGAGATGGGGAGAGACAGATTGGGGGTAAACTATCTCATACAGAAGAGGCAAGGGAAAATAGTTACAATGGAGGGGAAGAATAGGAAGGCAAAAGGGAATGGGTCAACCTTATTCCCATCGAACTTGGCTTGAGGAGGGAATGAATTACACCCTAAATAGGGTATCTCACCCTCCAGGAGAGTAGGGGGGGAAGGGGATGAGAGAGGGGATGATGAAAGGGAGGGCAGGCTGGGGGGGAGGGAAGTTGGAAGCACCCACTTTTGAAAAGTGATGGGATCAAAGTAAAGAATAGAACAAGTGGGAGGTGGGATAGGAGGGAGGGAAATGTAGTGAGTCTTTTACAATATATCTACTATGTTATTGTTTTGCATTAGCCACACATGTATAACCTAACTGCTTATCTTCCCAGTAAGGGTAGGTGATAAGGAAGGAAGGGAATGAATCTGGAATTGAAAGTTTTAAAATCAAATATTCAAATATATATGTGTGTGTGTATGTGTATATATATACATACTATTATTAATACTATCTTACATGTAATTGGGAAATAAGATATACACACACTGAGGCATAGAGATCCACTGGCAAAGTCGAAAGGGGTATGGGAGACAATATGGGAGAGAGCAGATTGGAGGAGGGGACATCCTGTGAGACTGCTATTTTGGGGCGGTGGGTAGGGGAAAAACAGGGAGAAAATTTGTAACTCAAAATCTGGCGGAAACGAATGATGTAAATCAGAAGTTAATAAAGCATTTAAAAAAAAAAAAAGGTACCTTGCAGCAGAGCTAGAGCAGATTAAGTTAATTTTGCCCGCAAGCGGACAAATCTAGGGTCCAACATGTTTTATTTATCATTTCACTGAAGATTAAACAAGGAGAAACTTAGAGGCTGGAAAAGGAGGAATTTTAAGACCATCTAATACAACTCCACCTTTTT
>NW_027185929.1:0-13821 GCF_028583685.1 Petaurus breviceps papuanus
GACGGAGTGATGTGGTTCCATCCTCTGAACTTCCCTACCCACCAAGTATAGATAATTTCCCACAGATCAAAGTAGGCAAAATGTACCAGGGTTGCCAGAAAGGAGAGTACTCAAATTCTGCAAAGCTTGTGGAAAAATTAAGAAAACATTAAAGGCCAGATATTCAAGCATAGATTATAGTATGCCAGAGCTCAGAGGATCTGAGGTCAGAGAACACAGACTGTAACAGCTGAAATGACCATAAGCATGGAATGTCTTAGCTGGAAGGATCTCCAGAAACACAGAACAGAGAAGAGAGATAACAGGATACAGATTTATTCTTCATTTTTAAAATTTTATTTTGTTCTCTATTAAATGTAACCATTTTTAACATTCCCTTTCCAAAATGAAATTTTTTGAGTTACATATTCTTTCCCTCCATCCTACTTCTCCTTTCTCCTTGAGAAGGTAAGTTATTTCTAATTTTTAAGAAAATATTTTCTTCAGTGAGCTTTTGGACCTTCTTTTCCTTATGGACAGTTCGGCTTTTTAAGGCTTTCTCCTACTCTTTCCTTTTTGGGCCTCTTTTGCCATTTGGGTTGGTCTATTATTTTTTCTTTTTTTAAATTTACTTATTTTCAGTTTAAAAAATTTGGTTCCACAAGTTTTGAGTTCTAAATTTTCTCCTCCTCCTTTTTCTCCCCCCTGCCCAAATTGGCATGCAATCTGATATAGGTTCTAAATATACACATGCAATACACATACACAAGAAGCAAAACAAAACAAAGCAAAAAAAAAAAGAGACAACAAAAAATATACTTTGATCAGCATTCAGATTCCATAATTCTTTCTCTGGATGTGGATAGCATTTTCCATCAGAAGTCTTTTGGAGCTGTTTTGGAAACTTGCATTGTTGAAAAAACCAAAATCTATCAAAGTTACTCATTGCAAAATGTGGCTGTAACTATGAACATTAGCTTCCTGGTTCTACTACCATCACTCACCATCAGTTCCTATGAGTCTTTCTAGGTTTTTATGAAGTCTGCCTACTCATCACTTCTTATAAAACAATAGGATTCCATTACATTCATATACCACAACTAGTTTAGCCATTCCCATATTGATGGGCATGCTCTCAATTTACAATTTTTGGCCACGTCAAAATGTGCAGCTATAAATATTTTCATACACGTGGGTTCTTTCCCATTTGTATGATCCCTTTGAGATACAGCCCTGAGAGTTCTATTGCTAGGTCAAAGGCTATGCATATTTTTATAGCCTTTGGGCATAGTTTTGAATTGCTCTCCAAAGTGGTTAGATCAGTTTACAACTCCACCAACAATACATTAGTATTATTATCTTCCCACATCTTCTCTAGCATTTATAATTTTCTTGTTTTGTCATGTCAATCAATGTGACAGATATTATGTGATACCTAAGGGTTGTTTTGATCTGCATTTCTCTAATCAGTGATGATTTAGAGCAATTCTTCAAATGACTGTAGATATCAAAATTTCTTCCTCTGAAAACTGCCTGTTCATTTTCCAGTTGGGGAATGACTTGTATTCGCATAAATTTCACTTAGTTCTCTATATATTTTAGAAATTAGGACTTTATCAGATATACTGTTTTTAAAAATTCTTTCACAATTTTCTGTTTCCATCTTGGTTGTATTGGCTTTGTTTCTATGAAAAAATGTTCAAATTAATGTAATTAAAATCCATTTTGAACTTCATAATATTCTTTATCTCTAGTTTGATCATACATTTTTTTTCATTCTCCCTAAATATGACAGAGAAACTATCCCTTGCCTTCCTACTTTCCTTATAGAATTAGCCTTTATATGTAAATTGTGTACACATTTGGTCTATGACCATTTTTTTGTCATACTATCATCCAATTTTCCTACTAGTTATTTTTTTAATAGTGAGTTCTTATCCAAGAATTTGAGGTCTTTGAATTTATTGAAGAGTAGATTACTATAGTCATTGACTACTATGTCTTGTATACCCAACCTATTCCACTGATTGACAACTCTGTTTTTTAGCCAGTATGAAGTAGGTTTGATGATTGCTGCTTTATAATACAATTTAAGATCTGGTATAGCAAGGCCACTTTCCCTATCATTTCTTTTCATTAATTACCTTCATATTCTGGGGCTTTTGTTCTTCCAGATGAATTTTATTATTATTTTTCCCATCTCTACAAAATATTTTTTCGTAGTTTGATTGACATGACACTGAATAAGTACATTAATTTAGGAAAAATTGTCACTTTTATTACATCACCTCAGGTCTACCCAAGAGCAACTGATGTTTTTCCCATGATTTAAATCTCACTTTATTTGTGTTAAAAGTGTTCTGTAATTGTGTTCTTATAGTTCCTGGATTTCTCTTGGCAGGTATACTCCCAAATATTTTTAATATCTACACTTAACTTTAAATGAAATTTCTTTCTCTGCCTTTTGGTGTAGGGTCTTTATGTGAGTTTGTTATATGTCCTGCAACTTTGCTAAAGGTATTTATTATTTCAAGTACTTTTTTTTTTACTTTATTCTCTAAAATTCTCTAAGTATGTCAGCAAAGAATGATAGTGTTGTTTCATTTTTGCTTATTCTAATTCATTCATTTTTTTCATCTCTTATTGCTAAAGCTAATGTTTCTACGACCATATTGGATAACAGTGCTGATAATGGACTTCCTTGTTTCAGTCCTGAACTTACTTACTTACCTTGTAAGTAGGCAGACTTACAAGAAAATGCTTCTAGCTTATCCCCATTACATATTATACTTGCTAATGGTTTTTGGTAGATGCTACTCATCATTTTAAGGAAGATTCTATTTGTTCCTATGCTCTCTAGTGTTTTAAACAGGAAGCTTTTTCTTCGACTTTTGAGATAATCATATGGTTTCTGTTAGTTTAATTGTTGATATGATCAATTATGCTGATAGTTTTCCTAATACTGAACCAGCATTGCATTCTTGGAATAAATCTTATCTAATCATAGTGTATTATTCTCTTCATAAGTTGCTCTAATCTCTTTGATAATATTTTATTTAAAATTTTTGCATCTATATTCATTAGGAAAATCGGTCTATATTTTTTTTTCTGTTTTGACTCTACCCAGCTTAGGTTCTAGTACTATATTTGTATCATAAAAATAATTTGTTGGGACTCCGCCTTTTTTCCCAAATAGGCTATATAAGAATTGGATTTAACTTTTGTTTTAATGTTTGATAGGATAGGCTTGCAAATTCATGTGGTCCTGGAGATTTTTTCCTAGGGAGTTCATTGATGGTTTTTCAATTTCCTTTTTTCAGAGATGGGAATGTATTGGTATTTTAATTCCTCTTCTGTTCATATGGCCAATTTATACTTTTCTAAAAGTTCATCCATTTCACTAAGATTATCAAATTTATTAACATATAGTTGGGTAAAATATTTCCTAATCGTTTAAATTTCCTTTTCATTGGTTCTGAATTCACCCTATTCATTTTCTTTTTATTTTATTATTTTTTAAAGCAATCAGGGTTAAGTAACTTGCTCAAGGTTACATGGCCAGCTATTTCTGGGTGTGGTGCTAAGTATCTGAGCTCGGATTCGATCCCCAGGTCATCCCAACACTGGAGCCGGTGCTCTTACTTGCTGAGGCACCTGACCACCCCTAAGCAATTAGGGTTAAGTAATTGCTCAAGGTTACACAGCCAGGTGTTTCTGGGTGGGTGCTAAGTGTCTGAGCCCAGGATTATATCCACATGTCATCCCAACACTGGAGCTGGTGCTCTTACTCGCTGTGGTACCTGGCCACCCCTCACCCTATTCATTTTCAATACTGGTAATTTGGTTTTTCTTTTTTTCCTTTTTTTAAGTCAAATTAACCAAAGGTTTATTAAATTTCTTGTTGTTTATTATTATAAAATTATCACTTAGTTTTATTAATTAGTTCAATGGTTTTCTCAATTTCAATTTTATTTATCTCTCCTTTGATTGTCAGTATTTCTAATGTGGTATTTCATTGGGGAGGCAGTTAATTTGTTCTTTTTCTAGCCTTTTTATTTGCATGCCCATCCCTTGATCTCCTCTTTCTATACTACATTCATGTAAGAATTTAGAGATATAAAACTTCCCCTAGGGGCAGCTAGGTGGTGGAGTGTATAGAGTAACAGCCCTGTAGTCTGGAGGACCTCATTTCAAATCTAGCCTCAGACACTTAATACTTACTAGCCATGTGACCTTGGGCAAGTCATTTAACCCCAATTGCCCTGCCTTCCCCCCTCCAAAAAAAAAACTTTCTCTAAGAACCCCTTTTGCTACATCACCTAAGATTTGGTGTGTTGTCTCTTTATTGCTGTTCTCTTAAATGAACTGATGTTTCTATGATTTGTTTTTTGACTCATTCATCCCTTAATATTAGATTACTTAGTTTCCAGTTGATTTTTAGTCTATCTTTTTATGGCCATTTATTACATATGATTTTTATTGCATCCTAATCTGAAAAAGATGCATTTAATATTTGTGTCTTTCTGCATTGGATTGTGAGATTTTTATGCTCTTGTACTTGATCATTTTTGTGTATGTGTCATGTACTGTTGAGAAAAGGTGTATTCCTTTTTATCCCCATTCATTCTTCTACAGAAGTCTACCATATCTAAATTTCCTAAAATTCTATTTACCTCCTTACTTCTTTCTCAGTATATTTTTTGTTTATTTTCTTTTAATTTGTTTTGTTTTGGTTTGGTTTGGTGGTTATATTTATCTACTTTTGATTGGGGAAGGTTAACATCCCTCACTAGCATAGTTTTTCTGTCTATTTCTTCCTATAACTCCCTTAAATTCTCCTCTAAAAATTTGGATGCTATATCACTTGATGCATATATGTTTACTAATGTTATTACTTCCTTGTCAATGGTGTCTTTTAGAAGGATGTTTACTTTCTTATCTCTATAGATTAAATCTATATTTGCTTTTTGCTTTGTTTAAATTAGGATTGCTACCTCAGCCTTTTATAACCTGAGCTGGAGTAAAATATATTCTGCTCCAGCCTTTTACCTTTACGCTGTGTCTATCACTCTGTTTCAATTGTGATTCTTATAAGCAACTTATTGTAGGAATATGATTTTTAATCCATTCTGCTATACACTTTCATTTTATGAAAGACTTAATTCCTTTCACCTTTATAATTATGATTACAATTTGTGACTTTCTCTCCATCCTATTTCTGCAACCATTTCTGCTTTTCTTTCTTCTTTCTCCTTTTGACCCCTCATTAGAATGTTGCTCTTGACTGCTTGCTGCCTCAATCTGCCTTCCCTTCTGTCAACCCCCCCTAGCTTTTCTTTCTCCTTTCTCCTCCTCTTGCCTATAGAGCAAGTTAGATTTCCATACCTAACTGCTGTTCTAGAGCCAAATCCTATTAGAGTAAAGTTCAAACAATGCCCATCACCCTCACTTCTCTCCCTCTATTTTAATATGTCTTTGTGGTGCTTCATGTTTTGAAATGTAGCCTTTTCTGCCTCTTCCTTTTCTATTCTCCCATTACAATCTTTTTCCAGGACTTAATTTTGTTTTTTATCATCACATCAAAATCATCTTAAATCTACAGCCCTCTATCTAGGCATTTCCCTTCTATATGATATAATAAAGACACATTCTCAAGAGTTGCGACTATCACCTTCTCGTGTAGGAATGTAAACAATTTCTCTTATTAAATCACTTTTGTTGCCCCCACCCCCTAACCTTTCCTATTTCCCTTTCATGTTTCTCTTGAGTGTTGCATTTGAAGGCCAAGTTTTCTGTTGAGCTCTTGTCTTTTCATCAGGAAAGTCTGGAAGTCCCCTGTTTCATTGGTTGTCCATCTCCTCCCCTAAAAGATTGTGCTCAATTTTGCTCATCGGTTGATGCTTGGCTGTAATCCAAGCTCCTTCCCTTACAGAATACCATATTCTAAGCTCTCTGATCTTTTAATGTAGAAGCTGCAAGGTCCTGCATAATCCTAACTGTGGAGCTATGATATTTGAATTGTTTCTTTCTGATTGCTTACAGTATTTTCTCCTTGATTTGATAACGCTGGAATTTTGTTACAATTTGCTTGGCATTTTCAATTTATGGTCTCTTTCAGGAGGTGACCAGTGAATTTTTCCAGTGACTATTCTGCATTCAGCTTCTTAAATCTTAAGGCACTTTTCATTGATGATTTCTTGAAAGATGCTGTCCAGGCTCTTTTTTTCATCATGATATTCATGTATACTAATAATTCTTAAATTGTCTCTCTGGATCTATTTTCCAGGTCAGTTGTTTTTCCCATGAGGTAATTTACATTTTCTTCAATTTTTGCTGTCATTATTTCAATTTTGCTTGATTGATTCTTGATGTCTCATAGTGTCAATAGCTTCCACTTGCTCAATTCTTCCTTTGAACAAATTGTTTTCTTCATTTAGCTTTTGTACCTCCTTTCTCATTGGGCCAATTCTATTTTTTGTTTTCTTCAGTGGACTTTTTCCATTTTGTCCAATGTATTTTTAAATTTTTCTTCTACCTCTCTTATTTGTCTTTTAAAGTCCTTCTTGGACTCTTCCAAGGAGTCTTTTTGGACTT
The DNA here is from genome assembly GCF_028583685.1 of Petaurus breviceps papuanus. Taxonomy (NCBI): domain Eukaryota; kingdom Metazoa; phylum Chordata; class Mammalia; order Diprotodontia; family Petauridae; genus Petaurus; species Petaurus breviceps. The sequence continues at coordinate 6,574 of NW_027185929.1, forward strand.
AAGATAAGTTCATATTCCCCTTTGAGGTTTTGGGAATGGGGCTATTGACCATGTTGTCTTCTCCTGAATTTGTGTTTTGATCTTCCCTGTCACCAAGATACTTCTCTGTGGTCATTGATATTTTTATTCTTCTTGCTCATTTTGTTTGTCTTTTTTTCCTGATTTTTAATTTTGACCTTTGCCTCTGGGGCCTAGGTAATACTGCCCCAAACTTCTTGTCCTGGGGACTAAAGGTATAATTACTGGTTTTCTTGGTTGGAGCCTCAGATGCTGGCAGCTGAAGGTTCTTGTGGTCTGCTAGTTTATCTGGTGCTGAGTGGGAGGTGGTGTGTGCCTGGTGTTGGCACTTGCCTTCTTCTCCACTCTGGGACTCAGGATCTCCCTCTGGTGTGCTGAGCTGGGCTTGGTGGTGTCTTGCTGGGACATCCCCATCCTGTACTGGTCCTCTTCGGCCACAGCAAGAGGGACCTTTCCCATAAATCCCCCTAGTCTCCCAAGTTTAAGGATTGCCATATCCCATCATTCTGCTGGCTATACTCTTCCAGGATTTTTCCTGGGGCAATATTCTCTGAGTTTTTTAAGATCAACAAGTCAGGGTAAGATCAACTTGCTGCTTACTCCACCATCTTGGATCCCAAAAGTTAAAATAGGTGACTTTCAAACATTCAGTCTGTAGCCTGATAGCCCGAGGAGTAGCTGCTGTCATTGCCCCAGCCTGTGAGGGACTGTACATCTCTCTTACTCAGTTTTGAGAGACAGAACCCCCACCCCCACCCCCCAAGCTGAGAAGTCTGGGAATTGTTACTGCTGCCAGTGATTCCGTCTGCTGGGGTCTCCTGCAGTCTTGACACAGTCACAGCTGGGATGGTGCAACCCATGCACTAAACTGTGCTCCCCTCCCAACCCAGTTCAACATATCCCACCTGTCAACCATCCAGGCTCCTCTTGGCTGGAAATCTGCCATCCTCTGTCTCTTTATGGATTCTGTCACTCCAGAATTTGTTCATATTCACTTAATTGAGGTATCCAAAGGAATTAATGGGAGAGCTCAGATAAGTCCTTGCTTTCACTCTGCCATCTTGACTCTGCCCCCCAGTCTATTTTTAAGGTGTTATTTTCTTAAGAATTTGGGGGGGCTCTCCATTAGCAAACTCCCAACTTATTTTTCATGATTTTACTGCATGATTTTTATTTCTTTTCCCAATTTTTCCTATACATATTTTACTTGATTTTTCAAAATCCTTTTTGAGTCCTTCCATGACCTGCAACAAATTCATCTTTTTCTTGGAGGCTTTCAATGTAGGAGCTTTGACTTTGTTGTCTTCTGATTGTATGCTTTGATTTTCCTTTTCACCAAAGTAAGATTCTATAGTTCGATTTTTACCATTGTTTGCTCATTTTCCCAGCTAATTACTTTACTTTTTAGCTCTTTGTTAAGGTTTGACTGTTTCCAGTGTAGAGGGTGTACTGTCCCTATTTTCAGGGGTTTTGTGCAGCTTTTTTGGAGATACTTCCAGGGACCTGTAAATTTTCAGATCTTCCAATGTGGTATGATAAACAGTGAGGTGTTTACTCCTCTCCTGGCCTGTACTCTGGTCCCTGAGTGTCCACAAGCATTTTTTTGCTTTGGAACTGTGACAAGTATTCTCTCTTCAGTACTGCCACAAGCTCCACCATGCCAACTTTCCTCCTAGCCCCAGGACTGTCCCCTAGGACTATGACCTATATCCAATCATAGGCAAACCAAGAGAATCCTGTCTTAGCACCACCAAGGAGATCCCTGCAATCCCTCTTTAATCAGCCACTCTTTCCCCCCACTCTCTGTTGGTTGAGAGATATGGAAGCAGCTTCTGCAATGCTGCTGCTGCTACTGCTAGCCTGGGCCTAAGGCCTGACCACATTCCTCTCACACAGGTGCTACCAACCTTTCCTACGGACCTTCTAAGTTTTCTTTGGTATTTATGGATTTGGAAGTCTGGAAACTGCCACACCTGCCAATGACTCAGTCCCCTAAGTCCTGCTCTGTCCTTGTCTGTGCTTGCATGGTCCATGCTGCACTGTGATCCTCTCCCAGTCTGTTGTAACAGAACTTTCCTATCAGCCTTCCAGATTGGCTTTGGGGCGACTAGAAGGCACAGTGAATAGAGCACTGGCCCTGGAGTCAGGAGGTCCTGAGTTCAAATCTACCCTCAGACACTCAACACAAAAACTAGCCATATGACCTTGGGCAAGTCACAACCCCAATTGCCCTGCCTTCCCCCCTCCAAAAAACGAAAAAGGAGATTGTCTTGGGCTGGAAATTTGTTTCACTCATTTATTGTGTTCTGCTGCTCTAGAATTTATTGAATCATTTTTGGCAGTTATTTGGAGGGGTTTGGGGAAAAGCTCCTATCTCTTTCTTCGTGATCAGATGAAGAGTCATTACTATTCATCTCTCTGGTATAGTCTGTATCAAAGACCACAGAAATTTGCCAACAGATTTCAGTATATACTACATTCCCAGGAATTTGTATAATAGCAAAATAATAAGATTGATTTTGTGTCTTCTTTTAATTGGTCCTTTTAGACTTAGATGATTTTATCCTATGACTATTTCAGTCAAGATTCTTTGTCTCTGAACTTAGTTCAGAAATTCAGGTGTCCTATAATGAGTTAAGTTTTGAATTTTGTTTCTCCTTTAAAACTCTATTCACTTCTTGTCTCATGCATATCTACTAACTTTCACAGATGCAGGTGAATATCAGAAAGTCAGGTTTGCTATCTTTCTACCACCAAGCTATGCTTCAAGGATGTCTGGTTTGTTATCCAATGAAGTCTGGTCCACTATCTTTGCCCTTGCAAGTGGGGTCATACAGTGAACATTTCTTAGTCAGAGGAAGGAAGGGGCAGCTGATGCTGGTCTCACATTCCAGTTTCCAACCAATCATATTATCTGCTATGATTCAACTTTGTAACTTGTCATAACTTATTCCCCAATAAGAAGTCCTATTCTTTCTTCTGTACATCCAAAAAACAAGCATCTATAAGTAGTGTAGTTATTCCCCACTTTGAAGTCTTATCTCTACTGGAGAAGCTGAGATCTGATTTATTGATAAAGTCACACTTTACCAATAAATTGATCTTTCTCAGTCTACTTTAATTTCAACTGTTACAATACAAAGAATAGTAAAATATAGAAATAGTCACTGAAGTAATATTACTTCTCAGGGCCCCAAATTTATTTCTTAACCACAAGAAACCTAGGTCCTCCTAAAGATTTTTGCTATTATATTCTACTATATTTATCCTATATTTCAACAGACTTCCCATCCTATTTGGGGTAATGGAGGCAAGGGAGATTATGTCTACATTCCCAAAGGTAATGATAAACAAGGCACTGACTTGGTAAACTTAACGAAGGATAGTGTCTGAGGTAAAATGAAAAGAATTTCCCACACTTTGGAGAAAGAAAACTCAGAAAGAAAGTAGATATTTAATGTTATTTATTTCTGGAAAATAAGCACAGAATACACTGCCTCTTCTTACAATATTCAGACAAAAAAAAGAATCAGTAACTATGAACTTAACAGTACCAGTTGAGGAGAGCATGTACTATGTATAGCTTGTATAATGCCTTAGAAGTGATGGCAATAGGGGTGGCTAGGTCATGCAGTGAACAGAGCCCTGGCTCTGGAGTCAGGAGTACCTGAAATCAAATCCAGCCTCAGACAATTAACACAAAAACTAGCTGTGTGATCTTGGGCAAGTCACTTAACACCAATTGCCTTCCAAAAAGCCAAAAAAGAAGAAGAAGAAGAAGAAGAAGAAGAAGTCATGGCAATGAATAGGCTGGCTACCAAGGAGTCAGCACAGACCATTGGGCTTAAATCAAAGAATGGATATATCAGGCCTGAAAAAGGAGGGGAAAGAGAATTCATTTTATGTGAAAATAATTCCTTTCTGTTTTCTTATAAACACTAAAAACTCTTTCATATATACTTGTACGTAAAAGTAAATGGATCTGGCATGGCTAATTGAACCTTGAAAGAGATTCAGGATTCAGCTCTTCAGGGGGAGGTGAAGAAAGAATTCTCTTCCCATCCTTCTCTTGGGGACAGTGCACAGGCAAAGAGATGGGAAATGACTGTTGCATATGAGATTCATAGATCCAACAGAGAGTCTGATTCCCTAAGGTTGCAGACAAGATTATCTTTAAGCCACAGACCAACTGAAGATGACCAAATATTTTTCAAAATCATACAAATTGTTGAAGTGTAATGTTTGAGGCAAAATGAGAAGAAATTTCCACACTCTGGAGAAAGAACACACAGGAAGAAAATCTTGTGAGCAAAAGGAAATAGAAACCACAGTCCAAATTCAAATCAGACACTTGGAATTAGCTGAGATCTATATTACTTTTAGCTAACAAATGATATCTATAATCTATGTAAATACTTTCTTACCTTAAGACTTAGAAGCTTCCCTCTTGAAAACTTTCCAAGGACTCATGGTCTTTTAAAAGGATTTTATTTCCCCCTAATGCCAAACTCCCACATTTCACCCATTACTCTATCTGAATTCTGTATGTATTTGTCATACATGTTGGAGAATCATCCCACCAAGAGAATTCATTGGGGGTGAAAAGTGATCCCATTTTTTGCTTTGCTATACTTAGGCTCTAACAGAAACATAGTAGACACTTTAAATTCCTTGTTAGTGAAGAAGGCAGAACCAAGAGGATTTAATAGGCAATCACATCAAATCCACCCTGATCTCCTCCAAACTACTTTAAAATAATGCCTCAAATTGAATTCTGCAGCATCAGAACCGACAAAAGGTGGGGGTGAAACAAGTTTCTCACACATGACAACTTAGGAGATTGACAGGAAAGGTCTTTCTCACTTGTGTGGGGGTCACCTCAGAAAAGCAAAAGAGGCAGCCCAGGTCCTGTCTTGGGGGTGTCTGATGCAGCTTACAGATGGCAGAGGATTAAACAAGTGATCAGAAGGAAATTATAAGGGACCCTTGTAATGAGAATGCAAATTTGGAAGATCTTCCCTGCCCTTAGGCTAAAGTGCACCAGAAGCCTGGGGTGGGAGGTTTGTTTTTCAGTAGATACTTTTTGATTGGCCAGTGGGTCCAAAAGGTTGTTACATTCTCTGAGCCAGGAGAAGGCTATATAAGCCCTGATGTGAGGCTTTGTTTTGGGGGCTCAATTTGAGGAGTGTTCTGTGATTTGATCTGGATTCTGGGAAGCCGTTGTCCAGAGCCCCCCCCCCCCCGGCTTTGAAAAACCCAGATGTTGAAACCCAGATGTTGATTTGGTATGGATGTAATGCTTGGACAGTTTGGAAAGCTGTCTACTTGATCTGTTTCTGTCTTGATAGTTCTGTCTGTGTATTTTGAAGTTCGGGGTGCTGACCTTTTTCCCCTGAACAAGGTAAACGATATATGTTTGACTGATTAAAGTAAGCTTGTTAACCCATTTTGAGTTGCTTTCCTTTATCAAAGCAGATCCAAGAACCTGTATTGGCAGCAAACCCTGAGGACACTGGGGTGCTTGCTGCTTCAACCCTTTGCTGACACTTGGTATAGCAAGTCAATGCATTGTCCCTAAAAATGACCCCTCCTGGGGCATGGTTGCAGAAGATAAGGGAACACTCCTGGACAGGAGTGCTTATGGTTGCTCACAGCAGAGCAGGGGCACTTGTCGAAGGTCCAGGGTATGGAGGAACACTATCTCTTGCAGCCACAGGAGAGCACAACCCAATTTGCATTCATGAGCCAAAGGAAATAAGATTGCTTATGGCCACAGGGGAACAGGTGCACTCTCTTAGGCTAAAGGATTTAGAAGAGTCATTGTAGAAGGTGTGCTGGCCAGAACAGAAGCCAGGAGAAAAATGACCACACATCTATTTAGATTAGGTGTTCACGACATCCACCCTGCAGGACTCTTGCAGTCCACCAAAGACGCCCATGGGCAGTATGTTGTGCAGGCTTGTTTTTCATCCTCTACGTTATTAACAGGCTGCCAAAATCCTTTCACATGCTGCAGGTTGTATAGGCCTATTTTTGATCATACCATACTACCTTGGAAAAATTGAAAATTTCCAGACACCCAAAATTAACCCTAAAAACAATTAACAACTTAAGCAAAGTGGCAAGATAGAAAGTTAAAAGCACAAAAATCATCATCATGTATATATGTATATAATATATATGACCCAAAAAGTCCATAAGAAGAAATAGAAAGAGAAATTCCACTAAAAATATCTGTAGACAATTTAAAATAGCAGTAAGATTGCCTGACAAGATAAACCCTGGAACTATATGAACACAATTATAAAATACACTTGACACAGTCAGAATAAAAATTGGGGAAATATTTAATTGCTCACAGATAGGCTAGGCCTATATAACAAAAATGTCATTTCTACCTAAATAAGTTTACTTATTTGGTGCAATATCTAAAAAATCAATAAAAGTTATCTTATACGCCTAGGCAAAGTAAAAAGAAAATTCAAGAATAACAAGGAAATGAATGACAAAAATGAAGGAAGATTTATTAACAATACCAGATCTCAAACTGTACTACAAAGTGGTAATAATCAAAATAATCTGGTACTAGCTAAGAAATAGAATGGTGGATTAGTGGAATAGATAGGTGCACAATACACAAAATTAAATGATGATATAATTAAATATTTGACAAAAGCAATGATTTTTTTGGACAAGGACTCATTTTTTGGAAAAAATAACTACAGGGAAAACTAGAAAGCACGTTGACAGGAACTAAGTAGATACCAACATCTCCAACATATGCTAAGATAAGATCAAAAGTACTTGGTTTAATAATAAAAAGTAATATAAACAGATTAGGGGATCATGGATTACTTTACCTGAAAAATCTATAGATAAGGGAAGGGTTTATGACTGAACAAGTAATATATAGAATTATGGGATGTAAAATGCACAATTTTGACTACACTAAATTAAAAACTTTTTGCAGAAACAAAACAAATGCAGTCAATATTAAAAGGAAAGCAAGAAACTGAGGATTTTTCTTCCAAATTTCTGAAAAACATAGAGAAGTGACTCAAATTTATAAAATTACAAGTCATTCTCAATTGATAAATGGTCAAAGGAGATGAATAGGAAGTTTTCAGAAGAAATCAACACTATCTATTGTGAAATATTTGAAAAATTTTATGTAATATGTGAAAAATAATTTAAATTACTATGATTAAAGAAATGAAAATTAAAACAGTT
>NW_027185930.1:0-17305 GCF_028583685.1 Petaurus breviceps papuanus
GTAGTTACTTGAGAAATGCTATTCATTCACCTCTTGGCTTGTAAAAAATAATTTCCCAGAATTCACTCTAAGTGATTAACAAAACCTCTAACTATTACGTATAGCAGGTGCTTTGTTTTGCCTTTCTATTTCTTCTACCACTGCTTGGGTTATAAGGTCAACGATGTTTTCTTCAGATCATCAATGCAACTGCTCGTATCATGAATTTGGCCAAATTATCTGGTCTGACACGATCTGAAACTTGTCCTACTTCTGTTGGAAAAGTGTCTAAACCATAATGGTCAGGTCCTATACAGTTTTGGGGTCTGCCTCCACCATAACACTGTCTCCTGATCTCACTCAGCTTCATGATTATCTCTGTGAGTTTATTTCCTTGAAACACTCTTGTTCCCCACTGAAATTTTTCAACAATTTAGCTTTAATTTGCTTTACATTGGTGTCCAATTTGCTTAAGTCAGGATGTTTGATTTGAAATGGTGATGAAGATTATATTCCTTAGGAATGGCTATTATTTCTTGGCAAACAAGGCAAAGTAGTTTGTCTCTTATCTAAGTAAACAATTATCTATTCGTCCACTCCAAATTAAACACTCCATGTTCTGATTTGATCTTTCCATTTCTTTTTATCACTGATTTTACAATCATCTGACCCCAAACTTTAATATTAGGACTAAAAAATCCCCACAGCAACTACTCACATACAAAGAAATACTAAACTGAGAATCTGACCTTGAAGAGAGCACTAGACACACATGTAACTTGGACAGTAGCCTCACAGCAAGGAAGGGAAGTAAGACCTCACATTGTCGCTGCTCATCTCAGAGCAGGTATCAGCTGTATTGGCATGTGGCTGCATTCACTTTGACCCTGTTCAATGTCAATAATGACCAAAAACACAGCAAAAAGTATAACTCTTGCTTCTCTCAGACTAGAAAAAGACTGATAATGGCTGATTGTCATGGATCATGTGACCAACAGGAGAGAATGCACAATGGCAACACACCTGCCAAGTCACATGACAGGCACAAGAGTGATTAGTGGAAGGTGGGTTAAGTGGGGGCATAGACAAAGCACTCCTTACATCTTTACTTTCTTTTATATCCTCTATGTTTTTTTTTTCAGACCACCCAAAATCCTTTGGCAGACTGCAAGTGGTCAGTGGGCCTTATATTATTTAGGCCTGACACAGGTATTTTGATCAATACAATGATCCTGGATAATTCCAAAACCCATGATGAAAAATGTTACTTGCCTCCAAAGAGAGAACTGAAGAACTCTGCATATTGAAGCATACTTTTAAAATTTTCTTTGCTTTTCTTTTTTTTTAATATGGCTAATACAGAAATACATTTTGTATAACTTCACATATATAACTTACATCATAATTCTTGTCTTAATGTCTGGAGAAGTGGTATGAGGGAAAGAGAGAATTTGGAACTCAAAATCTAAAAAAAAAGAAGAATGTCAAAAAATAAAATAAATGAATCACAAAAGAGGTATCCATAAATTTTTTTTAGGAGAAAAAAAGTCCCAGATAAGAACTGTCTCATCATATGAACTCCTGATGATCTGTAATTCATCAGTCTGTGGTTGGAAAACTCTTTCTGAAAACTCCATGAGAGTCTTTATAGGAACATTAGGATCCCATCAGTGATTCCCTAAAATACTTCCAAACACCTTGGGAGGATTAGTTGGCTCAAATGTTCAGAAACTCCACAGGGAGATACATCAATGCAAATGTTCAACAAAGCCCCACTCCTGAGACATTGGTCAGCAATAGTTTGGAGAGGTGGCAAGCAGGTCCAGAGGAGATATGTGGCTTAGTCATCTCTGGGCAACCATAGTTGGTCCTTGAGGCTCTCCAACCCTTTTTGACTGTTCAGTCTACATCTAGATCCCCTAATGGATCCCAGGATGCTTTCCCTTTCAAGCCTTCTCCTGTGTTACCTGGTTTAGCCAAGGGATAGATCAATCAATCTCACACAATGAAGTCAGTAAGGACTAAGGGTAACAAATCAATAATACATTCACTCCAGAAATCATGTGGAAAACTGATCTGAGACTCTACAAAAGTGAAGCCCTTCCCAAATGTCTAGCCTGCCTGGTGCTCTGCTGTGAAGTTGATCTAGGATGTATATCCTGAGGTCCCTTACACTTACTTGAAGACTTGTCCCTGGACTTCATGACCTTGATGAGTTCTCATGGGCTTAACTCCAAGGACTCTCACCTCACTTCCTGTCACCCTCATGTTCTTTCACCCTTCTTAAGGACTATTCTCTGGAGACAAGAGTTTAGGTTCCTTCCTGTATCATCGTGAGTAACTCAGTGGGGAAATTTTGGTCCTGGAACAGAAGTGACTGTGTTGCCACGTAAGTTTCCATGTTTTCAGGGAATGTGTGCAGGTATGGGGAAAGCTTGACAGGGGGATCTCACTCCATTGGATCTCAAGAGAGCTATTAGGGATATGGGGAGGGGAGCTTTGGGTTGAATTGATGGTTCCAGTCAACCTATGTCCTGATTAGTGGTGGTGAGTTTCTTTGGCTAATACTATTTTCAGATAGAACCTTTCTCTTGTCCACTCTAGGAATCCCCAGTCCTGTCATCTCCCCATATTCATAAACCCTTATCTCCCTAACCTTGGGAATTTTCTGACACTCAGAGCCTCTGATAATCTGGGAAGCCTCTGGAGTCAGGGACAACTCCTAGGAATCCAGGACCAACCCTGACCCCTGTGATTCCCTGGATTCCAACAACAACCTTGACCTTTCCCACTGCCATGGGGTTGGAGGTGGAGAGATGGGATGGGGTTAGGGTGGAAGGGAGTTTAGGGGTATCAAAGCTCTGTCTCCCAGGAGGAGGCATGGATGGACTACTCCTACTTACATTACCCCAATTTTTGATTCATTCAGTGGAACAGACAGTGCTGGAGGAGTCAGGGGGAGGCCCCCACCTAGCTGGAAAGACCTTGAACCTCAAATGCCAAACCTCTGGTTTCCAGTTTAAGACAAGCAAACTTGGCTGGTACCTTTCGGCCCCAGACCGTGCCCCACTATGGTTGGCTAGTCTTGAGGGTAGTTCTACTGATGCCACCGAAGACAGAATCACAATCTCCAGGGACAACACCGGCAGTCGGATTTTACTACAGGTTGAAGGGCTGGACCTCAGAGATTCTGGTCAATACCACTGTGCAAGGAGAGTGGGCAATGGAGATGACACAGACAAGTTGGTCTTTGGTCGTGGTACAGATGTGACTGTGGAGCCTGGTGAGTGCCTCTGCTATCCCAGTCCTGTCAAAACCCTAAGGCTTTAGGTCACACAGTCAGTCAGTGCTGGGTCTAGACCAGAAGCAGAGATCCCCATCACCCAGTCCCCTCTCCACCACAGTGTACTCTGTGACCATGCACAGCTATCATTCCTACTCTGAGCTGAAATCCCTGGGGGTCGATTATGGTAGGTCATTAAAGGACTTTGGGTCACATCAAAAGACCCATGGACTTGGGACAGTGAGCAATGAAACTCTGACACTTGTCAACACCAGTGACAATCAGGAGTTGGGGGAGTTGGGAAGGGGAAAGGAGACTGGTTTCTAGGGCAGCACAGGCATGTGAGTTGAGAACATGGGAACCAGGCTGAGGCTGGGACCTGGGGCAGGAAATGGGGCTGAGGTTTATTTTTTACAGTTACTTGGTCACATGAATTTGCTCCCCACATATAGGGCCAGGCTGAGGTTAAGGGGGGAAGGAAATCTGGGGAAGAAGTTTGTTTTTCACAGTTAATATTTTGGTCATATGTGTACCTTTCCCATATCTGGGCTAGGTCCAGATAGGGGACAGGAAGCCATCATTTGATTGCAGGACCTCGAGCCCCCCTGTCACCCAGTGTGTTCTTGATGAGGGATCAGGATGCTGTGGCCTGCCTGATCAAGAACTTCTACCCCAAGGAGCTCCATGTGTCCCTGACCTCCCCTGGGGCTTTCATCACAGCCCACGCTCTTACTCTGATTCCCATGGTCAATGGCACCTACAGTGCTGTCCAGATTGGCAAGGTTGTTGAGAATGATACAGTGACCTGCTCAGTGAAGCACCTTGGGAAAGAGATACATGTATCCCATCGGCCAGGTATGATGAGCTCCTTACAGAGGTTAGGGTGAAGGAGGTAGAAAAGAAAGATGCTTCAGTCTAAAAAGCGGTATCCTTGGTTCAGTGAAGGACATGAATATATGCTGTGTCTGGGGAGGTGTATTACAGGGTGCTAAGTAAAGTTTTAGGGTAAGGAAAAGGGTCTTGGAATTGGAATGTTGGTCCTAGGATCAAAAGGAGTATCTTAGGAAAAGAGGTTATAATGGTGGAGATAGGAAGCCTGGTCTGAGGACTATGTCTTGGATTAAATGGAGTCAGCTACAATCAGGACATGACCCTAGTTTTGGGAAGGTGGTTCCTGAAATTGGGAGGTGGGGGTGGGGCCTGTGCACTGGAGAGGCCAGTCCTGGGCTCCTTGAGGATCAGAGCTATGTCTGAGGATGTATTTCTGACTTCAGATCATATTGGACCAGACCCTGGGATTGCCTCTAAGCAGAAACTGTGTTACTCTGAGCAGGATTTCATGGGTGAGTTAAACATTCAAGGTGAAAGGCAAAGCTAATGGGATTGAAGCTGAGAGCATCATAGGAAAGAAAAATGCAAGTGACCAGAAGGGAACACTGACAAAGTCATGAAGTTACCAAGAAGGAAATTTAGCTTTGGTCATATAAGGAACAAATTTCTGAATATTAGGACTGTTCAAAGGTGAAATGGGTTGTCTGAGGAGGTCATGGGATCACCTCAATGAGGCTCCTTCAGCAAAGGCCCACTTAGGGGCATGTTGTAGAGGGAATTCTCTCCAGGCACAGGTTGCATCAGTTAGCTACTCAGGTCCTTTCTAAGTGAAATTCTCTGAATCTATGATCCTGTTGGTCACCACATATCCTACCTTGATAATGAGATAGCCCAGGGTTCTGAGTGACAATCACCCCAGGTATGGAGTGTGTGATAGTCCACTGAGTGTGTCATAACTAAGGGTTCAGAGTGTATAATGTTACCCAAGGCTCAGGAAATGTGATATTCCATAAAGTGAGCTGAGCCAATGATGGCCCTTCATAACTCACTCTCTTGATAATTACTCCTCACAGTAGTTGCTCCCAACATCATTTCTCTCCTCTTCATGCCCTTGTCTTTCACAGTAGCAGCATTCATCCTATATCAAATAGAGATTGTTATCATTTCCTTTAAGCTTGTTCCTTGAGTTGTTCCATCACTATTTCTGTCACTGTTTCACTCATTCCATGCTTGAATCATTCAAGTAATTTTTAATTCTTACACCTCATTCAAACTTCATATCAAACCCAATATAACCTAACAAATATTTATTGATCACCTACCTTATGCAAGACATTAGGGATTCAGTGGAAAAAATGAAAGACATTCCTTGCTCTCCAGGAGCTTACATTCTACTGGAGGGCAGGATACTACATACAAACAGATAAGTATATACACAATTATTTGAGGAGGGAAAGATCACCAATAAATAAGGGGGTAAGGCAAGGCTTCCTGCTTGAATTGGTGTAAGAGCTGAGCCTTGAAGGAAGCTAGGGATTCTAAGAATGGAGGTGAGGAGGGAATGCATTCCAAAGTGGGGCTGGGATAAGTGGAACTTGGAGATAGAATTCAAGTTTGGGCAACAGTAAATAGGCCAGATGGGTTGGAACATAGAGTGTATGAAGGGGGAATAATGTACATTAAACATGGAAAAGTAGACTAGAACCAAATTGTGAAAGATTACGATTTATCCTAGAGTTATTAGGGAGCCACTGAAGATTCTTGAGCTAAGGAAATGATATGGTCAGTCTTGTGTTTTAGGAAGATAATTTTGACAACTGTGCAGAGGATATATTTGAGATGGGAATAGACTGGAAGAAGGAAGATCAATTAGGAGGCTGTTGCCATAGTTTAGGTAAGAAATGATAGGACCCTGAAACAGTGTGGTGACTGTATGAATATACAAGAAATACAAAACTGAGAAGTCCTGACAACAGATTGGATACATGGGGTGAAGGAGGGGAAGGAAATAAAAATGGTGCCAAGGTTGTGAATCTGGCTTGCTAGAATGATGTGGTTCCTTAAAATAAACAAAGAAGTTTAGAAGAAAGGTTAGCTTAGGGGAAAAGGTGATAAGTTCCATTTTGATCATGCTCAGTTTGGAATGCCCAGTATATACCTAGTTGGAGTCAGATCTAAATCTGAATCTCATCTCTGATACTTATTAGCTCAGTGAACATGGACACATCACTCCAACTCTCTGATCCAGTTTTCTCATTGACAAAAAGGCAGTAATAACTATAGTATCTACCTCATGGTGTTTTGGTGAAAATCTCATGAGAGATTTGTGTAGATTGTTTTGCAAATCTTTTAAGCACTACAGAAATGTTAGCTAGGATTAATGTCTCCACTGCTTAGAAGGGGCCCTTAGAAGCCAGTCTGCTTCCCCTTGACCTTGACCATTGCCCCCTGCAGAAGGACCTGGGCAGGGGAACAAGGTATTCCTCAGTGTGATGGGCCTGAGACTCCTATTCATGAAGACTGTGGCCATCAATGTCCTCTTCACCGCCATGGCCTTGATCTTCTGAGGTAAACGTCTAGCTTTGGCCTATCTTTCCATTCCTTCTAGCTTCTCTCAGATCATTATTCCCGTTCTCCTTTCTTTCTCCTCAGATTCTCCTCTCTACTTCCAGCCACAGCTCAACCTCACCCTGTTCCTCAGTTTCCATTCTGTCCCCTCAGTCTTCTCTGTCCTTCAGACCCCTTTTTAGTGCACTTGCTGTACATGTTCACTTCAGAATTTCCCCATGGCTTCCTCCTCATTCACTATGCCCCATTTGCCTTCCAGGCTCCTGTCTGCTCTGCCCTCTTCTCTCTCATCTCAGATACCCTTTCACCCTCTTTCAGTTTCACTCAGGCTCTGCTTCACCCTGGTCTTATCTCTTCCCCTTCAGTATCCCCTCCATCTCATTGCCTCTCCTTCTTCTTGAGATTTGACTTTGAGGGAAAGATTAAGTGGTGGGGTAACAGTTTGGCGTCTGACTCCCTGACATTTGACTTCTAACTTCTGCTTCTCCAGGAAGAACTTGAGAAAGAAAGTCTAAAAAGTTGCCCTTGGATTCTGGATCTCTCTGGGGAACCCAGAATGACTTCTGGATAACCTCAAGATAACTCCAGAATGACCCCAAGAACCCATAATTAAACCTGTTATGTTTAATCCCCTTTAAACTACAAACTCTTCATTCCTGGGGCCATATTCCCCATGATAAAGTATTACTCATTTCATTAGCCCTACAATAAAGACAAGAAAGCCTTGTGTTCTATGGGCTTCTATGTGTCATGGTGGGGTATTTAAAGGCCAAGTCCACTAGGATCTGACAACTTAGACTAATGTGATACCACACTCCCCCCTCCCTTGTATTGGAGGCTTTGCTTGAGGCTGACGAGGGGATAAACTCGTGCTAATAGGAACCTGACCATGGGTGCCAACAGGAGCCAGGAGTAAGACCACGGGAACTACTGGGAAGATGATAATGACGATGCTAACAGTAATGATATCTAGCATTTATATAGCCCTAAGGTTTGCAAAGTGTTTTACAAATATCTCATTTTTTCCTCACAACCATCTTGGGAGATAGGTGCTATTATTATCTCCATATTTTCAAACTGATGCAAACAGATTGGCCCAGGGTCACACAGCTAGTAAGTGTCTGAGGTCAGATTTGAACTCAGGTCTTCCTGATTCTAGGTCCACTGCTGTGCCGTGTAGCCTCCTCTGCAGGCTGCTCAGGGTGGGACCTACTGGGAGAACATGTGCTTTACCATCTTCCCTTGTCTGACTCACTATGTCCCTGTCATTGTGCTTCCTCATAGAATCAGTTTCAGAGCTAGAAATTGATCCTAGCTGAGTCGTCATCCAGTTGAACCCATACCTGAAAAAAAAATCCTCTCTAGAACCCACCCAGTACCAGCTCATCCAATCTTTGCTTAAAGAACTCCAGTGAGGGACAATGTGTTACCTGGTTGACCAATTCTGGTTTTGGATAGTCCTAAATATTAGGGATTTTTTTCCTTCTTTCTCAGGTCAAATTTTCATTTGGTGTAAAGTAATTTAATATCAGCAATACTGACACTTCCTAATTTCCAAGGTGGCTATGAAAAATGTGCTTTGTAAACTCTAGCCTGCTACAAAAATGGGAATGATCTCAGGGCCTGATCTCTCTCCTGGGCTCCTGATTCCCATTGCTCATTGCTCTTTGGCTGTTTTTAGCTAGATATCATCACAGCACTTCAAGATCAATGGGTTCAAGTCTGAACTGATGACTTTCACCCCCAAACAAGATCTAGACCTTTGTATGACTTAGGCAGAAAAATGCAGAACCATCACAACCCAAGGAGACATATATATCTTACTGTAATGGGAATGCAAATTTGGAAGATCTTCCCTGCCCCTAGGCTAAAATGCACCTGAAGCCTGGGGAGGGAGGCTTGTTTTTCAGTAGATACTTCTTGATTGGCCAGTGAGTCAATAAGGTTGTTACATTCTCTGAGCCAGGAGAAGGCTATATAAGCCCTGATGTGTAGCTTTGTTTTGGGACTCACTTTGAGAAGTGTTCTGTGATTTGATCTGAATTCTGGGAAGCCGTTGTTGAGAGTCCCCCGGCTTTGAAAAACCCAGATGTGGAAACCCAGATGTTGACTGGGTATGGATGTAATGGCTGGACAGTTTGGAAAGCTTGATCTGTTTCTGTTTTGATAATTCTGCCTGTATACTTTGAAGTTCAGGGTGCTGACTTTTTTCCCTGAACAAGGTAAATGATATATGTCTGACTGATTAAAGTAAGCTTGTTAACCCATTTTGAGTTGCTTTCCTTTATCAAAGCAGATCCAAGAACCTGTGGTGGCGGCAAACCCTGAGGACGCTTGGGGTGCTTGCCGCTACACTTACATAAACACACACACACACACACACACACACACACACACACACATTGTGCTGGTGCACGATATTAAAGGAGTGAGAGATCAAACTCAGTTGCCTCAGTTTGGCTTCCATCCTTACCTCAAGAAGCCTTAGTTTTCCCTAGACACCTGTCAAGTACAGGAGGGCAATTTCAGTTTCAACCCAGGAGGAAGCCTGCTGACCCAGCAGAAAGAGGCCCTGCTCAGAGGAGCCTAGAGAGCACCTTCCTGACCCCTTCCTACTCTCCCTAACAGGGGGAAGCATTGGCTGTTAACTCCTTTGTTCATACTTCCCCTTCATGGATCAAAATTTTTTAAAGCAATTGGGGTTAAGTAACTTGCTCGAGGTTACACGGCCAGTTATTTTGTGTGGGTGCCAAGTATCTGAGGCCAGAATGGATCCTGGGTCTCCCGACCCCTGGGCCGGCGCTCTTACTGTGCCACCTGGCCGCCCCTCATGGATCAATTTAAGACAGAAAGTGCCTTCCTTGCTTTTTGTAAAAGTCCTGAAAAAACAGGGACTACTTGGGCTAGCATCTGGGTTAGCTGACCCTGGGCACAAAAAAATCATAGCAAAGAGTAGTCCCTGCTTCAATGGAACATAAAAAATACTGGGGAAGGTTACATAGGGCTGGGCAAGGGAAATGCCGCAGATAAACAACATAAGGTTGGGGGGGAAAGGGCTCTAAAAATAGTAAGATTTGAAAGGTTTGTCCTAAGAGGTGTCACCAGAGACGAACCTTGATGGATATAAAGAACTCTAATATTAGAAGCTGAGGAGGAGGAAACTTGACAAACACCAAGGGCAACTTATACAAAGATGTGAAGGCAGGAAACAGAATTTTGCTGTGAGGGTAATAGAAAGTAAACCAGTTTATTTAGAACAGAGTGAGGGGAGTAACAGAAATGTTTGATTGTGGAGGACTTTGATTGGTTAGCTAAGGCATTCATATTGTATCCTAGAAAAAAGGGGAGCCACTAAAGCTTCTTGAGAAAGGTCAGATTTGCCCTTTGCAAAGTCTATTTTGGTAGCTGTGAGAAGAATTGAGTGGAGACAGGAGGACCTGGAGGAAAGGTGATCAAGTAGGAGCTTTTGTAATATTTCAGAGAACAGGTTATGAAAACTCAAATGAAGATAGTGGCTCTATGACTGGTGATGGATGTAAAGATGTAGGGGAAGTAGAACAGACAAGACCCAACAAATCATTGGATGAGGCGGTGAGGTTATGCAGAGCATGAAGTGTTGAGGAAAGGACACAAACCTGAATGTCTGGGACTCAAAACAAACAGGGAAGTTTAGAGTGGGGATAAGGTTGGGGAAGAAGGTAATGAGCTTCATTTAAGACAAATTGAGTATATTTCCACCAGGATATCCAGGATGCATCTCAAACTCAACTTGCATAAGGAAGATAGTAATGTTTGTAAACCCTATAGAAATCTGAGGTA
Source organism: Petaurus breviceps papuanus (assembly GCF_028583685.1). Lineage (NCBI taxonomy): Eukaryota > Metazoa > Chordata > Mammalia > Diprotodontia > Petauridae > Petaurus > Petaurus breviceps. The sequence goes on from NW_027185930.1 coordinate 10,481, forward strand.
TTAGCATCAGTATTATCATTACCTCAAGGTGGAATTTGGAAATCTGAAAGAATTTTGCAAAATCATGAGAAAAAGATTTTGTTTCCATAAAGGGCTTGTGACTGGTGGAAACTCCCAATGAGCCTTGTATTTTATAGCATATATCAATATGGTGACATTGCCCCCTAGTGGATGTATTGAGGAAGCACCTGGCAATCTGTTGACTACTGGAACCACCAATATAATACTCAGAAAATCAATGAGAATCATGAGGTGTTTGATCTAGATGTGACCACTGAGATCATTAACATATTCATTTTACATATAAGGAAACTGGTGATCAAAGGAGGTAAATGGCTTGCACAAGGTCTCAAAGTTAGTGAATGGTAGGACAAGGACTTGAGCCCAGATATTTTGGCTTCCCCTTCATTTATTTGTCCACTACACCATACCTCTTTTGGGGAATGAGATGTTCCTTATTAACCAGAGACTATAGGGCCTAGAGACTGTCATTCATGCTATTTATGGTGAAATGCAAGCATTTGTAATTGAAACTTGTACTGTGTTGTACTGTGACTCTTGTGTGGCTTGACATTTCCTTCTCCAGCTCATTTTACAGATAAGGAAAGTGAGGCAGAGTTAAGTGACTATGCCCATGGTCACACAGCTAGTAAGTGTCTGAGGCTGAATTTGAACTCAGAAAGATGCATCTTCTTGATTCCAAGTCCAGTGTTCTATCAATGTGCCATCTAGTTGTCCATTTGTAACACCTACCACGGCACAAAAAACATCATGGTCAAGGCCCCTTCTCCTGACTCTTTCTATCTGGAGCACATACAGATAATAACGATAGTAGCTAATAGTAGCCAACATGTGTGTGTGGAGTGTTCCAGGAGAACCAGCACCTCCAGAATGCTGAGCCCTTTTTAGGGCTGCACATGCACTTTTTGTTTCTAGCTTTTGCCCAGTTCTCACCTGTGGCTCCAAGAAGCTAAAATATATATAGGCCACACCTGGTCTTAGCAGATGGTCTAAAACAGGTTGAGGTTAACTGACAGGCCTTAAGCCCTTTGGTGAGTTAGGAGGATGTCTACCTCAAGCATGTGAAGACGCCCCCCCCCCCCCCCCGCACCACGGGCCGGCGACAACAATTTACTCCCATAGTCAATGGGGTGCCCAAAGTAGGTGCTGAGAGTGCTGAGAGCTTGGTCAGACTTCAAAGAACTCAAAGTCATCAACTACATCCTAGGACATTGCTAGTTGTCTTGACTTTTGTCTTGCCACTGGATTTATGGCTCTGGAAGTGATGACTCTTCACAACTCTACCTCACAAATCCATTTCACATGCAAGTTAAGAAGACATCAATCATTGATCATCCACTATTTTACCTTCTATTTTACTATTTACTTTCTCATAGTTTCATCTACCTTGAAGTCCTATGGGGATGGGTGAGTGCACAATTCTGCACACAGGTTGCCTGGGTTGTCTTTTCATTGGACTGAAGCAGCAGTGGGATTTGGCAGCCCCTTGTGTGTGTCTCCAAGAAGGTAGCTTTTAACTCCATTAAAGTAAAGTGCAAGCAAAACCTAGAGATGCAGGATTCTTGACTCAGTAAGAAGGCAGATGAGATTCAATTTCACACTGAATAAAAATCCAAAGTGTTTCTACAATGCCCTGAAGACTATTTATGGGTCAAAGACATCTGGTGCATCTCAACTTTCAGTGCTAAAGGAACCACACCAATCTTTGATAAGGACATGATCCTGGAGAGGTGTTCTGAGCACTTCCATAGTGTTCTCAACATATCATTATTAACCAATGCTGAAGCCACATATTATAAGTCTCAGGCTGTCATCAATCCATTTTTAGCAGAATTTCCAACTGAAGAAGGAGGCATTTAATGCCATCAGGTTCATCTTGAATGGTAAAGTGCCTGGTGCTGATTTTATCCCAGCAGAGATCTATAAGGCAGGAAGTCCAATACTAAAAGAGAAGCTGACTGAAATCTTCTGGATCATATGACAAGAAGAAGCTATCCTCCAGGAGAGCAAGGATGCCTCTATTATCCATCAAAGGATAATAAAGGAATTAAGTAAAGGAAAAAAGAAATAGACTGTCCTATGACAATTTACAGGGGGAGCTCTCTCTCTCTCTTTCCCCCTCTGTCATTGATGACAGTTGCCTGAGTCATCCTTAATCATCTGATCCTTTATCTGGAAGATGGTTATCTTCCCAAGAGGCAGTGTGGCTTCAGAAAGGGCCAAGAAATGGCTGACCTGGTGTTTGCTGCCTGACAAATCCAGGCAAAATGCAATGACCAGAACAGAGGTCTTCATAAAATATTCCTCAACCTGACCAAAGCATTTGATATAGTCAGTTATTAGGGATCCTAGAAGATCATGGAAAATTTGGTTACCCGGAGGTTATCAGTATTGTACACCACTTTCATGACGGCATGTTTGCATGAATTCAGAATGAAGGACAATGCTCTCATGTTTTCCCAGTCACCAGTGGAGTGAAGCAGAGTCATGAGCCTCCTCCCATGCTTTTTGAATAATATGATAAGAAATGTTGTTGGATGCCTCCAACAAAGGCAAAAATGGCATCAAGGCAAATTATTTAACTTGCAGAGGCTGCAAGCCAATACTAAAGTGGAGGGAGAATTAGTGCACAGATTTTTGTTCAATGATGATTGTGCACTCAATGCAACCACCAAGGCTGAGTTGCAAGAATATGGATTTATTCTCTGCTGCTTGTGTTAATTTTGACCTGACAATTAACATCAAGAAAACAGAGCTTCCACAAATAAAGTCAGATCTAACTAATTGGAAAAATATCAATTGCTCGTGGCTGGGTCGAGCTAATATAATAAAAACGACAATTTTACCTAAATTAATTATATATTTAGTGCCATAAGAATTAATTTACCAAAAAACTACTTTATAGAGCTAGAAAAAATAGTAACAAAATTCATTTGGAAGAATAAATGGTCCAGAATATCAAGGGAATGAATGAAAAAAAATGCTAGGGAAGGTGGACTAGCTATACCAGACTTCAATCTGTATTATAAAGCAACAGTCATCAAAACTACTTGGTACTGGCTGAGGAATAGAGGAGTGGATCAATGGAATAGATTAGGCACACGAGATTCAGAAGTCAACGACTATAGTAATCTATTGTTTGATAAACCCCAAGACCCTGGTTTTTGGGATAAGAACTAACTATTTAACAAAAACTGCTGGGAAAACTGGAATATAGTATGGCAGAAACTGGGCATAGACCATTATCTAACACCATATACCAAAATCAAATATAAATGGGTGCATGATTTAGGTATAAAGGTTGATACTGTAAGCAGTCTTGTAAAACAAGGAACAGTGTACCTCTCATATTTGTGGAGAGGGAAAGACTTTATGACTAAACAAAAATTAGAGAACATTATAAAATGTAAAATGGGTAATTTTGACTACATGAAACTGCAAAGCTTCTGTACAAATAAAGCCAATATAACCAAGATTAAGAGGGAGGTAGGAAATTGGGAAAGAATCTTTACAACTTATGTCTCTCACAAAGGACTCATTTCTAAAATATACAGAGAATTGAGTCAATTTTATAAGAATACAAGTCATTCCCCAATTGATAAATGGTCAAAGGATATGAACAGGCAATTTTCAGAGGAAGAAATTAAAGATATCTATAAGCACATGAAGAAATGCTCTAAATCACTATTGATTAGAGAAATGCAAATCAAAACAACTCTGAGGTTGCCCACATCTCACCAGTCAGATTGGCTAAGACGACAAAACAGGAAAATGACAAATGCTGGAGAGGATGTGGGCAAATTGGAACACTAATGCATTGCTGGTAGAGTTGTGAACTGATCCAGCCTTTCTGGAGAGCAATCTGGAACTATGCCCAAAGGGCTATAAATACTTTCATATCCTTTGACCCAGCAATACCACTCCTAGGGTTATATCCCAAAGAGATCATAGAAGTGGGAGGAAGACCCATATGTACAAAAATGTTCATAGCAGCTCTTTTTGTGGTGGCAAAGAATTGGAAATGAAGGGGGTGCCCATCAATTGGGGAATGGCTGAACAAATTGCGGTATATGCATGTTCTGGAATACTATTGTGCCATAAGAAACGAGGAGCAGACGGTCTTCATATTTACCTGGAGAGGCTTATACAAACTGATGCTGAGTGAGAAGAGTAGAACCAGAAGAAATTTGTACACAATTACAGACACAACGTATGTGCAATGACCAACTTTGATAGACTGGACTTTTCTCAGCAATGCAGTAATATAAGTCAAACCCAAAAGACTCATGATGGAGAGAAATATGTGCATCCAGAGAAAGAACTAGAAAGAACTGAGTTTATATCCAGGTGGAAGAAAAATACCTGATCTTTTTCCTTCTCTTGTTTGGTTTTATGTCCTCTTTACCATTTTTTATTCCATCAGATACAATCCATCTTTATAACCTGACTAATGTATAATGTGAAAGTATTTACAGAACCTATACTTGACTATATGCCACCATGGGGTGGAGGGGAGGGAGGGGGACAAAATGTGAAACTCAAGGAATTGTGGAATTGAATCCTGCAAACTAAAAGGAAACAAACAAATTAATTTAAAAAAGAAAGAAAGAAAACAGAGCTTCTCCACTAGCCAGCACCATATCATACATATGTGGAACCAAGGGGCACACTAAATGGAGAAATTTTGAATGCTATGGATAAGTTCAGTTACCTTGCTAGTATACTTTCCAGGGATATTCACATAGAAGATGAGTTTTGTACATGCATTTCCAGAGGTAATTCAATGTTTGGGAAGGCTCTGATGGAGGTGTGGCAGAGAAGAGGTTATAGGTTGCCTACCAAACTGAAGGTATACAGAGCCATTGTGCTGACCTCATCATTGTATGGCTCTGAAATCTGGACAATATAATAATGCCATGCCAGAAAACTGAACTACTTCTATTCAAATTGTCTTAGAAAGATTCTGAAGATCACCTGGCAAGATAAGGCACCAGACACCAAGGTCCCCTCTTGAGCTGAACAGCCAAGCTTTCAAAATCTACCAAAGGGAGCATAATTCTGATGGGCTGGCCACTTATCCTGAGTACCAAGCACAGGCACATCTAAGGAATGAATTTTTTTAAGCAATTGGCGGTAAGTAACTTGCCCAAGGTTATTTTGTGTGGGTGTTAAGTATCTGAGGCTGGAACCAATCCCGGGTCTCCTGATTCCAGGGCCAGTGCTCTTACTCACTGCATCACCCGGCCGCCCCCTAAGGAATGATTTTAAAGAGAACTAGCACAAGGAAAGTGCTCACACAGCAGTCAGAAGAAGCAAAATGAGGACACTCTCAAGTCTCTTTGAAGAATTTAATATCGACTATGAGACATGGGAGACACTGGAACAGGACTACCCAGCTATCATGCTTGCATCAAAGGAACAGCTGTACTCCATGAGCAAAGCAGAATTGCTGGGGCACAAAGGAAATGTGAGCTGTGAAAATCCAGAGAAATCTCCATCCCAAATGTTCTAGTGGACTACATGCACCTGATCTGTGGTAGAATCTTCTGAACTTGTATTGAATTCACCAGTCACAGGTGAACACATTGTATCTTGACCCCAAAATTCTGATGTCCTTGGTCCTATTTGAAAAAGAGGGATGAACAACTATGTACCAGGCATTGTGCTTTACAATTATCTCATTTGATCTTCATAAAAACCCTTATTATCCCCATTTTACAGATGAGGAGACTGAGGAAAACAGAGGCTAAGTGAGATACCCAGGGTGATATAGGCTCTAGAACTACTCTCCTAACTCCCACTCTAACCAGCAGGTCAAATTCCAGAGCAATGCTGCTATTCCCAGTGCTTAGCACATAGGTTGATTGGTTGTCTTTCATTCTTGAAGAGAACCAAAATGGCATCATTTTGTTGGGGTCAAGGTACAGTTTGTTTTACTCTGGATGATAAAACCAATATGAACTCAGAAGGTTCTACCACGGGTCAAGCACAGATAGTCCATATGAACATTTGGAGTGGAGATGTGTCTAATTTGTGCCCCTTACATATCTTTTGAGCAATTCGATTTGCTCATAGGCTATAGTATAGCTCCTTCTTTGACATGGGCATGCCATGCTGGGTGGTCCTCTGTTAGTGTCTCCCATGTATCACAGTGGATTTCAAAGTTCTCCAGAGAAGGTGGCAGAGCCAAGATGATGAATAAAAGGCAAGGACTTGCCTGAACTTTCCCCAAATTCCCCCACTAAATACCTTTAAATAATGACTTGAGGGGTGGCTAGGTGGTGCAGCCCTGGAGTCAGGAGGACCTGAGTTCAAATCTGGTCTCAGACACTTAAAACTTACTAACCATGTGACCTTGGGCAAGTCACTTAACCCCAACTGCCCTGCCTTCCTTTCTCCAAAAAGCAATAAAAGAAAGGAAGGAAGGAAGGAAGGAAGGAAGGAAGGAAGGAAGGAAGAAAGAAAGAAAGAAAGAAAGAAAGAAAGAAAGAAAGAAAGAAAGAAAGAAAGAAAGAAAGAAAGGAAGGAAGGAAGGGAGGGAGGGAGGGAGGAAGAACTATAAAAGGAACAACAAATGACTTGAAATGCACACAATTTTAGCCAAGAGTAGTCAGAATTTCAATTTACTAATGTTCACATATTTATGTCCTATATTATGAAGCTACCACATACAAGAAATCAAAAAACAAATCTTGAGACCTAACTAAACTATATATTCTAGGAATACAAGCTACAGAATAAAAAATGTTTGTGCATTGTAGTTACTTGAGAAATGCTATTCATTCACCTCTTGGCTTGTAAAAA
>NW_027185931.1:0-6697 GCF_028583685.1 Petaurus breviceps papuanus
GATCCCATCCAGGCCCTGCTAACCAGGCAGAGGCTACCACCCACCTCCCCACCAGCTCACACTGCCATGGCCTTCTGGGCTCTTGGCCCATTCTATTCACTGTCAAGACCAGTGGGCTAGGTCACCCCCTAAACAGTAAAGTCCCTTCAGGGTGCAGGGCCTTCTATGGAGACATCCAAGTGGCATCTTGGACAGAGGGACTGCTGGAGCTGGCCTCATGAAGGCCTGAGGTCCAATCTGCCCTCACACACCCAGTAAGTGTTTGAAACTTGGAAGTCAGTCAGCCATGCCCAGCTTGGATAAACAGGCATAATAACAGCCCTGCCCTACTAATGTTGCTTTGGGGATAAAGAACCCAGCCAGCCATAAAGCTCTATTTTGATGTTCCTATGAGGATCAAGCCCACCCTCCACAGCCCACCAGGTACTCTCAAAGGGTGCTTCCTCTAGCACACAACCACGAGGTGGTGGTCTTGTGTTGGTCCACATACCACAAGCAATGGATCTCCAACACCCTGTTAGGGCTGCATTACTGTAGCCCAGGGAATTGGGTGATTCAAGGCAATGGTCCCTCTTGTTCTGGGGGAGGGGAGCCATGCAGGACAAGAGGCATCCCAGTAAGCCAGCAGCAAGTCCCGCCTCAGCAAACCAGGGGGAGATCCAGAGCCCCAGGGCGGTAGAGCAGGAAAGTACCAACACCAGACCCCTGAGGGCATCAGCAAAGCAGGGGGACTGATAGAAACCGTCTCTGAAAACACCAGGTGTGCCAGGGTTCATCAGCAGCCAAAATTCCTGGCACTTCCAGGCTGGCAGACATGATTCAGCAGACAAACATGTGGGGGCTTTAAAGAAGCCCCGGTAAGCAGGCCTCCTCCAGGGGCCAGAAACCCACCCCCACCCTCACCCCGAGAGCTCCAGTGTTGCTGGTGCCAGCTCAGAACCAGGTAAGCTTCTAGACCTCCCCAGCCTCCAGCTGCCAGCACCAGAGGCCCCAGCACACAAAATCAGGGGCCAGGTCCCAGGGTCCTACACAAGAACCCTCGGTCAGTGCTCCCTGTGCTCTGGCAGGAGAGCTCAACTCTAAAGGCTGGGAAATAGGCAAACAGCATGAGCTAAAAGCAGAAACAAACACTGACCCTGGATTCTAATTATGGGGACAGGGAAGACCAAGGCACAAATTCAGAAGAGGAAAACACTGTTAATATGCCCACGTCTGAACCTCAAGGAGGAACACAGACTGGGCTCTAGCCCAAAAAGCCTTTCTGCAAGAGTTTAAGAAGGAATTTAAAAGTCAAATAAAAGATGTAGAAGAAAAACTGGGAAAAGAAACGAGAGGTATGCCAAAAAGATGCAATGGCTTGGAAAAGAAAGGACAACCAGGAGGAACAGCAGCATTCCTTACACAAGGATTCCTGTTTCTAGCCCTGTGATCACAGCCATCATCCATGGGAGTAACTATTGTCAGGGAGGCTTAACCATGCTCAGCAAATGTCACCCAACTGCTCCCCACAGCTCTGCTCAGCCAAACTGGTAGAACCCACAAACCCCACTCCCAGAGGAGAGACAGGAGACATCATGGGCCAAGCAGGTCACACCACAGTCACCACCTTGACCACACTCTCCCCTCAGATCATGGGGACAAAGGTCAGGAAGTCTGAACCCAAAACAAAAGGAACAGCAAAGTCCCAGACAAGGGTCTGATGTCACAAATCCAAGACACAACCTGGTGGAGAAGCAGCCTGGCAGGTGGTCCTGCAGGTTCTGCAGCCACAAATTAGGAAGGCCCAGAAAAGAAGGTTCTCACCCCAAAGGTTCACCTCCATGTAATGGTGACCTCCACAAAGTGGTGTTATTTTATCATTGCAAGTGGAGTAAAAGAAGCATGATCCTCTATTGTATTGCTGCCCCCTTGGGACCATGGGACCTTTCCATCTGATGGGCAGCTGAAATCCTGCAGGAGAAGGTGAGCTCCTTGAGAACAGGGGCTGTCTTCATTGTCCAGCTAGATCCCAGGTCCTCATCATGGTGGTAGTACAGTAAGCACTTAATAAGCATTTTGGGGTCAATTCGTTCCCTTTGGTTCTTACAAGATTCCTCTGGCAGAAGAGGGAAAGGTCAACAATTATTTATCATAATCTGTCCATCTCTATTCTTCTTGTTTACACACATGCTGCAGTCTCCAGGAGGGCAGGCATCACCTTGCAAAACTGACAGAACACTTACCTATAGACTTGGCCTTGATGTATGTGTTGAAGACATTGGACCCTTTGGGGAAGCTCTATAAGAACATGTGGGGGGAGTAGAAGCAGGACCTCCCCGCTGCTCCGGCTCCCACCTTCCCCAATCCATGTAACAAACTTTGGAGCTGCAGAACCCACAAAATGACACAGAGAACCTAACCTCCCACTGAGGACATCCCAGCAGGCCGGCAGGAACAGGCCATCGCAGTGCTCTGGGAAATGAGCCCAGCCCCATGCCGAGGCTTTAGCCCCAGGGCAGACCTGACCAACCTCCAGCAGAAAGGTCTCCAGATCAGCAGCAGCGGTGGCCATTTCCAGATTTCAACACATAAATGTGAATGACAAAGTGAGAGGTCAGTGCAGACTGGACTTTGGGACCCAGTAAGTGGCAGTGCCTGGCTTTTGCCCCCGGGGTGAGAAGCTGCTGAGACACCAGCACAGCCAGTCACAGGACGCGGTAGCTTCAGCTCCTGGCCTGCAGAGTGTAGGGGGACCAAGCAACCAGTCTGAGGGGTAATCGCTCTAGCTTTAATCTCCTTGGATCTGGATTGCAGTCTAGGGTGGAGGTACTGGGGTGTGTGTCCAGCTTGCCAGAGTGTGTGGAGACCTCAGAGAGGGCACCCATCTAATACCTCCGGCAGCTGAGAAAACCCCAGTGTTTGGGACAAAAGCTCCCCTGTCTGGTGGCAGAGACCTAGTGTGGCAAAAGGCCCAGGGGTCAAGTGACTGAGGGGCGACATGACCAGGGGAAGGAAACAAAGCAGACAGAAGATTCCAACATTATACTCCTATTTTGGGGACGAAAAAGAGCAAAGCATGGAACAGGAGGAAGACAGTAAAGTCAGAACTCCTGCACCAAAAGCTTCAAAGGAAAATACAAGCTGGTTACAGGCCATAGGGGACCTTAAGAAGCTGATAAGAGAAGTGGAGGAAAAACTGGGAAGAGAAATGAGAACAATGAAAGAAAATTACGAAATGAGAGTCAACAGCCTGAGGAAAATAATACCTTAAAAAACAGACTAACTCAAATGGCAAAAGAGGAGCAAAAAGGCAATGTGGAGAAGAATGCCTTAAAAAGCCGAATTTGCCAAGATGGAAAAAGAATCTCAAAAGCTCAATGAGGAGAATCATTGCTTAAGAACTAGATTGGAGCAAATAGAAGCTAATGAATTTATGAGAAATCAAGATCCAAACAAATGAAAGAATAGAAGGCAATATAAAATATCTCATGGGAAAAACCACTGACCTGGAAAATAGATCCAGGAGAGATAATGTAAAAATTATTGGACTACCTGAAAGCCATGATCAAAGTAAGAACCTAGAAATAATCCTCAAGGAAGTTCTCAAGGAAAATCACCCTGATGATTTAGAACCAGGGGGGAAAAAAGAGGTTAAAGAATCCACCAAACACCTCCTGAAAAAGATCCCAAAAAGAAAACTCCTAGGAATATTACAGCCAGGTTCCAGAATTCCCAGATTAAGGAGAGAATATTGCAAGCAGCTAGGAAGAAACAATTTGAATATTGTGGAAACACAATCAAGATAACCCAGGATCTGGCAGCTTCTACCCTGAGGGATTGAAGGAACTGGAATGTGATATTGAGGACAAACAAAGGAGCTGGGATTAAAACCAAGAGTCACCTACCCATTAAAACTAAGTATTATGGTTCAGGGGAAAATATGGTCATTCAGTGGAATAGAGGACTTTCAAGCATTCTTGCTGAAAAAACCAGAGTTGAATAGAAAATTTGACATTCAGATACAAGAGGCAAGAGAAGCATGAGAAGGTAAACGGGGAAAAGAAATCATAAGGAACTTATCAAAGTTGAACTATTAACATTCCTACATGGAGAAATAAAAATTGTAACTTATGAAACTTTTCTCAGTAGTTGAAGGGAATATATATATATATATATATGTGTGTGTGTGTGTGTGTGTGTGTGTGTGTGTGTGTGTGTGTTAATATGTCTATATATGAGGGTATAAGGGCATATGAATACATATGTGAATGTGTGTATATAGGTTTACAGGTATACATAGATAGAGGGCACAGGACCAATTTAACAGGAAGGGATGACACTTAAAAGGTGAAATTAAGAGGTGAGAGAGGAATATAATGAGAGGAGATGAGGAGAGACAGAATGTGGTAAACTATATCATATAGAAGAGGCAAGGGAAAATGGTTACAATGGAGGGGAAGACTAGGAAGGCAAAAGGGAACGGGTCAACCTAATTCCCATTGAATTTGGCTTCAAGAGGGAATAAAATACACACTAAATAGGGTATCTCACCCCCAAGAGAGTAGGGGTGAAGGGGATGAGAGGGGAGTTAATGGAAGGGAGGGCAGGCTGGGGGGGTGCAGGGAGGTTGGGAGCACCCACTTTTGAAAAGGGACAGGATCAAAGTAGAGAACAGAACAAGTGGGATAGGAGGGAAGGAAATATAGTCATTCTTTTACAATATATCTACTATGTTAATGTTTTGCATTAGCCACACATGTACAACCTATACTGAACGGTTTATCGTCCCAGTAAGGGTGCATGACAAGAGAGGAAGGGAATAAATATGGAATTCAAAGTTTTAAAATCAAATAGTGAAATATATATATACTATTATTAATACTATTTTACATGTAATTGGAAAATAAGAAATACAGACACTGGGGCATAGAGATCCACTGGAAATTCAAAGGGGATATGGGAGAAAATATGGGAGAGAGCAGATTGGAGGAGGGGATATCCTGTGGGACTGCTATTTTGGGGCGGTGGGTAGGGGAAAAACGGGGAGAAAATTTGTAACTGAAAATCTGGCAGAAATGAATGATGTAAATCAGGAGTTAATAAAGCATTTGAAAAAAAAGGAACACGTGGGAAGATGCTACAAGTGTAGGATCAGCCAGAAGAAAATGGTAAATGATTTTCGATGGACAACCCCTAGAGCTGTGCAGGCACTCAGTTAAGGATTTTGGTCCTGTTCTATCACAATGAGGTGTAAACACACACCCAGTGTAGACAGAAGTACCACTGCCCTGACTACATCCAAAGACCCTTGAAATCCCAGGACTTTGCTCCAGTTCTTCACCATTGAAAGTGATGGTGCCATTACCAAACAAGTAGATGGCCACCCTTGAGCATATATATGATATTGAAGGGAAAGGAAACAGGAGAGGAAGCAAAACCTTTGTCTGAAAATGAACCAAGCTTGTGATTCACTATTGGAGAGAAAGAGAAAAAGCAGCTTTGTGGAGTTGGTCCCTTCCATACTCAGACAGCAAGGCTCTTCTCTCCTGAGCCAATGCATTGTTCCGTCCTGTGGGCAGTCTTGCCTAGAGACCTGGTGGGAAGCAAGTTGGGGGTCTTGCTCAAGCTGGGGGGTGCCTCGTGTGGGCTTATAACGATGGGGTGGCTTGCAGCCAGGAGGGGGCAATGGTGGGACAGGTTTGGGACAGGTAGTGATGGGATGGGGAGAATGGGGGTCTGAACTGGGGATCACCCAGTTGGCTGTGTCTGTGGCTGCTCTGAGTCCTGGGATCACTCACGGGTGACATCTCTGCTGGGCTGGGCCAAGAAATCACAACACCCCATCCCCTTCCCCTGAAAGACATGCCCTCCCCATGGACCCCAGAGTTATGACACTGGGGTGGTTAAGAAGAGCCTTCATAAGGCAGAGATTTGCATTCAGCCCCACCCACCCAAAACGCCACCCAGGCCTCAGGGAGAGGATAAGAGGGATCTCGAAGAGGCCAGACCAGCTGTGTGCTCTTTGGGCAGCAGAGGTCTCGGGACCTCTGCACCATGGCCTGGCCTCTCCTCTATCTCTTACTGCTCACTGTCTGCTCAGGTCAGGCCTGCCCTCAGAACTCTCTTGTCCTGCTTCCTCATCCCTGCCCTTGGACTCTCTGGGGAGGATCTCCAAGCACCTTCTCTTTTCCTCTTATTATAGGACATTAATGTGTGTCTGTGTTTCCAGGGTCCTCCCAGCTTGTGCTGACTCAGTCGCCCTCCATGTCTGTGTCCCTGGGAGCCACAGCCAAGCTCACCTGTACCCTCAGCAGTCAGCACAGCCTTTACCCAATTGAATGGTACCAACAGAGCCCAGGAAAGGCCCCTCGCTACGTCATGTATGTCAGCAGCAGCGGAGGTGGAAGGAGGGGCGATGGGATCCCTGATCGCTTCTCTGGCTCCAGCTCTGGAGTCCACAGATACTTGTCCATCAACAACGTCCAGTCCGAGGATGACGCCGATTATTACTGTGGGGTACATCACCCCACTCCCCGCAGTTATGCGTTACACAGTGATACTTTCAGGGAGGAAGTGAGACAAAAACCTCCCCTGCCAGGACAGGCCCAGCTCCACACGTGGCCCCAGGACTCTGACCCTGAACCTGCAGGGCTGGGCCTCTGCTTCTTTCTATCTCTGTCGTTGGCCCACTGACTTTGTCTCTGTAACTGTCTCTGTA
>NW_027185931.1:6707-27927 GCF_028583685.1 Petaurus breviceps papuanus
GCTGGGCCTCCAGGCTTTGGGAGAGGTCACAGAGGGAGGCCCTGCCAAGATCTGGTGCCACAGCTGGGCCTGTTTGTTCTCACAAAGGACAGTCTGTTTGTCTCAGGTGACCCTTGGACACTTGGCAGTGCTCAGAAGACCATGGGCACAAAGTCAGGCACTGTGCTCAGCTCTGGAAATATGAAGAAAGGCCCATGACCATCCCTGATTTTAAAGGTCTTACAATTTATTGCGGGTCTGGGGAGACAAAAGGCCAATAACCATGGAAAACACATAGGAGACGCCCCAAAGTGGAGGCAATGGATGGAGGGAAGGTGGCCGAACTCACAGGGACTGGGAAAGGCTCCAGGAGATGGAGATTTGATGAGGACACTGGAGGAAGCCAAGGAAGCAGACAAGGAAGGCAGGGCCTTCCAGGCATGGAGGCCAGCCAGGGAAATGCTCTGACCAGGGAGGTGGAGAGTCTAGGGGGAGGATCAGCCTGTCTGAGAGGAATCCCTCCCTGAAGCTCCCCAGGCCCGTGCCTCTCTTCAGTTTAACTGCTCTCTAGCTGTCCACTCTGGGCCTGTCTCCCCTGCTCTGTCTTCCTGCCCCCACTGAGACCTGGCTCCCTCCTGATGACACAGCCTCCCTGGACACCCTGTCCAGTGCCCTGGTTGCACTGTCCCTCTTACCCCCTCACTACCTGATCCTGGTGAGGGAGGTGGGATCCTCCTTGGCCCCACAGGCACTGCCAGGGCTCCCTCTGCCCCCATCACTCAGTAACCTCACCTCCTCTGAGGGAAATCAATTACCAAGTCAAAGTTCTAGTGGCTGGTTTCTATCCACTTCTGTGATTGTCTCCAGAATTGGAATCCTGGCTCACTTACTCATTTTCACTCCCTGGGAGGCCTGGGCATGGCCTTGGGACACCAGTTCTCTACTTGGTCCATGTAGAGGTCATCCCCTGTGTCCCCTGAGATCCTTACAAGCTCAGAGCCAGGTGATACTCTCACCCTGTTTGTTCTCTAGCCTCTGTCAGGACCATCATCATCAGTGGCCTCCTCAGAAGAAACCAAATCCACATCTCTCCTGGGAAGAGGTGCCAGACTGACCAGTGTCACTCCTCAAACACTGGGCCCATTCTGAAGCCCACCCAGGCCAGGCTGCCCTGGCTCTCTCTGCTTCCAGGCAATGACATTAAAGGCCTGACTTGTGTTCTCCCCATCCCTCATCCCAGCCTCCCTGAGCCCCAGATGGTTGTCTCCCTTTGGGGTATGCTGTGTTCAGGGAAGTCTGGCATGTCAGAGCTGCTCATGCACCTTTGGAGTCCCCTTGATTCACCTACCTCTCACCGGGGCCCCAAGAAGCTGTCGCATCCTCAATGGCCACAGCCCCCCTAACCCTTTTTGGCAACAGGCGAGCCCAGGATGAGGGGAACTGAAGCCTCCCAAACTCATCAGGGAGTTGGGGGATATGGTGCCCATCCCAAGCACGTGACGGCTTCCCCTGGGAGAATGGGCAGAGGAGAGCAAGTTGTTCCAATGGCCTGAAGGGGCTGAAGCAGGAGCTGGGGACCACTTAGAACTTGGCTGACATTCAAGATGCCAACGTCATCCACCGCATCCCCAGACATCACCGGTTTCTTACCATTGGACTGTTATGACTGTGGAAGAGAATGAAGCCCATGACTACATGCAGCTGTGTCTCATTAAATGCAAAGCACGCACAAGTCTAGAGACATCGCCCTCTCAGCAAGTACACATACATCAGAACTGTATTCACAGACATGCACACAGGTGGCCCAGAGCACAGGGTCATCTTCTCCCCAGACTGCAGCAGCAGGGGATGTGCAGCCCCTGGCTGTCTGAACACCCATCTAGGACTGTGCTATTCATCAGTGAGGAAGGGGCTAGACAAGGTGCCCCCACAATTGTCTGCTTCACTGACCCTCACCCTGGCCTGCTTACCATGGCATGCAGGGGTTCTGCCTTGTGGCTGCAATACACACACACACACATGCACACACAGACATGCACACACACACGCACGCACACGCACACACGCACACATCAACACATACAGTACAAAAACTTTCACCAACATGAGAACATGGAGTGTGCACACACTTCTAGACAACATCTGAAAGACAAACAGCTCTTGTTGCTAGAGAACTCATCAGGTGTCACACCCAAATAGCAGCCCTGGGTGGGACACACAACCTTCTGAGCGGCCACAGTGGTGGAGAGCGCCCTGAAGCTGGCACAGGCTTTGGAATCGAAATGCATGTAGTCGGCAAGGTCGTGTGGCTCTCAGAAGCGCTGAGTGACTGGCTCATGACAATGAGATTTCCACTTGCAGGAAAGCACCAAGCCACCATCGGCAGGGGGTGTGCTCCCAACAAGATGAATCTGGATGTCAAAGAAAATTTTATACAAACCTGGAGACCCGCATCCTCAAATGGAACAAGTTTGTAATTCTGGGAGACTTTCACACCAGGACAAGCACAGACTACCAGACATATAGGGAGTCTCTGGGGGAAAAACAAAAGCAGTGGCCACCTGCTACTGAAGACTTACTTGCTCACCTCATGACCTTCTCATTGCCAACTCTGTCTTGTATTTTACTGAATGTGATAAAACTGCATGGATAAACCCTCACAGAAAACATTGGCATTAATAGACTGTATCATCGTAAGATAGAAACACAAAAATACATACAAAACTGTGGGCAAAGATGATTCCACAAACCATCAGCACATAGAACGTGTGCACACTTATAAACAGAAAATCCAGGAGAACTGAAAGCGCACAGGTCTTGTTGCAAGAGATGTCCCGTCCAGATAGCAGCCCTGAGTGAAATAAGGCTGGCAGATCAAGGCCAGCTTACTGAAGCTGGAGCTGGATACATGCTTGTCCAGAGTCTCTGCAGCAAAGAGGAGCTCCAGGAAGCTGCTGTAGGTTTTGCAATCAAAACTAATCTAGTCACCAAAAGGAGTGAATGAGACACTCGTGACAGCGTCATTGACACTTGCAGGAAAACATCATGTCATGTCACTATCAACAGTGCCTCTGTTCCCCCCATGATAAACCCTGATTAGGTCAAAGAAAACTTTATGAAGGCCTGGAGACCCTTATCATCAATGTGCCAAGACAGGAGAAGCTTACAGTTCTGGGAGACTTTAGTCCTAGAGTGGGCTCAGACTGCCAGACTTGGCAGGGAGTCTGAGGGAGTAATGGCGGTGGAAACAGCAACAGCAATGGTCACTTACTACTGAAGACTTACTACTGAAAACACTGTTTTCTGTTTACCTAAATGCAAAAAAACTTCATGGATTCACCCTTGCAGCAAAAATTGACATTTAATGAACTGTGTCATTTTAAAAAGAGATAGACAGGATGTGAGAGTGACAAAGGCAATGCGTGGCATAGAGCGCTGGACTGATCACAGACTTATCCTCTCAAAGTAAAATATTTGCATTCAATAAAAGCAGAGGCTCTGTGGCAAAATGAGGACCAGAAGAATTAATGTCAGCAGATTTAGAACTCTTCTCTGAGAGGGAACAGCTGGGTGCTCACTTGGAAGGAAAGCTGGGCCAATACACAGCTGGCAACAATGGAGTAGAAAAAGAGTGGGCAGCTTTTAGAGAGTTGGTGCATAACACTGTACTTGCTCTTCTGGGTCCAAACACTGGCAAACATCCAGACTGGTTTGATGAAAATGATGTGGAAATTCAGAAACTGCTAAGTGAAAAGTGAGAACTCCACAGGGTTTACCAGCAGGAAAGTTGATGCATCTCTAAGAAGGCAGCATGTAATTCCATCAAAAGTAAAGTACAAGCAAAGTTTAGTTTCTGCTGACAGTAACAATCCACAGCATATTTATGAAGCCCTGAAGACTATTTGTGGGCCAAAGATGTATGGTGCTGCAATGCCAAGCAAAGGCAACATCCCAAGGTTCAAAATACAAGCATAGCTGCTCTCCATTTCATTCAGTGACGAATTAAGAACAGAGAAAATCAAAATACAGCATTCACCAAGTGTAATTCAACCAAGTACTACTCCACCCCTGGAAAGTACATTCATTTAATCAATCACAAAGCCCCTCTTCTCAAATGGAGATTAGTTTCCAATAACAGACAAAGTACTTTCATTTGGTCAGTCACAGAGCACACACACACACAGACACAAAAAGTCAAAAGCTCCCCACCCCTGGATCACAACTGAATAGGCCATCTACCCCAGAGTTACAACAAGCTTACGATATTGTCACAGCATTCAATACCCAAAAAGAGGTCTTTTCTTCATTCTCAGCATTCTCTGTTTCTGGGGAGACAAAGCTTAACAAGGCCACAAGATACTTTGCCAGTGTCCTCATTAATTCATTCTCTGTCTGCAGAACAGTCCTAGGACCCCTGAAAACATCAGCAAGACCCTCTTCCAGGATTTCTGTAAACATATAACAAGAAAATTCTTCTTCAGGGCGTCTGAACCAACAACAAGGTTCCAGAACCTCTGCAACAACAGCACTCTCCTTCACCAACGGATGAATCTGGCAAAACAACATCAAAACAGACAGACAAAGTACCGGCATCACAGCCATGTCTCCTCAGTCCTTGGCAGCTCTGGGTGGCAGCTCTCAAATGTCCTAGGCAGCTCGAACTGGCCCTCAGCAATCCTCTCCATCTCTCTGCCTCCACGATGCTGCTTCTAAAAAATTCTTCTGCCACTCTCTCTCTGCTTGTGCCTCTCTAAATCCACATCACCAGCTCCTCCCAGTTCAGCCCTCTCTTTTCACATCAACAAGTCCATCTCACAAGATCTGGGTTTAAACACTCAACCAAGCTAATACAGGGGATCTTAAAATTCCATTACTATTACAGGTAAATCTCAACTACTCAGTGCTGATGGAGCCACATCAATTAGTGATCAGGACATGATCCTGGAAGGATGGGCTGAACACTTCTCAATAGACCATCATCAATCAATGCTGAGGCCACTGACAATTTACCTCAGTTTGAAGTTAATCCCTCCCTAGATGAAGCTCCAAGTGAAGAAGAGATTTTGAATGCCATTAGACTCCTTTCATGTGACAAAGCATCTGGTGCCGATATGCTGATACTATTCCAGCTGAGATTTACAAGGTAGGGGGTCCATTGTTCATACAAAAACTGACTGAAAATTTCCAGGTTATATGGCAAGAGGAAGTTATGTCCCAGGAGTTCGAGGATGCCTCCAATGTCCATCTCTATAAAAGTAAAGGAAATAAATTATCCTGTGACAATCATGGAATCTCTCTCTTAGTCATTGTTGGCAAGATTCTTGCCAGAGTCCTCCTTTATGGACTGATCCTTCACCTGGAAGATAGTCACCTACTTGAGAGCCAGTGTGGCTTCAGAAAAGACCAAGGAATGGTCAATATGGTGTTTGGTGCCCGGCAACTCCAGGAGAAATGTCAGGAGCAGAACAGAGGTCTGTACACAACATTAGTAGATTCGACTAAGGTCTCTGATATTGTCAATTGTGAGGGTTTATGGGAAATTATGTCAAAATTTAGTTGCCTAGAGTTCATGAGCCTTGAATGTCAATTTCATGACAGTATGCTCACCCAGGTTTCCGATAATGGACAATGTTCTTGCACTTTCCCAGTCACCAGTGGAGTGAAACAAAGTTGTGTGCTTGTCCCCATGCTTTTTAGCATGAAGTTTTCAACCATGTTGTCAAATATCTTGAATGAAGATGAACATCAAGGTCAGCTATGGCACTGATGGTAAATTCTCCAACTTGAAAAGTCTACAAACCAGGGGGTGGAGTCAAGATGGTGGAGTAGAAAAAGGACTTCTGCGCAGCTCCCATTTCCACCTCCTGCGATTCTTGTAAAAAAAAAAATTATTCTAAACAAACTTTGGAGCTACAGAACTCACAAAATAACAGAGAGAAGCTAACTTCCCTCTGAGGACAGACCAGCAGGCTGGCAAGAAGGGGCCAGCACAGCACTCTGGGAGCCGAGACCAGGACCATGTGAGTTAGAGGTTTTAGCCTCAGTGTGGCCACAACCAGCCACTGGCTGGAGGGACTTCAGCGGTTTCCAGAATAATCAACACATAGATGCTAAGGACAAAGTATGAGGTCAGTGCAGTGTATGTAGACTTTGGGACCTGGGAGTTTGGGAGTGTGGTCTGGCCTTTACGCCCTGGAGGGAGAAGCAGCTGAAGTGTGACGACTACACCACCACATGGCTGCTTCAGCTCCTGGCCTGCAGATTGTAGGGGGACCAAGCAACCACTCGGAGGGGTAATCGCTCTTGCTTTAACTTGCTTGGACCTGGATGGCTGTTTAGGGTGGAGGTCCTGGAGTGTGTGACCAGTTTGCCAGAGTGTGTGGAGGCTTCAGAGAGGGCACCCAAATAATACCTCCAACAACTGAGAAAACCCCAGCAATTGAGACAAAGCTCCCCTGTCTGGTAGCATTGTCCTACTGTGGCAAAAAGCTCAAAAGTCAAGTAATTGAGTGGCAACATGAGCAAGCAAAGGAAGCAAAGCTAGCCCAGTAATCTGACATTAGACTCCTACTTGGGGGACAAAAAGGATCATAGCATGGAACAGGAAGAAGACAACAAAGTCAGAACTCCTGCACCAAAAGCTTCCAGGAAAAATATGAGCTGGTTACAGAGCACAGAGCAACTTAAGAAGGATTTTGAAAACCAAATAAGAGAAGTGGAGGAAAAATTGGGAAGAAAAAATGAGAATGATGCAAGAAAATTATGAAATGAAAGTCAACAACTTGACTGAAGAAAATAACACCATAGAAAAAAAAAATAGAACAGGAGGCTAGGTGGCACAATGAGTAAAGCACCAGCCCCAGAGTCAGGAGGACCTGGGTTCGGATCCGGCCTCAGAGACTTAACACACACACACACACACACACACACACACACACACACACACACACACCTAGCCATGTAACCTTGGGCAAGTTACTTAACCCCAATTGTCCTGCAAAAGGCAAAAAATAAATAAAAAATAGACTAACTCAAATGGCAAAAGAGGTTCAAAAAGGCAACAAGGAGAACAATGCATTAAAAATCTGAATTTGCCAGATGGAAAAAAGAATCTCAAAAGCTCCCTGAAGAGAATCATTCCTTCAGAATTAGATTAGAGCAAATAGAAGCTAGCGACTTTGTGAGAAATCAAGATACTATTAAACAGATCCAAACAAATGAAAAAATACAAGGCAATATGAAATATCTCATGGGAAAAACCACTGACCTGGAAAACAGATCCAGGAGAGATAATTTAAAAATTATTGGTCTACCTGAAATCCATGATCAAAAAAAGAACCTAGAAATCATCCTTCAAAAAATTCTCAAGGAAAATTGCCCTGATGTTTTAGAACCAGAGGGCAGAATAGAGGATGAATGAATCTACCAATCACCTCCTGAAAAAGATCCCAAAAAGAAAACTCCTATAAATGTTCCAGGTTCCAAAGTACCCAGATCAAGGAGAAAATATTACAAGCAGCCAGGAAGAAACAATTTGAATATTGTGGAAACACAATCAGGATAACACAGCATCTGGCAGCTTCTACACTGAGGGATCAAAGGGCTTGGAATATGATATTCTGGAGGTCAAAGGAGCTGGGATTAAAACCATGAATCACCTACCCATCAAAACTGAGTATCATGTTTCAGGGCATAATATGATCATTCAATGGAATAGAGGACTTTCAAGAATTCTTGATGAAAAACCAGAGTTGAATAGAAAATTTGATATTCATATACAAGAAACAAGAGAAGCATGAGAAGGTATACAGGGAAAAGAAATAATAAGGAACTTGTCAAATTTGAAATATTTCCATTCCTACATGGAAAAATGATAATTGTAACTCATGAAACTTTTCTCAGTATGATAATAGTTGAAGGGAATAGAAATGTGTATACATACATATATATATATGTGTGTGTGTGTGTGTGTGTGTGTGTGTGTATGTATACATGCATATATACATATATGTATACATACATATATATGTCTATATAGGAGGGTATATGGCTGTATGAATACCTATGCGAGTGTGTGTATATCTGTGTATAGGTATACATAGACAGAGGACACAGGACCAATTGAATAGGAAGAGATGTTACTTAAAAGGTGAAATTAAGAGGTGAGAAAGGAATATAATGAGAGGAGATGGGGAGAGACAAAATGGGGGCAAATTATCTCATATAGAAGAGGCAAGGGAACACTGTTACAATGGAGGGGAAGAACAGGAAGGCAAAAGGGAATGAGGCAACCTTATTCTCATTCAATTTGGCTTAGGGAGGGAATGACATATACATGAAATAGAGTATCTCACCCTACAGGACAGTATCAGGGAAGGGGATGAAAGGGGAGATGATGGAAGGAAGGGCAGGCTGGGGAGAAAGAAGTTGGAAGTACCCACTTTTGAAAAGGGACAGGATAAAAGCAGAGAATAGAACAAGTGGGGGGGTGGGATAGGAGGGAGGGAAATATAGTCAGTCTTCACAATATATCCACTATGGAAATGTTTTGCATAGCTACATGTGTACAACCCAGTAAGGGTGGGTGACAAGGGAGGAAGGGAAAGAATCTGAAATTCAAAGATTTAAAATCAAGTGTTTAAATATATATATATATATATATATTATTATTATTATTATTATTATCTTACATTTAACTGGGAAAGAAGATATACAGGCACTGGGGCATAGAGAACCACCATGTCCTACTGGAAAGTTGGAGGGGAGCTAGGAGAAGATATGGGAGAGAGCAGATTGGGGGAAGCAATATTCAGCGAGATCACTGTTTTGAGATAGTAGGTAGGGGGGAAATGGGGAGAAAATTTGGAACTCAAAATCTTGTGTAAATGAATGTTGTAAACTAAAAAATAAAAAAAAAAGAGAGAGAGAGAAAAAAAAAGTCTACAAACCCAGAGCAAAGGTGGAGATAGTGTTGGTGCACAATTTTCATTATGCCAATGATTGTGCACTCAATGCATCTCTGAAGCAGAGATGCAACAAAGTCTGGATTGATTCACTGCTGCCTGTTCTAATTTTGGCCTAACAATTAACACCAAGAAAACACAGGTGATCCATCAACCACCAACACACTATACATATGTGGAATCATCAGTTACAGCAAATAGAGAAGTTCTGAATACTGTGGACAAGTTCACTAACCTTTGTAGTATACTTCCCAGGGATCTACACATTGATAATGAGGTTGATACACTCATTGTCACAGTTAGCTCAATGTTTGGGAGGCTCTGAAGGAAAGTGTGGGAGAGAAGAGGTATTAGACTTACTACTAAACTGAAGGTTTACAGAGCTTTTTTGTTGACCTCATTGTTGTATGCCTGTGAAACTTGGGCAATCTACCAGCACCATGCCAGGAAACTCTAGTCCCATGGCAATATTCACAGCACCAACAATCAAGATAAATATACCTGTTTAGTGCTTGATCACAAAATAGAACAGACTCTCCATATAGAAGACATAAGCAAAACATTTATTCAGAATCCCCAAACCAGTAAGCCGATTACATCATAGTAACAAGATAATAAGCCACAACAGCACAGAGAGCCACATCATCCTTTAGCCTTCCCACAAATCAACACAAGACCAATATTTACTCACAAGCCTATCCATCTCCCTAAGAAGCATCCTCTCCTTCCAACAGTCTGGCTTGCTATGACTCCCAGCTTCCTGTGGTCTCTGCTCCACTCTTCAGCAAACTCCTCCCGACACAGGCTCCATGTGATTACATTCAGCCTATTAGGGGGAAGAGTATATTTTCAAAGCAAGGAAGGTCTTCAAATTTTTTAGTCTTTAATGAGGGCAGGGAAAATCTCCAAATTACCATTACCATTTCAGAACCTGAATCTCTTACATTTTAACCACCATAGGAAGATTCTGAAGATCACTATAATAGTAATGGGAATTTGAAGATCTCCCCTGCCCCTTAATAGACCTAAGGGAATTTGAAGATCTTCTCTGCCCCTTAATAGGCTGAATTTAGAATCACATGGAGCCTGTGATTGGAAGAGCTTGCTGAATTGGTGGAGGAGAGCCCAGAGGAGGCTGGGAGTCAGAGCAGTTAGCCCAGTGGGAGAGAAAAGACACAGCCAAGGACACAGCTAGGCTTGTGAGTGTTTGTGGGAAGGCTACAGGTATGGTACTATTTTCTGTGGTGATAAGGTGTATTAACTTCTTTGTTATTATGATGGATTTGACATTCTGGTTCTAGGATTTGGTTTTCTGGTGTTGGGATTTGGCTTTTTGGTGTCTGAATGAATGATTTCTTTCTGTCTTCTATATGGAGAGCCTGTTATATTTTGCAATTCAGAACTATTCCAGCATATTCATAGTCACTGTCAATGCTGTGAATATTGCATTGGCTCTACATATGGCGATGAGGATGGGATTGCAAAATATCAGACCTCTATTTGGAGGCAGAAGGGCTTTAGAAGAAGAAATGGATAACCCAGTATGGAAGGATTTATCTTATTTCCCCATAGCAAGGAAATAGGCTAAAAGTACAGGCCTCTGTGAAAACTGGGTACTAAGGCTACAGGGTGGAGAACCTATAGATTTAGAAAGATCTTTGCAAGGAATACTAATAAAACTAGGAAAAGAACTGGAAGGAGTATGTAGAAGAGGCTGCGATTTACTAACAGGTTACTGTGTTATATGCAAAAGCAGAGAAAGGCTGCTGGAAGAGAAAGCTCAGATGAAAACGGACTTAACTGATTTGCATGAGAAACTTTCCATGTTACAGCATTCAGGCTCTCCTTTAAAAGAGCAAGCTGGAGGGTCTCAGGAGGTAGAATAAAAGACTGCTGTGTGTTTAGTTCTCAAAAAGAAGCAAAAAACCTAATAAAGGAATGTACAGTGGCTCAGGCTGAACCTAGTTGCTGTGACAACCACTGCCTGGAGAATATATGGGAGGAAAATGAAACAAAGTCAGATAAGAAGGCTTTTATGAGGGCAGAAGTTTGTCCATACTGAGAAGAAAGCAGGAGAATCAGGGGGAGAGGGCACACAAAGTTCAGGGAGATAACTGAGGATTTCACTCAGCAGGAGATTACTGATGTATTAAGGCTTGCAAAATGTACACTTCCCCCCCCCCAAAAAAAAAAAAACCTTTTATGGAGAGCTCACACAGGGTAAGCATTGACATGATTTTCAGAAGAAGTGATACAAGGACAATTTCAAGGTCTCTCTTAAGAACCTTGAAGGAGGGAAGAGCCAAAAACAGAGAAAGAAAATTACAGACCAATTTCTGTAATGAATATAGATGCAAAAATTTTAAATAAAATATTAGCAAAAAGGTTGCAACAATTTATCAAGAGAATAATTCACTTTGATCAGGTAGGATTTATAGCAGGAATGTAGGGTTGGTTCAGTATTAGGAAAACTATCAGTATAATTGATTATATCAAAAACAAAACTAACAGAAACCATATGATTATCTCAATAGATGCAGAAAAAAAAAAAACTTTTGACAAAATACAACACCGATTTCTACTGAAAACACTCCAGAGCATAAGACTAAATGAAGACTTTCCTAAAATGAAAAGTAGCATCTACCTAAAACCATCGATGAGCATTGTATATAATGGGGATAAGCTAGATGAATTTACAATAAGTTCAGGGGTGAAACAAGAATGTCCATTATCACTACTGTTATTAAGTATGGTACTAGAAATATTAACTTTCGCAATAAGAGAAGAAAAATAAACTGAAGGAATTAGAACAGGCAAAGAAGAGCCCAAGTTATCACTCCTTGCAGATGATATGATGATATATTTAGATAATCCTAGAGAATCAAGTAAAAAAACTACTTGAAATAATAAACAACTTTACCAAAGTTGCAAGATATAAAATAAACTCACATATATCATCTGCATTTTTACAGATTACTAGCAAAGCCCAACAGCAAGAGATAGAAAGAGAAATTCAATTTAAAGTAACTGTAGACATTATAAAATATTGGGACTCTACCTCCCAAAACAAACCGAGGGCCTATATGAACACAATTACAAAACAGTTTTCACACAAATAAAATAAGATCTAAATAACTGGGAAAACATCAGTTGCTCATGAGTAGACCAAGCTAATATAATAAAAATGACAATTATACCTAAATTAGTTTATTTATTTAGTGACATATCAAACTACCAAAAATTATTTATGAATCTAGAAAAAAATAATAACAAAATTGATCTGGAAGAACAAAAGGTCCAGAATATCAAGGGAATTAATGAAAAGAAATGCTACGGAAGGTGGCCTTGCCATACCACATCTTAAATTGTATTATGATGCAGCAATCATCAAAACCAGTTGGTCCTGGTTAAGAAATAGAGGGGTAGATCAGTGGAATAGGTTAGGTACATAAGACACAGTAGTCAATGATTATAGCAATCTACTGTTTGATAGACCCAAAGACTCCAGATTCTGAGATAAGAACTCACTGTTTGACAAAAACTGCTGGGAAAACTGGAAAACAGTATGGCAGAAACTGGGCATAGACCAACATCTGACACCCTATATCAGAATAAAGTCCAAAAGGGTACACAATCTAGGTATAAATGCTGATACTACAAACAAATTAGAAGAGCAAGGAATTGTTTATCTGTCAGATTTGTGTAGAATGGAGGGATTTATGATCAAACAAGAGATAGAGAACATTACAAAATGCAAAATGGATAGCTTTGACTACATTAAATTGAAAGGGTTTTGCACGAACAAAGCCAATGCAACCAAGATTAGGAGGGGAGAAGAAAACTGAGAAAGAATTTTTACAATCAATGTCTCTGATAAAGACCTCCTTTCTATAATATAGAGAGAACTGAGTCAAATATATAAGAATACAAGTCATTCCCCAATTGAGAAATGGTCAAAGGATATGAATAGTCACTTTTCAGAGGAAGAAATTAAAAATATCTATAGTCATATGAAAAAATGCTCTCAGAAAGACTAGGTGGCACAGCGAATAGAGCACTGGCCCTGGATTCAGGAGGACCTGAGTTCAAATCTAGCCTCAGACACTTAACACTTACTAGCCTTGTGACCTTGGGCAAGTCACTTAACCCCAATGGCCCAGCATTCCTCCCTCCAAAAACAAAACAAAACAAAAAATGCTCTAAATCACTATTAATTAAAAAGATGGAAAATTCAAACAATTGAGGTACCATATCACATCTATCAGACTGGATAACATGGCAAAACAGGAAAATGATAAATGCTGGAGATGTGGGAAAGTTCAAACACTAATTCATTGTTGGCGGAGCTGTGAGCTGATCCAACTACTATGGAGAACAATTTGGAACTATGCCCTAAGGGCTACAAAAAATATACGTACGTTTTGATGCAACAAAGTGCTATTTCCCAAAGAGATCATAAAAATGGGAAAAAGACCCACATATACAAAAATATTAATAGCAATTCTTTTTGTGGTGGCCAAGAACTGGAAATCAAGGGGATGCCCATCGACTGAGCAATGGCTAAACAAGTTGTGGTATATAAATGTAATGGAATACTCTAGTGCTATAAGAAATGATGAACAGGCAGACTTCAGAGAAATCTGGAAAGACTTATATGAACTGATGCTAAGTAAGGGGAGCAGAACCAGGAGAACAGTGTTCAAAGAAACAATCAGTTTGCTATGACTGATTTTGATAGACTTAGCCCTTCTCAGCAATGCAAGGACCTAAAATAATTCCAAAGGACTAATGATGGAAAATGTAATCCACATCTAGAGAAAGAATTGTGGAGTTGGAATGCAGAGCAAAGCAGACTATTTTCTTTTTTTTGTTTTATTTTTTTCTTTCTCATGGTTTCTCCCATTCATTTAATTCTTCTATGCGGTATGAGTAATATGAAAATGTGTTTAATAGGAATATATGTGTAGAGTCCATATCAGACCACATGCAGTCTTAGGGAGGGGGCAAAAAGGGGGAAAAACTTAAAACTTATAGGAGTGATGAAAATTAAAATAAATAAATTGGAGGGGAAAGAAGGGGGAAAAGATTTACAGAGCTCTTTTTTACATGCTCTTTGATTCTTTTTTTTTTTTTTTGTTTTTTTTTTGGGGGGGAGGGCAATTGGGGTTAAGCAACTTGCCCAAGGTCACATGGCTAGTTTTTTGTGTTAAGTGTCTGAGGCCGGATTTGAACTCATGTCCTCCTGACTCCAGGGCTGGTGCTCTATTCACTGTGAAATCTAGCTGCCCTTGCTCCTTGATTCTTAAAATTACTTTTTGAGGTACTAGAAGTAGTAACCCCATTTTACAGTTCAGGACCCTGAGACTCAAGAGATTATGTGAATGAAGTTATGTATAACTTGTCCCATAGCTAGTAGAATAAGAGGCAGTAATCTCAGGTTTTCTATAACTCCAAGGCCACAAGAATTTCTGCTACACTATGAAGGAGTCAGGAAAGAGTTCATTTAAGAGGAAGGCAGCAAGCTGGGGGTAAGCATGTATACAGCAGGCATGAATATAGAGATGAAAATGAAACACCTTAGAGGTCATGAAGTGAAACTTCCTCCTTTGGCAGATGAAGAAAGAGGCTTAAAGAATTTAACTGCTCACTCAGAAATCCAGGAAGGTGGGCTTTGGTCCTGCCTCCAAGCACGAGGCATTCCATACATCACGCTATTTCCCATAGTTTAGCTGTAGCTCGAAATCAGGCTATGAAACGAGAATTTTTACAACTGTGTAGGCATGAATGATTTCAAATGCCAGGCCACACAGTTTATGTTTTATCCTATAAGTTATAGGAAGAAAGAAGCAAAGTGGCACAGCAGATGGAGCACTGGCCCTGGAGTCAGGAGGACCCAAGTTCAAAACTGATCTCAGACACTTACTAGCTGCAAGGTCCTGGGCAAGTAACTTAACCCCAACTGCAGGAAAAAAAAAAAAAGAAATAGGAAGCCATTGAACATTTTAGATCATGATCGGAAATACAACTTAAGATTTGTTTTGTTTTGTTGACAGTCTTGTTGATTCAGAGGGCTCAGGGAGCTTGAGAGGCTATCAGGCTATTTTGTTCTTCTTCACTAGCGTTTCATAGCAAAAACTTGCTAAATATGGTAAATTATCAGCCACATGAGAGAAATGATGACCCACATCCAATACATCTGAAGCCATTGATCTGAAAAAAATGGAGGGGTGTGGATCATCATTCATTTCTCTCGTGTGGCTGATAACTGGGTGAGGAAGACAGCTGCTAAGGTTCTGGGGCAGGGAGGGGAAGAGATTTCTCCAGGTGTGTGTAGGGCATGGTGAGTGAGGTGAGAGTTCTGTTACGGTGCAGTCACTAATTCCAGTGTGGGAGGCCTCCTTTCTACGTTGCTTCCTCATGTGGAACATGACATTCTTATCAGTTGTATTTCCAACTGAGACTCAAGCAATCAGACGCCAAACTTAAATTTAACTTTTTAGCAATTCTTTATTTACATAGTCTTTGGTCTAGACCTTTGAAGAGAAATTCTTCCCTGCCCACTGGTCTAGAAGAACAAAGAAATATATATATATATATATATATGGCATATTTTCATTATAATAAAATTACTTCCTAGCAAATATCCTACATGCATTTATATACAAATGGAAGGCCTGCAAGACACTCATCGGGTACAATATTCAGAATCATCTGATTTCCAAACTGGACAGGGCCTCAGCACCTAGCTCATCTCATTTGCACCAGAAAAGAATCTTCACTCTACTTAGGAGGCAATCTTTCTCCTTTAAACATTGCTGGTAAAATCTGTCTGTAATATGAGGAGTCTGCATTAAAATGACCATTAAGGGCTCTTCCAATTCTAAATCCATGATGCTATGGAATGGAATCCCAGCAAGATCATATCTATAATTTGTAAACTCCATTCTTTTAACAATGTAGGCCCTTTCCTTTTTCTCCAGTCTTGGAGGACTCCCCTAGTTCTCTAGGTCTTTTCTCAGATCACTTCCTGCTCCCTAGTCTCCAGCCAGATGGGTCTCCCCACTGTCAAACACGGCATCTCATCTCCTTCCAGTGCCTTGGCATAGGTTTTCTTTCAGCTCTGGAATGTTCTCCCTCACCTCTGCCTCTAGAACCCCTGCCTGTTTTCAATGCTTAGCTCTCCTACTTCTTTCTCTCTGACAGATTTTCCTGATTCCCCTCCTTACTAGTATCTGCCTTCAAATTGTGGTGTGTTTATTTTGTCCGTATCCTGTATTTACTGAGCTATAAATCTTTGCTTGTCGAGTTGAGGGATTGTCTCACACTTATTTGAATCCCAAGCTCTTAGGACAGTGTCTACTGTGTAGTCAGGCAACTAGGAGACCCTGTGGATAAAGCCTTGGACCTGGAGTCAGGAAGGCTTGAGTTCAAATCTGCCCTCAGTTATTAGCTGTGTAAATCACTTAGAGGAACCAAGATTAAGTGATTTATCAAAGTCTCACAGGTAAGGAACAGAGGCAGTATTCAAATTCAGATCCTATAATTCCAAGGTGAGCACCTATCTGCAGCAACAAAGCGCCTACCTAGTAAAATTTTGAAGTCTTGTTTAAGCCTGGTTAGTAAACATCTAGAAAATGAAGCAGCAATAAGAATCAGCATTGTTTCATCAAGAACAGGTCACAGGAACCTCACGTTCTTTTTGGACAGGGTAATTGGCCCGGTAGAGACACAGGCCAAGTAATAGTACAATTAATGGGATTTGGAATTGGTTTAATGGCCAAGCCAAAAAACTTCGTTGTTAATGGTTAAATGTCAGCTTAGGAGGTAGCCAGTGGAGAGTATATGATGTCACAGTGTTATCAATTATAGAGATAAAAGGACAGATAACAAGTTGATCAAGAATGCACTCAACACACACTGACACAGAAAACGTACCGAATAACTGAGTCCTTATTCCAAAACAATTTAACAGCCCAGAGTGTTTATGCTGAGTCTACTCAGAAGAAATGTAACAGGGATAAATGCCAATTCTCAGATCGTACAAGACAGGGAAGGTATGGCTAAACAGTCATTCCTCTGAAAAGGATAACTTTTTAGGTCCATGGAAGTCATTCCATAAAAAGCAGCCAAAACAGCAATGGTAAGCTGGTGCTACATAAGAGGAGGCTAGCTCCTACGGAGAAAGAGGTAATAGTCCTAGTGTATTCTGTCCTAGACAGCTCTGGGTGCTGCATCTGAGGAAGGACATTAATAAGTGGAGGGCATGCAGAGGAGTGTGGCCAAGAAGATGTTGGGTTTCAAATTCATACCATTTAATGACTCAGAGGAATTCTATATGTTTAGCCTAGAGAAAAGAAGGCATAAGAATACAAGAGACATCTTCAAGCATTTGATATGGGAAAACAGCCTTCTTCTGCTTGGTTCCAGAAACACAGATCTGGAAGGAAGCTTCAAAGAGGCAAATTTATATTTGATGTTAAAAAGAACTTCCTAATAATCAGGTTTCCTGAAAAGTGAAATGAGCTGTGAATGAAAGGGTTATCTATAACCAGAAAAAAACTATCTTATCTATAGGTTGGTAACTTTACTTTATAGATGAATCTATAAACATGGCTAGATTTGCTGTTTTGTTTATATTTATATAATCAGCATCAACTAATTATTGAAGATGTGTGAATGCTTGGCAACAAAGGTGGTGCAGAAATATTCAAAGTGTTGAATAATTTGTTGGAATTTCATGGCTTATTCTAGAATAGCTGTATTGATATTTGCATACTGATGGTGCAAAAACACAAAACTGGAAAACTATGCCACTTTTCCTGGCTAATTATTTTTTTGTTTTGGAAAAGTTTTCATGAGAAAATTGTTAACATATAATGGGTTATTACATTTAAATGAATTACTTTTAAATGAATAATTTTAAATGTTTAATGAATTAAAATTTTGTTTTCATTTCTAACATGGTATGTATCAATAGCACACACAAACAAAAGCTCTTTGAAGTCTTTAATAACTTTAAGAGTATAAAGGGGTCCTAACAAAAAATTTCAGGACCACTGAATTAAGACTAGAAAAGAATGTGGAGTGAGCTGTATCAGAATGTGACTGGTATAAAAAGCAGAAGCATTAACAAAAATTGGAAAAGTGAAAACCAATCAATCAAAATGTGACAAAGAAATTCATTGTGGGATGTAATCAATAAGCTAGATGATACTAGAAGCAATTCATATGGATAAAAAAAAAAGAGCCCAAGCACCGGCCCCGGAGTCAGGAGGACCTGAATTCGGTTCTGGCCTCAGACACTTAACACCTACACATAGAAAACTAGCCGTGTAACCTTGGGCAAGTTACTTAACCCCAATTGCCCTCCAAAAGGCAAAAAAAAAAAGAGTCCATTAATTTTACGTAGCTATGTTATTGTCCAGGGTATTCAAGAAAGATTTAAGAAGAAATAACATTCAAGTTTGGCCTTATGTTTATTATTGATTCATTTGGTAATAAATTAAACAAATGTGTGTACACACACACACAGTTCAGCAATTTTTATATTTATTTAAATATAGAATAAGTAAAAAACTATTGGGAAAAGAGGGTAATAATGTAATGGGGACTGTAACCTATTAATTAATGAAATTGCAAGTTTATTAACGAGGAATAAATTATTCACCATACTCCGTAGATTGCTATAGTGCCCAGAAGGATAAAAATCAAATATGAAACAGTAAGTCAAGCTGACTGAACTACTCCATAAGTGTACTCAGAACTCATGCCATGCTACATGTGGAAGATCATGTTTCTTCCTTTCCAATCAGTTACAGAGGTAAAAATGATAAATGGGGGTTGGGGGTGAATTGTCCAATAGGAAGTGACTGGTAATTTCTAAGAGAACAGGATCAGTCAAGTGGTTAGCAGACACATTGCCAAGTATTCAAATAGTGGCTGCAAAGTACCAGAAATCCTACCTAAGTACAGTCAACTTTTTTAAGAAGCCTGGCAGAGAAAGAGAGAGAAGAATTGCAGATGGTGCTGGATAGAGTAAATAACAGGTGAAAAGCATTCTGATGACTATGGCTGTTTTGGTGGAGACTATGTTAATGAGCAGCTGCAAATGATCTACTAGAGAGGGAAAAAAATCATATCATAACAGCTGACATTTATACAGCATTTTAAAATTTGGAAAATGCTTTAATAAAAATTGCATTTGATAATCAGACACAACATGAAATAAGGGTTATAGGCATTTTTATTTCCACTTCTGAGATGAGGAACCCGAAGTTGAGAGTTTAAGGAAATGGTTCCAATCAATAAGCTGGCAGATCTTATGAATAGGATTTGAATTAAGGTCTCCCAGATGTCAAGGTCAGGACTCTATGGGTTTTTAAAGAAACATGACAGCAGGAAAAAGGGGGGAAAGGATGGGAACAAGAGAACAGGAAGCTGAATTAGTGAGATCATCACTGAAAAAAATGGGGCAAAGTTATCTGCCGTAATCCTCCTGCACATTATATAAGAGGAGACTGGCAACATAAGAAGAGTTTGGAACAGCTTTTCTGGGAAAGAAGAAAATTATTTGATGTTAAAAAGAACTTCCTTTAAGTTTGTGGTCTGAAAAGTGTATGACTGAAATCTTTCTTGTTTTCATTATATTCACAAAGACTGTCTCCACTATGAATTCTCTGATGGTAAGTAAGATGTGACCTTTGGCGGAAGGACTTCCCACATTCAGGACATTCATATGGCTTCTCCCCAGTATGAATTCGTTGATGTTTAGTGAGCTGGGTCTTTTGGCAAAAAGCCTTTCCACATGCATTACATTCATAAGGTTTGTTTCCAGTATGAATTCTTTGATGTCGAGTAAGTTGTGTTTTCCGGCTAAAGGCTTTCCCACATTCATTACATTCATAAGGTTTCTCTCCTGTATGAATTCTTTGATGTCCAACAAGTTGTATGCTCTGGGGGAAGGTCTTCCCGCATTCTTTACATTCATA
Source organism: Petaurus breviceps papuanus (assembly GCF_028583685.1). Taxonomy (NCBI): domain Eukaryota; kingdom Metazoa; phylum Chordata; class Mammalia; order Diprotodontia; family Petauridae; genus Petaurus; species Petaurus breviceps. Next base: position 26,638 of record NW_027185931.1, read on the forward strand.
TGGTTTCTCTCCAGTATGAATTCTGTGATGGTAAGTAAGGGAAGAGCTATGTTTGAAGGCCTTCCCACACTCATTACATTCATAAGGTTTCTCTCCAGTATGAACTCTGTGATGGGAATTAAGAGATGAGCTATGTCTAAATGTCTTCCCACAGTAATTACATTCATAAGGTTTTTCTCCTGTATGAATTCTCTGATGCCCAAGAAGCTGAATGCTCTGAGGAAATGACTTTCCACATTCATGACACTCATAAGGTTTTTCTCCAGTATGAGTTCTCTGATGTAGAGTAAGGTAAGTGCCTCGGATGAAGGCCTTCCCACATTCACTGCATTCATAAGGTTTCTCTCCTGTGTGGATTCTCTGATGTTCAGTAAGATATGCACTACGGCTGAAGGTCTTTCCACATTCATTGCATTCATAAGGTTTCTCACTGGAATGACGCCTCTCATGTTGAGCAAGATGTGCACTCTGAGCAAAAGTCCTCCCACATTCACGACAGTCATAAGTTTTCTCTCCAGTATTAATTTTCCAATGTTCAATAACCTGTATGCTCTGGGATAAGTAGCCTTCACTTTTATCAGACTTACTCCGCTTCTTTTGAGAATTACTTTTTCGATTTGAAGTAATGGATGAATTGCAGTACATGTTATTTCTACATTCATTACATTCACAAGGTTTCTCCCCAAAATGAATACTATGATACTCGGTAAGATCAGAATTATAACTAAAGGATTTCTCACATTCACCATATCTAGAATATGTATTCTTTGAGCAATTTCTATTACACTTACCTAGATCTGAATTTAGTCTGAAGCTTTTTCTGTGTCTGTCACATTTGTGGATACTCTTTGCAATCTGTTCTCCCTGCTGAGAAGAAGAAACAGGCCCTTGCCTGAAGTTTCTGCCACATTCATTACATTCATGGCCCCACACTGAATTCAAAGAGTTCCTTTGGGTGATTTTTACTTGATGAGAAAATTTCTCCTCATTGTTCTGCTGACTCTTTAACCTGGCATCACATTTACAGGATTGTCCAGACTTGGAGACACAAGTGCATTCCCTTGGGAGTCTTTCCTGGGATGACAGATCCACTGAAATGCCCAGCTTTGGAACTTGAGGCCTAGACTTCCATTCTGAAAGAAATAAAACACGTCAATATCCCCTGCACCTACTGCCATAGGAATGAACAAAGAATTTATTTGGAACTTCCTATATACCAAGTAAATACAGAGTTCTCTTCTATAAAAGTCAAACTTCAAAGGGATAGGATAAGTAAGAATGTTGCCTTAA
>NW_027185931.1:27937-31760 GCF_028583685.1 Petaurus breviceps papuanus
GTCAAACTTCAAAGGGATAGGATAAGTAAGAATGTTGCCTTAAATGTGAAGAGTAATTTATAATTTATTAAAGCCATTTTTAAAAGGGAACTCCTGTTCTGTTTCCTTGTAACCCTCTGCTCCTGAGCCCTCACTCATCAGAGACACATTTCTGAGATTCAGGAGCACACAGAAAGAACAGCGTGTCTGTTAGTCTTTTCCCCAGTCCCTTCAGAGACCTCGTCTGCTCTATGGTTTCTAAGCTGCTTCCCCTCCTGCCATCTGGAAGGGACAAGCGTCATGCTCATGTTCCTTACTCAATTCAGCATATAATGCGTATGGAAGCAAGTGCTGAAGCTTAATATATTTAAAGGGGCAGAGCTTAAGATTTAATGACTTCTCAATAGTACAATGAAAGAGGGAACAGAGAAAGAGTGCAAAGCTTTGATGACCGTAAGAAGTTAAAAAGAAGTACAAAGAATAAGGACAATCTATGTAAGAGGAAGGGAAAATGGAAAAGGGGAAATATCAGACAACGGACCTTACTACTCTTACATCTCAACACTCCCACCTAAAGCACCCCTTCTCACTGTCCTACCCTCCCGAAATCAGGCACACTTTCAAATCCATGATCTTTATCATAGCTCCTGAGTTAGCTGGGAGGTCACTCTACCTTTCCATCCATTTTTGTCCTACAACGGTATTTCTAATGGTAGTCTTCTATTACAGAGCCAACTCCATTCTCTCCAGACTTCATTAAATGTCCCCTTCTCTTACTTGGAGCACTGAAAAGAGCACTGGGCTTGGAGTTAAGAAGACTTAAGTTTAAATCCCACCTTAGGCACTTACTAGCAGTAAGACCCTGGGCAAGTCACTTAACTATTTGCCTCAGTTTCCTCATCTATAAAATAAGCTAGAGAAGGAAATGGAAAACTATTCCAATATCTTTGTCAAGAAAATTCCAAATATGTTCACAGTGAGACATGACTGAAAAGACTGAACAAAATCTCTTACTTCTCTAAGAAGCCAACCACAATTTTGATCAAAAGCACATAGGTATAATCATTGTTACTTGTGGTTTACTATGATGCTGTATGTCTCATCATTTTATCTAGGTTGCAAAACCCAGAAGTCCTATGAACACATCTCCATCCAGTCCCTCTCAAGGGCCTTTGGAAATTCTACATAATTAGGCGGCAATCAAAAGAGATGTGTCAAAAGAACTAATGGTTGAGAGTCTTCTAGGAAGACAGTAAAGTAGGAGTCCACTTGGAAATTTCAATATCTTATCTATAAAATATAGCAAGAGAAGGCTGAAAATAAGTACAAGTACCTCAAAGATTCAGAAGAAAAATATTTAAGTCTCTCAAAGAATGAGAATCACGCCTTTCAGGGTTCCCTGTGTCCCTCCAAAACATAAGATGACCAAACCAGGCATGGACTGGAGCAGATTTATTTCCTGACAGGTCTAAATCCTCGTTGTTTGACCATCATTCTGGTTTGTTTGTTTTTTAATCCCATTAACCTAACAATTTTTTTAATTGATAATTTTTTATCTTCACATCACTAAATTTCCCAATGTATATCAATCCCATGAGAGAGATGATTCATTAAGGACTGCCACTCAAATTTTAATCAGTATTAGTTCATTATGATTCCGTTAGGGATAATGATAGTTAGCAATTATTTTACTATACTCATCTAATAATACATATTTAGTCAGTTATCCAACAATAGGCACAAGAATAAGCAATATACTCATCCATGTTTTGTGTAAGTCACAGAGGAATATAGGTCCTAATAGAAGGGTCCTATAACAGGATTCAAACTTTAATGTAATGTTCACTACTTGTTTTCCCCTTATGGAGCTTACTTAGATAATTACAAGAATGATGACACAGATATCTCCCTCCCGTGTGACTCACATTCCATGGCCAAATCAAGTATGCGTGGCATGGCATGGAAAGTCACCCACGGTATGTCCTTAGAGCATAAGCATAGCTCATCCCATCTCCTCTTGCTCAACCTAAGGAAGAGCCCATTCATCTTGTGGTCATCTAGTCAGCGGAGATATTCCTGCTTCACCCAACCCAGGATCCTGCCAACAGACCTTTTTTAGCTTCTGCATCATATGTCAACCAATGGGATTCTATACTTTCTACAGTAGTCCCCTTTAGAATGTTCAGGTAATAAATCTGGTATTAAGTCTTATTAAAATAAAACACATGATGGAGGAGGTATCTCAGGACATGAGGGAGTTAGGTCACTTTAACAAAGTACTTTGGCTCTGAGATCTGTCTCAGTTCCCCTTTTAATTGTTTAAGGTGATTTTTGTCATTGCCCCCCCCCCCCTTTTCCACACATACACAGAGTGAGCCAAGCCTTTAACGAAGTACAAAAATGGGGGGAAAGCAATTCAACAAGACTAAACACCATCCATAACAACTGAGTCTTCCACAGTATGCAAAGTGCCATACCCACAGTCCCAAACCCCTGCACAGAACAGGGAGCCATACAATTTCTGTACTGTGTAGAAAGGAACTTACTCATGCAAGTCACTGACCTTTCCATTGGCACTGTTATGGTCAGGGTGTATATTGCTTTCCCGCTACAGCTTACATCAATTTTCCTGTGTTCACAAGAAGCCTTCCTATGGTTTTCTGAATTCTTTATGGTTTCTTAAAGTAATATTCTAATGCTTTTATGGACCATAATGTGTTTAGCCATTCCTCAAACAATGGGCATCTGTTTTTTAACAAGTTTTTGGTAGCAAAAATAAAAGTGAAGCTGTAAATATTATTGTATACATAAGGCAGAATTTATTCTTTTGCCTCCTTTAGAGTATATACTTAGGAATGGGATCTCTGAATCAAAGTGAATGGACATCTAAATCACTTCCATAAAATACTTTCAAAGGCTTTCAAGATTGATTTGGCCAATTCATGGCTCCACCAACACAGTAGTCAAGTTCTCATGTCCGTCCAACAATGATTACTCCCATATATTCTGGCATCATTCTACAAGACCTCCTTAGAATCCCCGAATTTCAGCATTAGAAGAGACCTCATTACCCAATCAGTTCAACTCAAATCCAAAAAGTCACCCCTTTAGAACACACCAGATTACTAGTCACCCAGCTCCTCCGATAACCTCCAATGTAAAGAAATCTACCTCTTCCACTGAGAGGCCCAGCTGCCATCAAACCTTTTCCATTCTGTTACTGCTCTGCTTTTTCAGTAACGTCCGACTCTTCATGATTTCACTGACCACGGCACACCAATATTACCCAAAGGGATTTCTTGGAAAAGAAAACAGAGTGATTTGCCATTTCCTTCTCCAGCTGCCCTATCATGATCAGTCACATCTGATTCTTCATGATCCCATTTTGAGGTTGTCTTGGCAAGGACACTGAAGTAGTTTCCTTCTCCAGCTCATTGAACAGATGAGTCAATGAGGCAAACAGGGCCACACAGCCAGTAAGTGTCTGAGACCGGATCTGAACTCAGGAAGATGAGTCTTTCTGATTCTAAGCTTAGTACTTTATCCACAGCACCATCTAACTGCCCTCCTGCAGCGGATTAAGGCAAACAGAATAAGTGACTTGCTCAGAGTGGCACAGCTAGTGTCCAAGGCCAGGTCTGAACTCCTTTTCTCCCACCTCCAGGGCCCCGCTATTACCCACTGTGCAATCTAGCTGCCCAAATGGCTTACAGTGGAACAAATTCTAGGGCAGGACCATATCATCACCTCTTTTTACTGTCTTTTCCTCAGAAGGCCAAAGTCCATGGAGAGATTGACATGACCCAATGGAGAGTGGAGAAAGCAGGGTCTGAATAGACACACT
>NW_027185931.1:41760-54784 GCF_028583685.1 Petaurus breviceps papuanus
GGGCCCAGAACTAGGCAAGCGGGATCCGGCCACACTCTTGAGCACGTGGGGCAGCTTCGCCGCGAAGGCCTCTGGGAAGGGGCGTTTCCCCATTGGAGGAGAAGGGAAAGAGGCCGAGCTGGAGCCCCGGGCCAGGGCCTGGCACACGCGGACACGCCCAGAAGAGGGAGCCGCGGGTGGTGGGAGGAGGCCGGAAAGCCAAGGTCGGGAGCGCGGAGGGTAGCCTAGGACCCTCGGCCTGGCCTCGGACTCAGGCTGTTGGCGTGAGCAGGGCCTGCTGGCGAAGACCTGGCGCGGCCGCGGGATTGAAGCCGGGACCTCAGTGTGGGGTTCATAGGAGGACAATTGAGTCTCTGCTAGTAACAAACCATGTGGTTACGTTAACAGAGGCACAAACGCCTTTCACAAAGTCTGTGTAAAAACACTAGAAAGCAAATGAACTAAGCGAGCTTTTCACTGAGGTGAGATGTGCAGTGTGTACACACAGTGTGTAAGTGTACCTGGGCAGGTAGTTTGCACACACGTGTGCGCTTGATGTGTTACGTTGTGTTCCAGATATATAAGGCTACATGTGCTTTGAAAACCAAATAACTCAAATTGGAGTTTGCTTCTGAGTTTTTCCTCCCATGAGAAACAGCAAGAATGCAAAAAGTGGCCTGCCTTGTGATGACATCATCTCCAGCCCTTCTGCGGCAGCGCACAGGCAAGCAAAGCTCAGGTATTTTTCCAGGTGAAGGATCAGACTGTGTATCTTCTGGTGAAGGAGGAGCTGTAAGTGGAGGAGGCCTTCCGCTCAGTCCGGAGATGCAGAGGCTCAGACTGCCTAACTTGTCCTGCAGCCTGGGGCAGTGGACTTGACTGCCATATAATGTACTATTTATGTGTACCTTAACTATTTCACATGTATGCAGCAGTGCTACTTTTTGGGGGGAGGGGGGAAGGCAGGGCCATTAGGGTTAAGTGACTTGCCCAAGGTCACACAGCTAGTAAGTGTGTCAAGTGTCTGAGGCTGGATTTGAACTCTGGTCTCCCTGACTCCAGAGTCTGTGCTCTATTCACTGCACCACCTAGTTGCCTCTGATACTTTTTTAAAATTAGGTTCGTATCTTTTTTTATATGTGTCACTGATGAAGTTTTTGAGTAATGTGTGCCTAATTTTATTTCCCCCACCACCCCTGTGGTTTGGATTGCAGGATTTTGCACAACGTGGTGGTTTGGGGGTACAAGAAATGGTTCTCTTGACAATAAGACAATCAAAATAAACTAAGAATAACTATAGATAAATTAACAGATGATAAGGTGTTGTATTATTGACATAACCAATAAAATTTCAGCATATAAAATAAATCCACAGTAGTCAGCATTTTTGCATAAAACCCCAAAAAGATTAGAGAAATTCTATTTAAAATTACTGAAGAATGCATAAACTATTTTGAATTTTGCCTTCTAAGATGCACACAAGAACTATCTAAACATAACATAAATAACTTTATAGAAATGTAGTTTTAAGTAATTGGAAAAATACGGATTACTCGATGATTACGCAGTTAATACAAATGAAAATCGCAATTAAATAAATTTACTTATTCAGTGACATATCAAACTGCCAAAGGATTTCTTTATAGAACTAGAAAAAAAAAACAGTGAAATACATATATAGAGTTAAAAAAAAAAAAAAGGTCAGGAATCCGAAGAGAAATAAAATGGGACCAAAATGCATCTAGCTGTGTCAGATTTCAAACTATAGTGCAAATCATTAATTATGGAAGCAGTTTGGCACTGGTTAAAAAATAGAAATACCAACCAGTATAACAGATAAGCTACATAACACACAGAAGCCAATGTAGCTAATACCCTAGTATTCAATTAGCACAGGTATATCTACTCAGGTTTTATCTGTTCTGACTTAACTCCATCTCCTTAACACTGTGGTTTCACTTTTGTCTTTATCTTCAATATCTTTGTGGGAACATGGTAGACACTTAATAAGTTAGCATTGATTGGTGGGTGTGTATATTTTCAGGAGATGTTGTTTTGCCAGATTTGTCCACTGGTGAAAGACAGTCCTGTTGTTGAAGAAGTCCTGGAACCTGGCTTTTGGCTAAGAAGCCCTGAGACTGTCCTGCAGACAGAGAGTGAATACTATCCACCGGTGAAGGACAGTGCTGTTGTTGCAGGGGTCTGGAGACTGTCCTGCAGACAGAATGAATACTGTCCACTGGTGAAGGGCAGTGCTGTTGTTGCAGGGGTCTGGAGACTGTCCTGCAGACAGAGTGAATACTGTCCACTGGTGAAGGGCAGTGCTGTTGTTGCAGGGGTCTGGGAACCTTTCTGTTGTTTCAGAAGCCCTGAAGAAGGATTTTCTTGTTGTATGTTTACAGAAATCCTGAGAGAGGGTTTTGCTAATGTTTTCAGGGGTTCTAGGACTGTTCTACAACAGGACTGTCTTTCACCAGTGGACAAATCTGGCAAAACAACATCAAAACAGACAGACAAAGTACCAGCAAAACAGCCATGTCTCCTCAGTTCCTGGCAGCTTAGGGGGCAGGTCTCAAAAGTCCAGGGCAATACAAAGCGGCCACCAGCAATTCTCTTAGTCTCTCTCTCTCCATGAGGTGCTGCTTCCAAAAAAAAGTTCTTCTGCCTCTCTCTTGTCTCTCCAAATCTACGTCACCAGCTCCTCCCAGTTCAGGACTTTCTTTTCATATCAACAAGTCCATCCCACAGGTGGGATTAACAAACTCTGGGTTTTAACACAATCAATTTGAAAACCAAGCCAATACAGGGGGAATCTTTAAATGCCATTACTATCACAAGGCATTCTTCTCTTCATTGGCTTTTTGTACCTCTTTTTACCATTTGGCATGGTCTGTTTTTTAAGGTGTTATTTTCTTCAGTATTTTTTTGTGTCTCCTCTACCAAATTGCTGACTCATTTTTCATTATTTTCTTCACTCTCATTTCTCTTCCCAATTTTTCCTCTACCTCTTACTTGATTTTCAAAATCCTTTTTAAATTCATCCATGACCTGAGACCAATTCATATTTTTTTTTTCTTGGAGGCTTTGGATGTAAGAGCTTTGAACTATGTTATCATCTTCTGAGTGTATATCTTTATCTTCCTTGTCATCATAGTAACTTTCTATGGCAGAATTTTCTTTTTTTCTGTTGTTTACTCATTTTCGAGCTTATTTCTTAATTTTTAACTCTTTGTTATAGTAAGACTCTGCTTCCAGGGTGGAAGCATGTAGCAGCAAGCACCTCAGGCGTCCCCAGGGTGGCTGCCAATACAGGTTCTTGGATCTGCTTTGATAAAGGAAAGCAACTCAAAATGTGTTAACAAGCTTACTTTAATCAGTCAAATATGTATCATTCACCTAGTTCAAGGGAAAAAGGTCAGCACCCTGAACTTCAGAATATACAGACAGAATTATCAAGACAGAGAAACAGATCAAGTAGACAGTTTCCAAACTGTTCAACCATTATATCCATACCAAATCAACATCTGGGTTTCAACATCTGGGTTTTTCAAAGCCAGGGGACTCTCAACAATGGCTTCCCACAGTTTCATCTGATCAAATCACAGAACACTTCTCAAAGTGAGCCCCAAAACAAAGCTACACATCAGGGCTTATGTAGACTTCTCCTGGCTCAGAGAATGTAACAACCTTATTGACTCACTGGCCAATCAAAAAGTATCTACTGAAAAACAAGCCTCCCACCCCAGGCTCCAGGTGCACTTTAGCCTAGGGGCAGGGAAGATCTTTAAATTTACATTCCCATTACAAAGCACTGTCCCAAGCTTCAGGTTTTTTTATGGAGCTGTTTTCAGAGGTACTTCTAGGGATTTGTAAGTTTTCAGTTCTTCCTAGGTGGCATGATCTAAGGAGAGGTTTTTACTACTCTCCTGGCCTGTCCTTTGGTCTGTGAGGGACCACAAGCATTCTTTTCTGAACTATGATGAGGGTCTCCCTTCCACTGTGGTTGTAAGCTCTGCTATGTTACTGCTCCTCCTCACCCTGGGACTGCCAGCCAGGACTGCAACCCAGATCCAAGTATGAACTAAACAACAGAGTCCTGCCTCAGTGCTAGCAAAAAGACACCTGTAATCTCCTCACCAGTTGTTTGACCCCCTTACAGGGCTGAGAGCTCCAGAAACAGCCACTGCCGGGGCTGATTCAGTCATTCCCAAGACCTGTTCTGGTTTGCTGTGACCAGGGCTGTGCTGGCTCAGCCTGTGCTGGACTTCACTCCATTGTCAACCAGGTGCAACAGACCTTTCCTGCTGATCTTCTGAGCTGTCTGACAAATTAGGTCTAGACTCACATATCATACTATTTACTAAAATTAGCTTCCAATGGACAAATGACATAGAAATACAAAGTCGTATAACAGACAAATTGAAAGAGAAGAGAGATTATTTGCCAGACCTGTGGATGGGGAAGAGTTCATGACCAAATGTGAGATAGAGAGTATCACTTAAAATGTTTGATTTTGATTACATAAAATTGAAAAGATTTTGCACAAGTAGCAACTAAGATCAGGAGGGTAACAAGTAACTGAGAAAAGATCTTTACAATCATTTTTTCAGATGGTCTCTTTGTTTCTGTCTCTCAGTATATATAATATAGATATAGATATGTCAGATGAAATCCAAGCTGTCTATAGCTATATGAAACAATTTTCCAAATCACTAGTTAAACACAAAGTAAATGAAATGAGATTCCACCTCACAGCCATCAGATTGGAAAAGTTGGGAAAAAACAATTAATAAATGTTGGAGGGAATGTGGTAAGACAGGCACTCTCCCGCACTGCTGGTGATGCTGTGAATTGATATGGCTGTTCCAGGATCCATGGGGCTCTATGCCCTGAGTTACCAACCCACACAAGTTCCAGAGACAGTTGATGGCATTTTTGGTGCAGCACTGGATCTGAAGTAGTGAAGACCAGAATTGAAGTCTGGCCTCACACACTTAGCAGCTGTGTAACCCTGGGCAAATAAATCACTAACCACATTTGCCTCCATTTCCTCAACTGTGAAATGAGGATAACACCTCTGACCTTGCAGGGTTGTGAAATGAGATATGTACAAGGTGCTTATTAGCACAATGCCAGGTACATGGTAGGTACTACATACACAATTATATTCCTTCTGTCCTTCTCCCCTTTACTCTATGACTCAGAAATACCAGTACATGTTCTATATTCCAAAAAGATCAAAGAAACAGAAAAAAGGAATCCAACATTTCACATACTTATAGCAGATCTTTTTGTAGTGACAAAAATCTTGAAACTAAGAGGTTTCCCACCAACTGGGGAATAACTAAACTAATTATGGCAGAGGAATATAATGGAATATTATTGTGCGATGAGAAATGATTAAGGAGAGAAGGTTCCAGAAAAGCCTGGGATGATTTGTATAAGGTGATGCAGAATGAAGTGAGTAGATCCAGAATAATTTATATAATAACAATATCGTTAAGATGAACAGTGGCAATTACATGGGACAGTGGACAGTGCTCTGGATCTGAAGTCAGGAAGACTCATCTTCATGAATTCAAATCTGGCCTCAGACACTTATAAGCAGTGTGACTTTTGGCATCTATTTGCCTTAGTTCCCTTATCTGTAAAATTAACTGGAGAAGGAAATGGCAGACTGTATCAGCAAGCACCCCAGCGTCCCCAGGGTGGCTGCCAACACAGGTTCTTAGATCTGCTTTGATAAAGGAAAGCAACTCAAAATGGGTTAACAAGCTTACTTTAATCAGTCAAACAAGTATCGTTTACCTAGTTCAGGGGAAAAAGTCAGCACCCCGAACTTCAGAATACACAGACAGAATTATCAAGTCAGAGAAACAGATCAAGTAGACAGATTTCCAAACTGTCCAACCATTACATCTATACCCAATCAACATCTGGGTGTCAACATCTGGGTTTTTCAAAGCCGGGGGGCTCTGGACAACGGCTTCCCAGAATCCATATCAAATCACAGAACACTTCTCAGAGTGAGCCCTCAAAACAAAGCCTCACATCAGGGCTTATATAGCCTTCTCCTGGCTCAGAGAATGTAACAGCCTTTTGGACCCACTGGCCAATCAAAAAGTATCTACTGAAAAACAAGCCTCCCACCCCAGGCTCCAGGTGCACTTTAACCTAGGCAGGGAAGATCTTAAAAATTTACATTCCCATTACACAGACTACTCCAGTAACTTTACCAAGGAAACTCCAAATGGCATCAGGAAAGTTTGTTCATGACCAAAATATTGCCAAACAACGACAAAAAAATAAACAATATTGAAAGACCTGATAATTATGATCAACACAATGATTTACCATAATTCCAGAGGATCAAGGGTGAAAAATGCTACCCACCTCCTGATTTGGTATTGGAAAAAGAATGCAAAATGAGGACATTTTTGGACATTGGCCAACGTGGGAACTTCTTTTGCTTGACTGTACACATGTGTTAAGAGTTCTATTTTTCCTTTTTTCAGTGGGGGAGGAAGGGAGAAAACAACCTCTTGCTAATTCTCAAGGGCAGGGACTGTCTGGTACTTTTTTTTTTACAACCCTAGTGTTTAGCACAGCATCTGGTGTTCCGTAAGTACTTAGTGACAAATTGAAAAGGATTTGATTAAAGTTTTTTTTTATTAAAATGAAGACTCCTAAATAATTGTAGAATATTTGTAAATGTAGAAATATTTATTGGCTCATGGTTAATCTGGGGCAACATAACAAAAATTATAATACTACCTAAACTAATTTGCTTATTTCATTCCATATCAATCCCACTACCAAAGGATTATTTCACAGATCTCAAAAAATTAGCAAAATTAATGTTAGAAATAATGATTTAATACTTTAAAGGGAAATAATGACAAAAAAGTAGAAGGGAGATCTCAAACTATACTACAAAATAGTTATTAAAACTATTTGGTGCTGGTTAAAAAATAGAAAAACTACTCAGTGGAACAAATTAAGTATGTAACACATTATAACATAGTGTTCAATAAACACAAGAACTCCAACTATTGAGGTAAGGGATCACTCTTCAATAGAAACTGTGGGGAAAAATGGAAAGCAGTCTGGTAGAAATTAGATACAGACCAATATCTCCCACCATATACCAAAATAAGATCCAAAAGGATATATAACTTAGATATACTGTAGAAAGTCAAATCATAAACAGCTTAGAAGAGCAGGGAAGGAAATGCCTTCTTGTAACTATACTATGGCAAATAATTCATGATTAAACAAGGGGCAGAGGATTACAGAAGATAAAATATACAGTAATGTAAAACTGAAATGTCTTCACACATTAGAAAAGAGTAGAAGCTAATTAGAACCAAATTTAAAATGAGAAGTTAGACTAAAACTAGTTAGAAGTTAAGAGAGAAACAATCTTTGCATCAAGTTTCTCTGATAAAGGTGTGATACTGAGGATGTATTAGAAACTGATTAAAATACATAAAAGCCATTTCCTCCAATAGATAAATGATCAAAGGACATGAATAGGTGGTTCTCAAAAAGGAAGAAATTCCAGGTATGAACAACCATGTGACAAAATCCTTCAAATGCCCATAATCTGAGAAACACAAATTAAAATTACTTTGAGTTTCTACCTCATGGTCATCAGATTGGCAAAGATGACAAAAAATGAAATGGTAACGATGGGCCCATTAATGTGCTATGAATGGAGCTGGAAATGCATACAGCTGTTCCAGAAAGGAATTTACAATTATACCCAATAAGTCACAACCTCTACATACCTTTAACCTCAGCAATACCATTACTAGGTCTATACCCAATATATACTGAATCAAAGAAAGACCCATATGTACAAAAACACTTATAGCAACTCCATTGGCTTGGACACAAAACTTGAAATTGAGGGTGACCTCACCAATTATGGTATATGAATGTAATGAAATACTATAACTCAGTAACAAATAGCAAAGGAGTTACAAAGACCAGAAAAACTTGAATTAAAGCAGAATGCAATGAGCAGAAGCAACAAAACAATTTATTCAATAATAACATTACAAAAGACAACTATTTTGTAGTACTTAAGGAATTTTCTCATTGAAATGACTAATAACGACTACAGAGAATCCATGATGAAGCATGCTAACTGCCTCCTAACAGAGAGGTGATAGTTTCAAGGTGTAGAATGAGGTATACATTTTTCAGACATGGATAATGTGTGCATTTAACTATGCATAGGTTACAAAGGTTTTGTTTTTCCCTTTTTCCCCACCTCCCCACACTTTTTTTTTTACATGACGGGGATTTGGTAAAGAGGATTAGAAATAGTATTGTCAAAAAAAAACTCACAAATGAGAGAAATGAAACGTTTTTAAATGCACAAAAAATAGCAGTTCAGAAGGAAACACAGATAGCAAGACAAATTTGAAGAAAACAATGAATTTATAATATATTTAAAAGGAAAAAAACAACCGTATATAAGTCATGGTTTCATTTACAATCTTCATAATATGATTTGCTTTGTATATGTAAATGTTCGTTTCATTTGGTGTTTGTTCTGAATAAAAACAATTTTTAAAAAGGAGGTTACGGAACTAGCTTACAATTACCAGCTAGAAGATGTTGAGAGTGGACTTTCAATCCCAGTGTTCCAGACTACAAATCCAGCACGGTAGAGTTTGAAGAGACATGACTAAGCAGGAATAAGATTCTGGAACAGATGGGGAATGGGGAGTCTATCAGAAAGCCACTGAGAAAAACGCTGTTATCTGCTGTAAGTCTGGGCACTTGGCAAAGGAGAAAGCTAGAGACTAGAAGTGATGGAAAAGTTTTGAGCAGCTGTTGTGAGAAGTTACAGAAGAATCTGATTCATTTCTAGTTGGCTTTTGGAGGAGGAAATGGCAAACCACTGTTAAACCCCAAGTGGGGTCACAGAGAGTTGAATGTGACTGAAGCAATTCAACAGCTGTTTGATTTTAGTTTGTAATCTAAAATTTTCAGTAAACGTGTGACTGAAATCCTTCTTCTTTTATCTTCATAAGGATTGTCTCTAGTATGATTCTCTGAAGATATCAGATGTGATTTTTGGTGAAAAGATTTCCCACATTCATATGACTTTCTCCAGTATGAATTTGTTGATGTTTAATAAGCTGAATCTTCTGGCAAAAGGCTTCCACACTGATTACATACGTAAGATTTGTCTCCAGTATCCATTCTCTGATGTCTAGTAAATTGTGTTCTCCTGCTAAAGGCTTTCCCACATTCATTACATACATACAGTTTCTCTCCAGTATGAATTCTGTGATGGTAAGGGATGAACTATGTCTGAAGGCTTTCCCACATTCATTACATGCATTAGGTTTCTGTGCAGTAGGGCTCTTATAATGGGAGAACTACATCTAAATGCCTTCTCACAGTCACCACATTCATAAGATTTCTCTCTAGTATGAATAATCTCATGTGCAAGTTTTATGTTCTGGGTGAATACATTTCAACTTTTGTTACGTTCAGAAGGTTTTTTCCCCAAATGAGTTCTCTGATGTACAATAAAATACATGCCTCAGTGTGATAGTAATGGAATGTGGAGATTCCCCTGTATTGGGCTTGGTTTTCAAATTGATTGTATTAAAACCCAGAGCTTGTTAATCCCACCTGTGGGATGGACTTTTTGATGTGAAAAGAAAGTCCTGACTGGGAGGAGCTGGTGACGTAGATTTGGAGAGACAAGAGAGAGGCGGAAGTTCTTTTTGGGAGCAGCACCTCGTGGAGAGAAAAGAGACTAAGAGATTCCTGGTGGCCGCTTTGAATTGCCCTGGACTTTTGAGACCTGCCCCCTGAGCTGCCAAGGACTGAGGAGACATGGCTGTTTTGCTGGTACTTTGTCTGTCTGTTTTGATGTTATTTTGCCAGATTTGTCCACTGGTGAAAGACTGTCCTGTTGAAGAAGTCCTGGAACCTGGCATTTGGTTAAGAAGGCCTGAGACTGTCCTGCAGACAGAGAGTGAATACTGTCCACTGGTGAGGGACAGTACTGTTGTTGCAGGGGTCTGGAGACTGTCCGGCAGACAGAATGAATACTGTCCACTGGTGAAGGACAGTGCTGTTGTTGCAGGGGTCTGGGAGCCTTTCTGTTGGTTCAGAAGCCCTGAAGAAGGATTTTCTTGTTGTATGTTTACAGAAATCCTGGGAGAGGCCTTTGCTAATGTGTTCAAGGGTTCTAGGACTGTTCTACAGACAGAGGATAAATTCATGAAGGGACTGGCAATGTATCTTATGGCCTTGCTAAGCCTTGTCTCCCCAGGAACTAAGATTGCTGAGAACTTGCCTCGGGTCAAGATGAAGAAAAGACCTCCATTTGGGTATTAAGTGCTGTGTTTAAACTTGATGTAACTCTGGGGTAGATTCAATTGTGATCCAGGGGTGGGGAACTTTTGACCTTTTTGTGTTCTATGGTTGAGCAAATGAATGTATTTTACTTATGTTTGGAAACTAATCTCCATTTGAGAAGAGGGGCTTTGTGGTGGACTTAATTAAGGTATAGCCTAGGGGTGGAGAAGTATTTGGAACAGAGACTTTGTAATTGATTGAATGATTGGAAAGTCCTGGGGTGGGGTAGGCCTTGGAGATGATTTAATCACACTTAGTAAATGCTGTATTTTGAATGATGTCATGTTTTGATCTTCTCTGTTCTGGGTTTGTTACTGAATAAAATAGAGAGCACCTATGCTGGTATTTTGAACCTGGGAAGTTGCCTTGCTTGATATTACCTTACACTCAGGTAAAGGATTTCCCATTTTTATTAGATTTTTTTTCCCTAATGTGAATTCTCTGATGTTCATTAAGATATATGTTCTGAGCAAAAGCCTAATTCACTATATTCATGAGTTTTCTCACCAGTATTAATGTTCTGATGCTCAGTAGCTTGTATGCTCTGGGAAAAGGCCCCTCCACATTTATCTGACTTATCAATTTCTTTTGAGAATGATCTAAAATTTTTTATTTGAAGTAATGAATAAGCTGTGATATATGGAGTTCCTACATTTATTGCATTCACAGGGTCTCTCCCTGACATGAATACTATGATACTCAGTAAGGTCAGAATTATAACTGAAGGATTTCTCACATTTACCACAGTTAGAGTATGTTTTCTTTGAGCAGTTTCCATTGCATTTACTTAGGTTTGAATTTAGTCTGAAGTTCTTTCTGTGCCTGTCATATTTATGGAGATTCTTTACTATTTGTTCTCCCTCTTGAGGAGAAGAGACTGGCCCTTGCCTGAAGTTTCTGCCACATTCATTATATTTATGGCCCCGCACTGAATTCAAAGAGTTCCTTTGGGTGATTTTTGCTTGCTGAGAAAACTTCTCATTGCTCTGCTGACTCTAGCCCAGCATCACATTTACAGAATTCTTCCAACTTGGAACAACAGGCACCTTCTCTTAGGAGTCTTTCCTGGGATGATGGATCCATAGAAACTCCCAGCTTTGGAGTTTCAGGCCTAGACTTTCAATCTGAAAGAAATAAAACATGTCAATAGCTCCTGAATCCACTGCCCTAGGAATGAGCAAAGCATGTATTTAGTGCCTGCTCTGTATCAAGCAATATTCTTGAACTGAACTCTCTTCTCTGTCCTCTAAAAAATAGTAAAACTTCAAAATGAAAGAATAAGTAAGTACACTGCCTTAAGTATTTTTTTGTTGTTCAGTCATTTAAGTCACGCCCACCTCTTCATGACCCACATTTGGGGTTTTCTTGGCAAAGATACTGGAGTAGTTTTGCCATTTCCTTCTCCAGATCATTTTACGTATTGAGGAGCTGAGGCAAACAGGGTGAAGTGACTTGCCCAGGGTAACACAGCTACTAAGTGCCTGAGGCCATATTTGAACCCAGGTATTCCTGCCTCCAGGCCAAGTGCTCTGTCCGCTGCATCACCTAGCAGCCCTTAAGTATGTATAGTAATTTATGAATTAGTAAAGTCATTTACATTATTCTCACAGGAATTTTGAGAGTTGGATAGCTTGGTTATTATGGTTTTTGAATGAGCAAACCAAGACTCAGAGTGACTGAGTGACTTCCCAAATGTCTTGTAATAAGTAGTAACAGAAGCTAGCCTCATACTTCACTTCCTAACTTCCCTCCAAGGGTTCTTTTCGTGAGCGATATTGCCTCCCGTGATGGAGCATACACATCACACAGGGAAATTCTGGGTGAGTGTGGAGGAGTAGCAGGTAGGAATGACACGAAGAAGATTCTGGCATCAGGTAGGAGAAGAGCCTGGGTCGCTGCTGAGTTTCCTTGTAACTCTGATTCTGAGTCTTCATTCATCAGGTTCAGGAACACAGAGTGAGAACAATGAGTTTGTCAGTCTTTTCCACAGTCTCCCCAGAGACTTTATCTGCTCTGTGGTTTCTAAGCCACTTCCCCTCCTGCCATCTGGAAGGGACAAGCGTCATGCTCATGTGCCTTACTCAACTCAGCATGCAATATGTATGAAAGCAAGTGCTGAAGCTTAATATATTTAAAGGGGCAGAGCTTAAGACTGAATGACTTTGCAATAACATAATGAAAGTGGGAAGAGAGAAAGAGTGCAAGGCTTTGATAATTATATGAAGTTAGAGGGAAGGTATAAAGAATAAGGAGAATCTATGTAGGAGGAAGGAAAAATGGAAAAGGGAGCCCAAGGAATGGTGAAAGGCATAAGGCTATGGGGAAATATTAGACAATGGGCTTTCCTACTCTTACATCCCAACACTCCCACCCAAAGGACCCTTGCTTTCTCTCCATCAGGTCTTCTCACAGTCCCACCCTCCCCAAATCATGCACATTTTCAATTCTGTGACCTTTATCATATAGTTCCTGAATTAGCAGGAATGGCACCCTTCCTTTCCATCCATTCCTACACCACAAGGGCATTTCTAATGGTCAGTCTTCCTCTATACAGCTATCTGCAGTTTCTCCAGATTTCATTTAAAAGCCTCCTTTTGCTACTTGTCTAGGGAGTCATCACCTTGACCACAATTTTGGTCAGAAGCATGTAGGG
>NW_027185931.1:64784-82306 GCF_028583685.1 Petaurus breviceps papuanus
CTTCCCATCCCTCCCTCCCCTGCCAGCACCTTGCATAACCTCAGAACCTGGTTTCCATCCAGGGCTTTTCTTGACATCCCATCCTCCACTCCATAATCTGACCTTTTTTCACTAAGGGCCCCCCTGATTCTGGCTGCCCAGCCCAGCTAGCACCTCTGCTCTAATCCCTTAGTGCCCCCAAGCAGAAAAGAGTTGAACTTCCCAAGATGACCCTCCCCTCCTTCCTTCTTCTGTATCTGGAATAGCGGTTCTTCAATGTTTACATATCTAACCCTATAAAAATAGGGCCCCTGAAGAAGGGTGAGGGGGCATCTCAGATCATGAGGAAGGGCTGAGGTCCACTTCATTACATGAGATCAAGGACCCTTTATTAAAGTGTCATTGGCTCAGAGTTCTGCCTCAGTTTCTCTTATTTGTAGGTTGGATTTTTGTCCCCCCAGCAGTAAAGAAAATGTATTCTCCTCAAAAGGAGCTCCCTTAGGACCCTGAGTTTGAGGACAAAGGTGTGTAGGTTTCCCAAGTGAGAGTAGGCTGGAGTGAACAAGCCAAGCCAGAGATTAAGTAGGTGTCCAACACCCTGTGTGAGAGATAGAAAGTCCTGCACTGTGGGTGCCCGTTCCCGCCTCCCACCACAGAGACATAGGCATGGACACAGTATACGAAGTACCCAGAAAAGAAAGACAGGTGAACTTCAGGCAGCGGCACTTGGCAGTATCTGTGAAAAGTACTACAGCCGTTCCAGGACCTCGGGTTTGTATTCTCGGCAATATTGTGGGCGCCACCCATTATGTTTCCACCAGAATGTCTCACTGTGCTCACGCCCAGCCCCTCCTCTCCACTCGTAGCCGCGCGGCACCAGTCCTCCCTGTCTGGTGGATTTCACCGCATTTCTCCAAGCCAGCTCCAGAACTGAGTCCTAACCCAGGCAGTGTGCCCTCCCCTCTGCCCAAGGGATCTTCTCCAAGGAAGCCCTCGCCACGCCCAGTCCTATTACTTGGCAGCCAGGCCGTATGGTGTACATATCGTTTGACCTGAAGTCGGGAAAATCTCAGTTCCATCCAGCCTCCAACACTTACTAGCTGTGGGACCCTTGGCAAGTCACTTAACCCCTAGCCTTAGTTCTCTTGGCTTCGTCTCCTCCTTTGTAAGATGGGGGGCAACATCAGGACCTCCCTCACGGTGTGAAGATCACCAGATCCTTCCTCAGGAGGGAATACAAACACTACCTGCCAGGTGAAGGTGCGTGAGGAGGCGCGGTCGCTGCCCGGAACGGCCAGCCAGACAGGGAGGGCAGGGCCCTTACTCCCCGCCTCCTTCTCTGAGCGTAATGCAGGAACCAGACCTCCTGGCAATGGACTGCCTAGTCTGAGCCGGCAGCTTGGAGCTCACGCCCTCTGCGCCTCCTGAACTGCCCAGGCACCTAGGGATCCCCTCCTTATCCGCCTATAGATGGCGGTGACTCGGCTCCCTGCCGTAGCGAGGGAAGCAGGCCGTGCCCCCACAGCCCGGCCCCACTCTTGGGGAACCAGCCCCAAATGCTCTGTCGCCTCTTCAGAGAGGGCGCGGACCTCACCGGACATAGCTCTTCTGGAGAGAAGGCCAGGCTCCCGGCTCAGCCCTATCCTCAGGAGCCGGAGCACCCCGCGTCGACAGGGCGCAAGTGAAAGAGCAGCCTAGGGGCCATAGGACCTAGGTTCACATCACAGCCGGGCCAGGACTCACTGCTGGTCTCCGCCTGTCCTTTCATTTCTCGGGGTCTCCTTTTTCCTTATCCGAAAACAGGAATCTTAACCCCTGCATCAAGGTGACGCCATGGAGACAGTGATGGGCTTGGAAATCAGTGAGACCTGAGTTCAAATCCTACCTCACAATCTTCCCGATTTGTGACCCTGGGAAAGTGACTTAACCTCTCTCAGCCTCAGTTTCCTTATTTGTAAAATGAGAATGAGAAGAGCGCCTGCCCTGCCTGCCCCGCAGGCCTGTTGTAAGGGTCCACTAAGATAATAGACTTAAGGTGTTTAGAAAACCTGAGAGTGCTGTGGTCACTACGGTTGTTGCTACTGGCCTCTGGGCTCTCACGAGCACTTCGGGAGATAATTCATGTGAAACCACTCTGTAAATTAGAAGCACAGATTTTTAAAATGTCGACTTCAAAATTTCCCAGGTCTGAGATTTCAGGCACTTTACCCCTAGAGGGGGACTTCCCTAATGTTCTGCTTCTTGGCCAAAGATGATTTTGCCAAATCACTCCTGCAGGACCAGGAGACTCGGGCCATGTTATGAAGGGGTAGGAGACCAGAGCTCTCAGCCTTCCCAGATCCGGCTGAGCTGCTCAGACGAGTCAGGCTTGAAGGGAATGGGCCTGCTTTTCACCAGCCCTTCAAAGTGTTTTACCTGCTGAGGGAATTTGAGTCTTTATGTTTCCACATCTCCTCCTGGGCTCCTGTGAACACTCTGCATATTAGACATTTTCTAAGAGGCGCCATGGAGAAATAAAAGCTGTGCCAGACCTGGAAAACACAAAAACAAAGCTCTATTTGGTTCTCTTCCAGATCTTGTCAAGAGGATTTTAAACTAGAAAGAAAGGGAGTAAAGAAGACAGTCTGTGTAAATCTAAGCTACACGTGACACCAGCAATAATGGAGGGATTAGGAACAGCTATGGAGACACCCAGAAGTTCAGGTGCCATTCCAAGAAAGGAGGCAGTACCAAAGCCTTTGCCAAATGTCTGCACCCAGACCAAAAAAAATAATGAACTAGAAATCCTAATACAAGAAGGCAAATCCGACTTCAAAGAGGCCACTAAGCTTCGATGGAATGAAATGTGATCTTTGGAAAAGTATAAGCCTCAGTTAAAAGAAGCAGGCTCAGTGAAGGGGACTAGGTGGGGAGGAAGCAGTAGTACAGTAAGAACAGACGTACTCAGGAGAAGTAATTCAGGAACAAGAAACAGAGGCAAGGGGGAGAATCTGGGTGAAGAACAGAGCCCTGAGAAGGGAAGGAATCTTTGAAGCTGCCTGGTCCAACCGTTACACAACAAGAGGGTAGCCGACACTCTAGTATGTCTAAAAAGTGGTCTTCCGGTCTCTGCTGCAAGCCCTCTGAAGATCATGGCTCTCCATCTCCTACAGTAACCCACCCGTTCGAGTACTAAAAAGCTCTTATCATGAAGAATGCTTTCCCCAACATCACATCTAAATGTGTCTATTGGCTACATCCATTACTCATCTGCATCAGAGGCCAAACAGCAAGTTTGCCTAATCTTCCTTCTGCATAATGCAGTGACCCTGTCCCCTACCAGTCTCTGAAAGTGAGTAGTGCACTGGAGGCTATCGTGTGTGCTTCTCCCCCCTTCTCAGGCACACCGTGCACATGAAACGAGTTTATGGAACAATATCGATGAGCTGGAGAACATCTAGAAGGAAGTTACCAGAATGGGGAAGGGCCTTGAATTCATGCCGTATGGTGACTAGCGGATGAACTGGGATGTGAAGCCAGAAGAGGGAGCAAGGTGGCACAGAGCACAGGACTGGAGCCAGGAACACCCAAATTTGAGTTCTGCCATGGGACCCTCGGCAAACACTCTGCCTGCCTCAGTTTCTTCATCTGTGAAAGGTGGATAATAATTTCACCTGCTCACAGGGTTGTTCAAGGACCAAATGGGATAATCAAAGGAAAGGGGTTTGTAAATAAATCTTAAAGCACTGTGTAAAATGCTAGCTATTGAGAATCGGTGACTAGGAGAGGCAAGGGAAGGAGGAGATATTAGGGCTCATCAAGCACCTAAAGGCTATGGCATGGAAAAGAAACGACTTGTTCTATTTGCCCCCAAAGGAAAGAATTCAGGCAAAAGGTTGAAATTGAGAATTTTGACTTGCTATAAGGAAAAAGTTCCTAAAAATGGAATGGGCTCCCTTGGAAGGGAACAGAAGCACCCTCCCACTAGATTTATTCAAAGGCTGGAGGACCACATGAGGGCCTAGATGGCTATTGCCCTCTCTTTTAAATCTGAGATTCTGTGACAATGGTCCAGGATTGCTGGTGATAAACTGATAAAGCTTTTGTGTCCATATACCTAATGTACAAATATAAATGTTTGACAGTCCCTCCCTTAATAGCATTGACAATCTGTTCAGAGGATACACAGACAAGCAGATCCAGTGTATAGTGATGTGTTGGAGGGCACCAGCAACCAGGAAGTAAGTCTTGGAGGTAGCCAAAGGTGAAGGTCAATATGTTGGGTACAAAGGAGAAACCTTCCAGAGGACATGACAAGAGAGGATTGTCACTCATGGTCAATGGCAACTTGGCTAGGAATGTGTTTATGTGAAATGAGCTTTAAAAGGACATGAAGAAATGGGAAGGATAATAATAGGAGAGGTCTCCTCCACCCGGACGGCTTCAAGCAGAAGTTGGATATCCACTTGCCGAGTATGTTAAAGCAGATTCCTTTAGTGTATCAGTTGGACTAGATGGGTTTTACCTCTCTCAGATTCTATGAGTGGAACTTGAAGACAAATATCCCTATTTTTTTTAAAGGAAAAAGTCTGCAATTATAGACCTGAGAACTTCACTTGAATTCCTATTGACTGGATGGACCATTGATTTAGAGCTGGGGATGACCTACTTCAACCTTCTCATGTTATAAATGAGGAAAATGAGACCTGTTGAAATTCTGACTTGTCAAAGATCACACAGCTAGGTCCTGTGACTCTGGGTTTAGCACCCTTTCTACTTCACAACATCCCTTCAAGCAAAATTCAGAAGTTTTGTTTAAAGAAAAGGAAGCAGTGAATGCAAAGAATCATCCTGGCTTTAAGAACAGGTCTTGCCAGGTTAAGCTCACATTCTTTTTGATAAAGATAGCTTGATGGGTAGGCCAGGGGGGAATTGTAGATATAATTCACCCAGACTTTAGTAAAGCATGCTATCATGGTGGAAAAGACGGAGAGATGTGGCAGGCTAGGTGATCATACAAGTAGGTAGATTTGGAACAGACTGAACGGTCAGATCAAGAATAGTCATCAATTTCATTGTCAGCGTCAAAGGTTTCTGGTGGAGCCACCCTGTCATGTGGACTCAATCCTGTGCTGTTTACCAATTTTAGCAATGGCCTAGATAAAATACAGACACAGGATTATCAAATGTGCAAATGACAAGCTGGAAGGGGCAGCCAACACACTGGACTGCCAAGTCTTGACTCCAAAAGAACTTGATAGACTCCTTGTGCTGAATCTATGAAGATGAATTTGAATGAGGATAAATTTAAGACAGGGGCAAGGGGCACGGCTAGATGGGCATTGCTTTGGAAAGGACATTAAGATTTTGCTGGACTGTAAGCTCAGTGTGAGTCTAGTGTGGCAACAGATCTGACAGCTAAAAATGCTAAAATCTCTTAAGAGAAGCCTAACTCCAAGGCACAAGGATGCAGTAGTACTGTTGTAGTCTAGACTGATCAGACCCCATCTAGAGAAGCCTACGATGTTCATTTCTGGGTACCACCTCTTTGAAAGGCATTAATAAGCTCAGGAGCCTCCAGAGGAGGGCTGTGAGCATACCACATAATGATTGGTTGAAAGAACTGTGGATGTTCAGGAGAGAATTGGGTGTTAGGGAGTAGAGAAACATGATAGTATGGCTTCAAATACTAGGAGGGCTGTTATGCAGAAGAGAGACTAAGCTTGATCTATTTGGTGCCAGAAACAACGGGGGAACACCTCAAAGCTGCAGATGGAGGAAAAACTTTCTAATCATTGGATTTCTAGAGGGTAGAATGGGTTACCTTGGGAAGTAGTGGGTTACAGCCTGTGTCAAGGCTGCTGCAGTGGAATATTAATTTAGGGCTAAATTGGACTGGATGGCCTTGAAGTCCCTTCCAATGCTAAGATTTTGGAATTCCAGGAATTTTATCTAGTCATTCAAATGCAATCATATCATCTAAGTTCACAGAACTATTTATGGGAGAGGCACCAGGTTTTAGCATAAACACATAATCCCTGCCTTCATAGAGCTTAGAGACCAGCAGGCAGCGTCAACTAGAATATAAAATAATGTATGTATCAGAAAATGTATGTTTTTTTAAAAAAGGCACCAATAAAACTTTTAAATTTAGACATTCATTCACTGGGGGACATGATGAAAGAAGTATTCTAATTTTATTATGTTGACAACATTTTGTACAATGCCTGCCACATAGTAGGCACTTAAAAATGCTTCCTGACTTGACTAGTAAAATAATGAACAAAGTCTCTAAATTATACAGAAGTTCATAGGTGCCCTGGGTGTTCAGGGAAGAATTAAGATAATAGTATCATCTAATTTTGGCTTTACAGGTCTCATGCAAAACCAGTAGGAGATAAGAATAGGGAATTTTCCAGGCACAGGGCACATCCTAAGGAAAGACAGGAAGGTACAAGGTATATTGATGATACATCAAATAGTCAAGATTGTTTGGACCACAAATTATCCAGAGGGCAGTATCATGAAGACTGGGGAGACAAACTAGTATTTGATTTGGGAGAAACTTAAATATTAGTCAAAGGAGTTTGAAAAATACTCTGTAGATATTTGGGACTGAAAGATTTTTGAGCAAATTAGTCACAATTAAGGAAGACTAGTCTGTTTAATGATGTGGGGAGTGGCTACAGGGATAAGGGAGATGAAGGAAGATAAGGAATGTCACCACTGCAATGGTCCAGAGATCATGAAGGTTTGCATTAGGATGGCTATTAGTCTAAAAGAGAAAGGTAGAGAGGAAAGATATATTCAATAGACCTTAGTAACTGGGAGTAAGTGAGAGATACAAAAGGGCTAAAGAAAAAAAGATCAAGGTTTAGAACATGAGAAACAGGGTATGAAACAGGATGCTAACATGGACAAAAATTGGAAAATCAGGTTATAATAGGCAGGTAAAAATGGTAATGTAAGGTCAGGACCACTCAGAAGTTATACATGAAACATTGTAAAGAAATTAGATTCCCAAGAACACAAGAAAATAAGTCCAAGGGCAAGAAGACAGAGAAATTGTCAGTGGATTCTTATGACAGTCAAAATTTGGTGACTGAAGAAAGGGAATATCCAGAAAGGGTCTGAAGTGTATTCAATTGTGTCTATAAATTCAAGGGGATAAAATAAGTATTAGGAAATGACTGTAGACTTTTTAGAGAGCAAGAATAGTCAAGAACATGATCAATCACTGGAATGCATTGAAATGGAGGTTAGTAAGGAACTTATAGCAAATAAATATAGACAGCTTTTTCAATAAATTTAGCAGAGGGCCAGCTCAGTGGCGAAGTGAATAGAGCACCAGCCCTGGAGTCAGGAGGACCTGAATTCAAATCCAGCCTCAGACACTTAACACTTACTAGCAGTGTTACTAGCAGGGCACGTCACTTAACCCCAATTGCCCTACTTTCTCCCCCCCAAAAAATTAATAAATAAAAATAAAATTTTAAAAATTATTATTTTTTTTAATTTAGCAGAAAAGGAGGGAAAAGAAATGAAATGGAAACCGAATATGTCAAAGACTGAAAAGATGGCTTATGATTAGGGACACATGCAAATGGTTTAAGCAGCTGTGAAGGCTCTAGTAAAGAAGGATGGAATAATATTACTAGTTAACTGTTGAAATTTACATAGCACACTAAAGTCTGCAAATTACTTTTACTTGTTATATCTTAATTGATCCTTATAAGCATCCCCATTCACTTGTGGGTATTATTAGCTCCATTTTACCAATGAGGAAACTTTCTTACAGTCACATAAACTAGATGTCCAAGAGTAGAGTTTGAACTCAGGTCTTCCAGACTCTAGATCCCACACTCTCTGGATTTAAGAAATATGAATAAGATTCTTGAACAGCAGGGAAAGTTAGCATTGAGGATGCAAAAAGAGGAATTTGCTTTAGGGAGGAATAAGGAAACCTTTCCCCTGTAACTAGGCAGTCAGCCAGCCAGTCAATAAACACTTATTAAGTACCTCTTACGTGCCAGGCAGTGTACTAAGTATTGGGGATACCAAAATACTAGAAAAGAGAGCAACGGTGATAAAGAAATTTTCTAAAGAATTAAATTGAGTAAACAAGCTCCTACCAGATATATACCCACTGAGAAACCTAGGAAATTCAGCTGAAGTAGGTCTTGGCATTGGTTGAGAGAGTTGTCTAGATAGTAGAAAAGAAAAGATTTGGAATAGCTGTTGGAATGTAAAGAAGAATTTGCTTCATTTAGTTTCTTTTTTAATATGCATACTAGAATATTCAACAATGTGTATGACTAAAATCCTTTTGATTTTCATTATATTCATAAAGTTTTACTCCAATATGAAGTTTCTGATGGCAAGTGAGATGTGACCTTTGTCGAAAGGCCTTTCCACATTCAAGACACTCATATGGCTTCTCTCCTGTATGAATTCGTTGATGTTTAGTAAGCTGGGTCTTTTGACAAAACGCTTTCCCACACTGTTTACATTCATAAGGTTTGTCTCCGGTATGAATTCTCCGATGTCGAGTGAGTTGTGTTCTCCTGCTAAAGGCCTTCCCACATTCATTACATTCATAAGGTTTTTCTCCAGTATGAATTCTCTGATGTCGAGTCAGTTTTGAACTCTCCCGAAAGGCCTTTCCACATTCGTTACATTTATAGGATTTCTCTCCAGTATGAATTCTGTGATGGTAAGTAAGAGAAGAGCTGTGTTTGAAAGTTCTCCCACATTCATTACATTCATAAGGTTTTTCTCCAGTATGAATCCTGTGATGTGAAATAAGAGATGAGTTGTGTCTAAAGGCCTTCCCACATTCATTACATTCATAAGGTTTCTCTCCAGTATGAATTCTCTGATGTCCAAGAAGTTGCATGCTTTGGCCAAAGGCCTTCCCACATTCATTACATTCATAAGGTTTTTCTCCAGTATGAATCCTGAGGTGAAAAGTAAGGGATGAACAGTGCCTGAAGGTCTTCCCACATTCATTACATTCATAGGGTTTTTCTCCAGTATGTATCCTGTGATGAGAAGAAAGGGAAGAACTGTATCTAAAGGTCTTCCCACATTTATTGCACTCATATGCTTTCTCCCCAAGAGGCATTACCTGATGTTCAAAAAGTTGTGCGCTCTGCGGGGTCTCCCCATAATCATCAAATTTATTTTGTTTTTCTCCAGAAGGAATTCGATGATATGAAGCAATGTATGAGTTAGGGCATATGGTTTTCCCATACTCATCATATTCACAAGGTTTTTCTCTAGTACAATTTCCTTGACATTCAGTAAAGTTGGAATTATGACTGAAGGAATTTTCACATTCATTATACTTGGAAAGTATCTTCTTTGAGCTGATTTCCCTGCTTCTACTTCCATCTGAATTGAGTGAGTAGTTCTTTTTGTCTGTATCATAATTATACAAACTTTTTCCTATTTGTTCTCCCTGGCATAAAGAATGGACTTGCCCTAGACTGAACCTTCTGCCATATTCATCACATTCGCTGTCCCTTACTATATTTAAAGAGTTCCTCTGGATGATTCTTACTTGCTGGAAATGCTTCTCTTCATTACTCTGCTTCCTCTTCAACCCAGCACGACAGTCATAAGGTTCTCCCAACTTGTAGCCACAAGTATCTTCTCTTGGAAGTCTTTCCAGGGATGACAGATCCATAGAAAAGCCCAGCTTTGGAGAATCAGGCCTAGTTATCCAGTCTGAAAGAAGGAAAACATGTCAATATCCTCTCTACCCATCCCATACACTTCAGTCTTGTCATGTGTAAATCCTCCAAAAATAGCCATGGTAAAACTCCAAAAGACAGATTAGATAGGACTATTACCACATGTCTGTATGGTTATTTACAATGTTCAAAAGGCTTTCTTAATAATCTCAAAACATCAAAAATAATCTCATTTTCTAAACGAAGTGATTTATCTGAAGGATCTAAATGACTCAGTGATGTACTGATGACCCCAATGTCTCCCAACTAATTAAGAGCACAGGGAGGACTCAAACTTGGGTCTCCTAATTTCCATTCCACAGTTCTTTTCATCATATCATGCTGCCTACCCACCATAAGAGACAAACTTACTATATATACAGAACTACTTCAGAATGATTAATGATCATTAGGGATAATATAATGAGGATTCCTCCACTGAGCAAGAGGTCGGATTAGACACATTCTGAGGAGTTCCTATTTAGTATCTCCACTACAAAAGGAAGAACAAGGGATATTATTAATAACATTGTGGCTTTTCTACACAGCCCCGGACCGAAGTCTGATCTCAGGCTTTTGAGTGGCTCTCTCTCCTGTTCTCCAGGACACTCCAGCGTCATGTGCCTATGCCACAGAGAAACAGTCCATGAGAAACTAGGTGGCCTCATGGATAGAGCAGTCGAACTAGGAAAAAGGAAGCTTTTAGTATGAATCCCAACCCACACACTTTACTGTGCAACAATGAGCAAGTCACAACTTCTCTGGGTCTCAAAATCTTACAGTAGTGGGAAAACCTGACATTTAAATGGAGAAAGGAAACCAGGTGCAACCTCAAAAAAAGATATGGCTTTGACAGCTTTAAGACAACCAGGCAGACTCATATGAAAGTAGGAAAGAGAAAGTAGAACACAAAGAAGGAGAATCAATCCAAGATGGAGAGAAGATGGAAAGTGTCACTAATGGAACAGCTGGACACAGTTCCTACAATGTGCACTGCAGAGCAGGAGCTGGTTTAAACTTTCACACACAGCAGATGAATATTGTCTGCTAAGTGCTAGAGCTCATCCGATATTACTTCCATTTGTGACACCCAATCTTTCTGAAGCTGGTTTTCAGGGGTTGCTGTGACCAAAAGGAAGCAGTGCCTGAAAATCAGTATGGAACAGGAAATGAGGGTGGGAGAGATCAATCTGATTCCAAAATGTGAGAAGCTGTGCAGTGCCCAACAGGTGCACACAGTTCATTACTAAGTATCTGTAAGTATGTAAGAATAAAATAAAAATATTTTTTCTTTCATTTTATGCCCTTTCCTTTTTTTTGAACTGCAACTGAGCTGTTAGGACATTAATACTGATTGAGTTCTTCGGGCCTAAATACTTAGTAAATGGAACTGTTAGGTATTTCTTTTCGTTTTGGTCTTGGGGTACTGGGAAAAATTACTGATATTAAGGCCACCACGAACCAAAAAAGTTTAGTAACTTTTGGGATAAAGGAAAGGGCCAAGAAAATGGGGAAATATCAGATGATGAATGAGGATTAGTAGAGTCTGTAATCAGAATCTGGGCCTGTATTATCTCACATTTGATATATGGCAATGGGATCTAACTAATTAATTGTGTGTTCCCCCACCTCCACCCCATTCTCCTTCACCCACCAAAGAGCTGCAGGACAAAGCTTCCCTCCTCATTGTCCTCCTCGTCATCTCAGAATCCAGCTTCCAGGCCTTTTCTACACAACAAATTCACAATTCCTCAGGGAGTCCTTCTGTGCTAGGACCTTACCCCACCTATCTACCCTGATATTCCACCACTCCAGGCAACTAAGTGATACAGTGGACAGGACAGTGGGCTAAGAATTAGGAAAACTCATCTTCATGAGTTCAAATCTAGCCACAGACACTCACTAGCTATGTGACCCTAGGCAAGTGACTTAACCCTAAACACTTCAGTTTCCTCAGCAGAGAATTGGAAATGGCAAGCCACTCCAGTATCTCTGCCTAGAAAACCCCCCCAAAAGGGGTTGCAGAGTCAGACACAACTGAACCGACTAAATGTTTCACTGCTCCCCTCCAAAGCACCCTCAGTTTCCATTCAGCAGGTATTCTCACTGCCTGAACCTCCACAAACCATGCCCATTTTCAACTCCATGGAATTGAAACCCTTCATCATGGTTCTTCCTGCATCTGAATTTCACCCTTTTATTCCTATCCATTCATATACCCTAAGGGCACAGCTAATGTAGAGGTATAGCAGAAGGAGAATAGAACATTAACTCATACTATCATTAGTAAAAGCAGGGTTAGATACGGAATTAGGGTTATAGGTAGCCATTGCTTCTAGGCCCAAGTCTGTATCCCTGCTTCTGCCTCCATGATTCTAAATTTTGCAATGTCCCCCTCTGATCAAGATATCCTACCTTTCCATCATTCTAACTCACTTCACCCTAAACCTATTTACATTCATGTGACCAAATGGCCACCTCCCCAATTATCTTTTCCCAGTACATCACCACTGCTCTGATGTCCCTTTCCCCACTTTAGTCTTCACGAGGTTAACTATATAATGTCCTTCATTCCCGAATCCCCTGGACCTCTATGTCCAAAAGAGGACCCCTCTCATCAAAGATCCTGAGTCTCAGAATAGCAAAGAGATGAGAGGGCTTGTGCCTCTGGGGGTCTCGAAGGCTTGGAGAATGGGTGCTGGATGTGAGATGAAACCTGTTTTCTCATACTTTTCTTATTAATATTATATTAATTACATACACTATATTAACTGCATATTACATGTAGTATGTTAATATATTAGTTGCATCAATTATATTAATGTCAATCATATATTTATTAATATGTCTCATATTTTAAGTGATTTGGGGCATTTTTTCATGCTAATAAATAGTTTATAATTCTCTTCAGAATAATTTGTTCATATTCTTTGTCTACTTATCTATCAGGGAAGGGCTTTTGTTCCTTTAAAAGTATTTAATACTATATAGAGATACACAGATATGTCTGTTAATCATTTATGTATTTTAGATATCAAACCATTATCAGAGAATTTTGATACAAAGACTTGTGCTCATTGACCATTTTTCTTATTGTAGGTGCATTAATTTTGTCTATGGCAGAAGCTTTTCAATGCAGTGTCATCAAAATTATGTACCTTATTTTTTATGACTACCTCTATCCCTTATTTCCTTAAGAATATGCCTCCAACCCAAAGTTGTGAAAGCGATATGATCTGCTTTGTCTTCTAACATTTTATAATATGATCTTTAATATTCAGGTTATGTGTCCAATTTAAATTTATTATAAAATATGGCATAAGCTGTTGGTCTAAGCATAATTTCTACCAGACTGCTTTTCAGTTGAACCAGTAATTCTTATCAGATATGGGGTTCTTTCCTAAATAAATTATGGTTTGGAGTTTTTTGAACACTGGGTTATTAAGTCCCATCATTTCTAATTCTCCTTTGTCTAGTATGTTCCATTGACTTACTTCTTTATGTTTGAGCCAATACCAAAAGGCTTTGATAACCACTACTTTATAAGAGATTTTGAAATCTGGAAGTGCCATTCCTCCTTCATTCCTACACTTATTCATTTACTTCCCTTGATGATGTAGATGGTTGAAAGAGCACCTGAGCTGTCACTGGCCATGCTCACCCGCCTGGTTTCACTCACTCACCTGCACACTTGCATTTTGGGCCTTCTCCCTCCAGCATCCAAGGTACTTCTCCTTGCTCCAAACAGAAGGTCACATCTGGCTTGGGGATGGCAAGTCCTACTCATTGGAAACAGGAAAGCACTGGAGTCAGAAAGTCATCTTGGAATTCTGGACTAACCCCACTTTACTCTAGGAATAGTAGGACCCCTCAGAGGCCTCTGCAAAAGACCTACTCTACTGTGTTCCAAAGAGGAAAGTGGAAAAAGTCTGCAGAGCGGATTTGAACGTGGAAAGAAAATCAAGTCACTGGGCTGGATCCCTGGCAAGAAGAGGAAGCCTTCCCATGTCTTTGGGTATATGCCCTAGGGCCTCAGGAGAGAATCTCTGACTCTGGGAAAGAGAAAGTGGGAGAGGTTCAACTTCAAAGGCCACATGGACAAGCTGCCAGCTTCCAGGTGTACAAAGCAAGCACTGCTACCTAGGAAGGCAGCAAGGGTAGCTGGCCTCATTTCCACAAATGGTTGGGGAAGCTAGGTATGCCAAGCTAGTGACCAAAGGAGGAAGCAAAGACCCTCCAAGGGCCAGGTTCTGGGTGCCAGGGGGCACCTCCTCACCCAGGCACACCAGGTTCCGGTAGTTCTCCAGCATCACCTCCCGGTACAGCTCCTTCTGAGCAGGGCCCAGCTGCCCCCACTCCTCTGCGGAGAAGTCCACGGCCACGTCCTGGAAGGTCACGGATTCCTGAAACAGCCCATGACACAAGTCTAACCAAGGACAAGCCTCTTACTGACCTGGGGAAAGAGGGGTGAAGCTAACGGAAACTCTCAGGAGCTGGCCCCTCGCCTCCTGGGTGCCCCAGGCTACATTCCCTTCGGAACCACGGAACCCAACCCTAGCCCTCGATGTGCTGCAAAGGGCCATGCGCTCCCCGCGGTGGGCATTCCCCTTCACCACGCAGATCGCCACCCGGCCTCTGGGACTCTCACCAAGGTCCGCCCTCAACGAGCCCATCACTAAGCAAGCAGCAAACGTTCATTAAGCTTCTACAGTGTGCTGCGGAAACAGACCGAGGGCGGCCAGAGGAGGCTTCCTGAAGCAGGCGGGACTTCAGCTGAGACTCAAAGGAGGCCGGGGCGCTCAGCGGTCAGGGCAGGGGCCAGCCCAGGCAGCAGGCCGGGAGGGGAGGCAGCAACACCTGCCTCCTCACCCCCCCACCCCTCCAGGGCTCTGCTGGTGCCTGCCCCAGCCCCTCGTGTCTTCCGTGGCCTTGCAGAGAAGCTCCGCAGAGTCCTGCGTGGGAGCCCCACGTGCCCACGAGGGAAGGACCAAGGCCTGCGGGAGGGCCGCCTTCCATCCCTGGCCTCAGTTTCCCCGGCCGGACACCGGCGGCGGCCCCTCACCTGGGGAGCCCGGGCAGCCCGGGGCACGGGGCCCAGCATCTCCTGCTGCTCCTCAAGGCCGGCCTCGGGGCGGGCGGGTCTGAGGAGACAAAGGGGACGAAGCGCAGGGCAGGGCCGGCCGCGCCCCGCCCCCGCAGCCCCCACCTCAGGGCGCCATCTCTCTAAGAGGGGGCACCGGCCCTACTCAGGCCCGCCCACCCGGCTCCCGGGCCGGAGGAGGAGGATTTTCAGGGCGGAGCCAGCCGGAGCTGCTCGGCCCGCCCCGGACCCTGATCTGCGCCGCTGATTGGC
Organism: Petaurus breviceps papuanus; assembly: GCF_028583685.1. Taxonomy (NCBI): domain Eukaryota; kingdom Metazoa; phylum Chordata; class Mammalia; order Diprotodontia; family Petauridae; genus Petaurus; species Petaurus breviceps. The sequence goes on from NW_027185931.1 coordinate 79,830, forward strand.
TCCCAGGACGCGCCTCCGTCCGAGCCCGACCAATGGGCGAGACTCAGAGGACGTCGCATGCGCAGATGTCTGCCCAGCCTGCGCGCTCACTCAGGTTCGCAGTGCCCCATGGTCAGGCTTCGGGCGGCCTCCGCCTCGGCGGCGAGTGAGGACGGGAAGAAACCGGCCCGAGCGCCCTGATAAGCAGGGGCAGAGGTGGCTGAGGGCAGTGCCCAGAAAGAGGCAGGACAGGAAGTGACATCGTCCGCATAGGAGGAAGTGACGAAAAAAAATCACGAACTGGGGAGGGCGAAACAACCTTCTGCGCATGCTCAAGAGCCGCTTCTCTGCTCCCAAGGAGCCTGAGTCGGGGCGGAGCCTCGATGGCTGAGGCCGCGTCACCTCCCACGGTGTGCACATCCGACCAACCAACCCACTCGGGAGAGATACTAAGCGGCCCCTCCCCCTTCCCTCCGAAAGGACGCTCTCGCGACTGATAGTTCTTTCGTGTCCTTCGGTGTCTGGGACCGCGCCCCTCCCCTCGCCTACTGCCGATAGCTGGCCTTCCTGTGGCTGCTGACGGGCGGCCGCTTCCCTCCCGGGGTCCTCGGGAAGGCTGGCGGTTCCTCCGCGCGGCCGTGGGTAGTGGGTCGTCATCACTTCAAGGGCGGCGTGGGCATTGCCTGCTGCCCCAGGCCTTTTCTGCGGCTTGACGAGACCACGTGCTTTGTTTGGTAATTAACGTGGTCAGTTACACATTCAGTGTCCGGGTGTAGAGCCCGCCCTTTACAACTTTTGCATCGACATTTATTAAGAAAATCGATCCCCAGTTTTCTTTGTTTTCGCTCTCCCTGACTTAGATAGCAAAACCATATTTGTGTCATAAAAGGGATTTGGTGGGCCCCAGCTCTTTACCTATTTTTTCAAAATGCTTATATAATGTGGGAATTAATTTTTCTGTAAATCCATCTGTTCCGAGATTTCTTTTTTTTTTCCTTTAAGGAGCTCATTTATAGTGTATTCAGTTTCTTTTTCTAACAAAGGCTTATTTAGGTATTTATTCTGTTTTCTCTCCTGTTAATCTGGCTGTTTATATTTTTGTAGATATTCATCCATTTCATTTGAATTAGGAAGGCACTAGAATTAAGAAGTTGGGAAAGGAAGCCAAGGACATGAGTTGATAGAGATGGGGAAGGAGAGCATTCTGGGGTCTTCCAGACTTTCTCTTCCTGTTGAGAGGGCCACCATCTTTCCAGTCACCTAGGTTAGAAACTTAAGTGTCATCCTTGACTCCTTACTCAATTCCCCATATCCAATCAACTGCAAAGTCGTAGCATTTCTACCTTCTTCATATCTCTTAAATCTGGCCCCTTATCTCCTCAGGCATTGCTACAACCTGCTGCAAGTATTTTTTACCCTATGCCTTAACTGTTGCAATAGCCTTTGGGCTGGGCTCCCCCATCCAGTCCACTGTTCAATGAGCCATCAAATTAATCTTCTTAAAGTCCATATGTGCCAATGGGATCCTCCCTAACCCCTATTCATTCAACTCCAATTTAATGGGCTCCCTATTACTTCCAGATCAAATATAAAATCCTCTGGTTTTTAGAGCACCGTCTACCTGGCCCCTTCCAATCTTTCCAGCCCTCTTGCACCTCCCCACATACCCTATGTCCAGTAACACTGGCCTCCCTGCTCCTCCTCACAGGACACTCTGCTGTTGTTTCTCCCTATTAGACCAAGAGCTCCTTGAAAGCAGGGACTGAGTTGTTTGGGGTTGTTTGGTTTTTTGTTTTTTTTTTTGAGGATATCCTTAGCAGAGTCTTTGGCACAGAGTGGCTATTAACAAATGCTTCTTGACTTGAGTTTTTCTTCTGTGTTGTTTCTACCTTTTTAATCCTTTAGACTCAGTGTTGATTAATTAGGTTTCATATATAATTTTTAATATTTCTTCTTTTGTGCTTATTTTAAGTTTATTTGTGGTTTCTAATTTTTTAATGCATATTTACCTCATTAAGCCATTCATTTTCTTTTTCATCAATGTATGTTCTTAGGGATACAATTTTTTCCCGGAGCACTGATTTAGCTGCACCCAGGAATTCGGTATGATATTTTGTCATCATCCCTGTCTTTCATACAATTATTGTTCCTATGAATTTTTCTTTGGCATACTCATTATTTGGGGTGTCATTACATCTCCATTTAGGTCTGTGTCTTTCGTCGTGCATTATGGTCTGTAAATGATGTATTTAGTATTTTTGCCTTACTGCATTTATTTTCGTTGTCTCAGTGCCCTGAAAGGTGGTCAGTATTTTTTTAAAGTTCCATGTGGAGTTTTTAAAAACATATTCTTCAGTGTTCTCATTGAGAAGATGCCATAACAGTGTGGAAATTTATTTGGCCATAAATGTTTGTAACCCATCTTTGGGTTACAAAGGAATTACAAAGTAGGAATACAAGTCCTATCAGGTACTAGCAGACTGGAAAGGCTTCAGATC
>NW_027185931.1:92306-146052 GCF_028583685.1 Petaurus breviceps papuanus
GGGATTTGATCTCCAGGTCTTCTCAACACTGGAACCGGTGCTCTTACTCGCTGTGCTACCTGGCCGCCCAATGCATGGCACGTATTAAGCACTACTTAAATATTAGCTATTACTATAATACAGACAAATGGACTGGGTGCTTTTCTTCTTCACTGGAGTTTTAATAAAAAGCCTAGTTTTGAAAAAAGTTGCAGATTTGGGGTGAGAGAGCTTTTTGACTGATGAGAAACCTTTCTTCATGCTGCCAGTCATGTATGACCAGTGTCTTTGATCTGGAGCTCTGGGTTTACCCAAACTGGTTCAATTCTGGAGGGAGTTCACCAAGTAACTCTTTGCCTCATGCTCACACTCAAGGATCCCCTGGAAATGTCTGAATTTGATTTGATTTGTCCCACCCAGAGTTTTTCCTGAGAATGCTGTAATATGACTTTATCTTTGTTTCTTGCAGCACAGTCCTTATCTTGTCCTGTGGCTGAATTCTGAGTCCCTGGGTTCCTTCTCCTCCCACAGGACGCAGCCCCTCCTGGCTTCTGCCCCAGTCCCGATGCAGGCAGCTCACCATTCTTGCTCTCAGCTCAGCGAAGTCAGCATGCAGGCCATTCTTCTCTCCTGGTCCATGGCTCCACAGAGTCACAACCACCACAACTGGGAAACAAACAATTATCCCAACCCCCATACTTTCCTTTTAGTTTGTAGATCCTGTTCATGATGCCATTTGTAGCAGCAAGCACCCTAGCATCCCCAGGGTGGCTGCCAACACAGGTTCTTAGATCTGCTTTTCTAAAGGAAAGCAACTCAAAATGGGTTAACAATCTTACTTTAATCAATCAAACATATCATTTACCTAGTTCAGGGGGAAAAGTCAGCACCTTAAACTTCAGAAAATATAAACAGAATAAAAACAGAAGTCACAAGCAGACAGACAGATCAGCAGACAGGATTCCAGCTGTCTGACCATTACATCCATACCTAGTCAGTTAACAGAGAGGGAAGCACCAACATCTGGGTTTTCAAAGCCAGGGGGCTCAACAGCTGCCCAGAGTCTCATCTGGTCAAAGCACACAACTCTTCTCAAAGTGAGCTCCCTATTACATTCTTAAGACTCAAAGTGCTTCAGCAGAAAGCCTTGCCACATTTATAAGGCTTGCCACATTCATAAGGCTTCTTCCCTTCAGTATGAATTCTCATACTTTTATTACATTTCTGGGGTTGTTCTCCACTGTGGATTGTCTGAAGGGAAGCAGCAGATGATCTCTGGTCAAAGGTTTTCCCATATTTATTATATTTACATGTTTTTTCTCCAGTCTATATTCTGTGATAGTCAAGTATCTGATTTACAGTTGAAGGATTTCCTACTTTCATCATAATTAGAAAGTATTTTCTTTGAGCAGATTCTATTACATTTACTTCAGTCTGAATACATTCTGAAACTTCCTGCATGTCTCACATGGATGAACCCTCTTTCTCATAGATATTCCGTCTTCTGGTAAAAGCACTGAACCTATATTGCAGATTCTGCCACATTGGTTATGCTCATGGCCTCTCACTTTATTGGGAATTTTCCTCTTGCTGGTCTGTTCTTGCACAGAATAGTCCTCCTTATTGCTCTGCTGCCCCTAGAAAGTGGCATCAGAGTTTCCCAACATGGTGACACCCAGACCATTCCTTGTGAGCCTTTTCTGTGCTGACACAGTAGGATCTGAATGTTTGGTTTCAGGTCCAGTCTCCCAATCTGAAGAAATGTTTCAAAACATAAGCATTCCTTTGCTTAGCACTCCTAGCTCCTTCATCTGGAAAAACTCCTCTGAGATTTTAAAAGGGAGAAGTAACACTTCACTTTTTGCAGTCACTTCTAGTTCTATAAAAACTTTTGCATTGATTCTTAAAGTTTTGTCAGTGAAAGAGGTCACTGATTGTTTTCCAAATGGGAAAAGTCTCAGAGTAATTTAGTGACTGCCTCATGTTCAGACTGCTAATCCACGCAGTGCTCTCTCTGCTGAATCCCAAATTGATTTGTCTACAAAAGGGAGCAGACTTGGTTCTTTCCCTAAGCATCCGTCATGTGGTATCTTCATTGTGGCAGGTGATGAGAATGCAAATGAAATGAAACAATGTCCTGCTAGAGCTTATACTCTGCTGAGGAAGAGAAGACTTACATAGAAGACAAGTAACATTGAAGTAAAAGTAATTTCAGGAGGTGAAAGCACTGACATCCTGGAGATCAAGAAAAGCAGGGAGTGACATGGTCAGACTTGCACATTAGGAAGACGATTCTGGCAGCTGTGGGGAGGCCCAGCAAAGAGAGTAAGAGACACTGGGGTTCATCCAGTCCAACCCCACTATTGAACAGATGAGAAAGCTGAGTACAAGGGGGTTCAATGACTTGCTCCCCCCATCACAGAGATAGTAAAGAGTAGCTCTAGGGTCTGAACTTCACATCCATTGTTTTTACCATGCTGCCTCTCCAATGACAGAACAAGAGGTGACAAGATTTGTTCTTGAGGAAAAGATAGAGAGATCTCAGCTAGACAAAAGCGGTAAGGCAAATGCAGAATTAGTGGAATGGTCAGACAAAAACAGGAGCTGTCAATGATGTGATGTCAGTTTGGAAGTTTTCCAGTAGGTTACTCTGGAATGTGCTTGGCCTGTGCTCCTCCACATTTTTATCAGTGATTTGGATGAAAACAGAAGAATATGCAGATGATATCAAGCTTAGAAGGACAAAAGAGGACGTGTGCAAAGGATCTTGCATTATGAAAAACAAAATTAGAGTCATGAGGCATACATAGTTAATCATCTACATGTATTTTTCAAATTCTCAATTAAAAGAAAACTTAGATGAAGTGAGATAATATAGATATCCTATTTCAGGGGAGGAGGAAAATTCCTATCCATTCCTATCTAGAAAAAGAGCTGTGATTTCATCAGAACCAAGAAGACCTGCCCTAGGTTCAAGAATTCTGATTCCCTGCTAAGGGTGCTTCCTTCTCTGAGGTTGGAGGGACCAAAAAGTGGAGAAATGTATAGAAAATTATTTGCTGAAGTGAAAATGAGACTCCGTGAAGGATGAGGTTAAGCATGCAAAGGATCTTCATGGGCAAGAATGTAAGAAGGTGAATTAATGTAAAAGGAATAACCAAGTCTTGCATTTGGATTCAAATAATCTACTTAAGTACAAGGTGTGAGGGAAGCATGGTCAGAGAGAAGTTTATCTAAACATAGGTCTGGGGGATTTAGTGAATCTGAAGATTGACTCAGTAGGGCCCCACAGCAGCCAAGAATGCTAATACAGGTTCAGGCTGTGTTGAGAGAGTCGTAGTCTTCAGACCTTGAGGGGTGACAGCACCAGGATGCTCTGCTCTCGTCAGACCACACAGTTTGGGGTCTGCCCTTTGGGAGGGACATGGATGAGCCAGAAAGTGTCCTGTGGAAGGCACCTGCGATGGTGATGGATCACACATCATGGGAGGATTGGGGCATTGAGCCAGGAAAAGAGGCCACAGGGGCTGATATTTCAGCTCTTTAAGTATCTGAAGGATTGTCACATAGCAAATGGAACAGAACACACGTCATCCCCTGCCTAGCATTTGGAAGGCGTCTTCCTTGGACACCAGGGGACCCAAAACTCACCATGATCCATCAGCCTGCTTCTCCATCACTCACCTGGCCAGATACTTGCTGGGGCATCTTTCTCTAGCTTCTGTAGAGCATCCCCTCCTTCCAGCTGGAGGATCACATCTGGTTTGGAAACTACAAGTCCTGCTCAGGGGAAATGGGCAAGTGCTGGCAATGAAGAGCCCACTCAGTGTCAGGCTTAATCTCCATCTTTGGAAACCTGCAGATTGGGGAAGGAAGGGAGAGGAGAATGTTAAAAAGGCCCTTTGGATGATATGATAGAATGAATCTCTAAAGCTTGTTCTGTATTATGGGGGGAGGGAAATGAGTCACAAAGTCAGTTTGGACTCAGAACAAAAATTGTTTCAATTGACCAACCCCCTTTGGAAAGTAGCAGGCTCAATAATGTCTGTATGCACTTGCACTGGACCTTAAGGCAAAATCCTGGATCTGATGGAACAATTTAGGGACAACAGGAGCTGCTAATTTCCAGCTTCATATATGCCAGATATCCTGAAACATTCACTAAGTTTGAAAGCAAATGTCCTCCAATGAGGAGATCCTGAGGCAGTGGGAGGAAAGGAGGAGCCATCCTCACTTAGACCAACCAGGTTCCTGAAGTTCTCCAGCATCACCTCCCAGCAAAGCTCCTTCTGAGAAGGGCCCAGCTGCCCCCCACTCCTCCCAGGAGAAGTCCACAGCCACATCCCTGAAGGTCACTGATTCCTGAAACAGCACATACATGTACACTCAGCCAGGGCCCCTCCTTCACAGGGACCTAGGAGGAATGACAGGCAGTGGTTCTCATAAGGTTCAGGTCTCAGATTGCTCAAGTCAAGGATTTAGTGAATACTGATCTTGTGACTCTGTTTGTACATGTGTACTGGGTTTCTTGGTCTAGCCTAACAGTAACTCTGTAAGACAGGTAGTATAAGTGCTTATCTTAGGGAGGGGCTTAGAGACTGGATCTGTGATTTCACTGTTAGAGGTGACTCCTGGTTCAGGAAATTCCCTTCTCTTCAGATGATAGTCTTAAAGAGTGACTTCTCCAGGGCCACACAGTCAGTAAGTCTTCTTGGTTCTAGGGTCAGGGCTCTGCTCACTAGCCCACACCACCTCCCTTTTAATTAAGGAAACTCAATCCAAAGAAGGTCCTAGAGCTCAAGTGAACTGGGACATCTAACTTCCAGGCCTGACCCTTGAGCTCAAGGCCCCTCTTACACATCCCTGGCTTCCTGTTATGGGAATGGGAATTTAAGATCTTCGCTGCCCCTAGGCCGTTTGATAGGCTTAAGTGACTCTGAGAATCTTCCTTGATTTGAAAAAATACGCTGGCTCCTAATAGGCTGAATGTGGTCACACGGAGCCCGTGGTGGGAGGATTGTTTTTCAGGAATGCCCACATTTTGTTGCTATTTGATTGGGCAGTAGGTCAAGAGGGTTGTGACATTCTCTGATCCAGAAGAAGGCTATATGTACCCTGATGTGAGGCTTTGCTTTGGGGCTCACTTTGAGAAGAGTTGTGTGATTTGAGCAGATGAGACTCTGGGCAGCTGTTGAGCCCTCCCCCCCACCTTTGAGAACTCAGATGTTGATGCTTCCCTCTCTGGTAACTGACTAGGCATGGACATAATGGTCAGACAGTTGGAAGCCTGTCTGCTGATCTGTTTCTCTGTATTTTTTTGTCTGCTTGTTACCTCTGTATTATCTGAAATTCAGGGTGCTAACTTTTCCCCCTGAACTAGGTAAATGACATATGTTTGATTAAAGCAAGATTGTTAACCCATTCTGAGTTCCTTTTCTTTAGAAAAGCAGATCTGAAGAACCTGTGTTGGCAGCCACCCTGGGTGGTGCTTGCTGTTACAACTACATGCCCCACCTCTGGAGCCATCACTGGATGATTTGGAGGACTTATGTAAGAGGGTGTCACTGCATTTCAAACCAATGTTGAATGGGTTTCAAATTAACATATATGCCACATTGGGCATTAATGCTACAACTGTATTCCATAACAAGCTAACAGTTATGTTGCATTACATTAAGATGATGTTTATTATAACAGGTTAACTGGTTAGGAATACTGTTAGGTTAACAGTCCTGTAATGATATGTACTTAGATGGAAAAAATGTCGGAACATTTAGACCAGCAAGCTATATCTGTTTGTAAAGGGCTTGGTATCAATCAAGAGGATGGGAGAGCTGACCCAAGTGGGAGAATTATCCAAGGGTCTCCAGGGCCAGCAACCTGCACTGACCCCCTGATGATGAGATGGTCCTCACCCACAGAAAAAGGGAGAAGAGGGGCGGCTAGGTGGCACAGTGAGTAAAGCACCAGCCTGGAGTCAGGAGGACCTGAGTTCAAATCCGGCCTCAGACACTTAACATGAAAACTAGCTGTGTGACCTTGGGCAAGTCACTAAACCCTGATTGCCCTACCTTTCCCCCTCCAAAGAAAAAGCTAAACAAGATATGTGTACTGTAATGATAAATGATGTAATGTAATGCACAGTGCTATTAGAAATAAGGAAGGGAAGGCGAAAGGGAATAAGCCTTTCTAGTAATATCTACAAAGTGCCAGTCACTGTGCTAAGTGCCTTTTACAAATGTTATTTCAACTGATCCTCACAACAACCCTAGGAGCTACGTGCTATTATTATCCCTGTTTTATAGAGAGGAAACTGAGGCAAACAGAGGTTAAGTGACTTGTCCAAGGTCACCCCAATTCTAGGTGTTTGAGGATAGATTTGAACTCAGGTCTCTCTGATTCCAGGACCAGTGCTCTATCCACAATCCAGAGGGTTTCAGAGTAACTTGAGAGACTGAATGAACTGATGCAGAGGGGAAATGAGCAGAACCAGAACAATTCATACAAAGACAATATGGCAAAGACAAACAACTCTGAAAGCCTTAAGATCTGGCCTCAGACAATTAACACTTACTTAAACCCTGTGACCTTGGACAAGTCACTTAACCCCAAATGCCCTGCCTTACCCCCTTCAAAAAAAATAGCTAAACAACATATGTGTAATATAATACTAAATGATGTGATGTAATGCATGGTGCTATTAGAAATAGGGAAGGTGAAGGGAATAAGCATTGTAACCACAATTGATCAACCACAATTGCAGAGGACTGATAATGAAACATGCTGTCCATCTCCTAATATGGAGATGAAGAACTCAGAGTGCAGAATGAGACATATACAATTTTGGACACAGGCAATGCCAAAATTTGTTTTGCTAGATTATACATGTTTGCAATGGGGCTTATTTTTCTTTTGCTCATATGTTTGGGAAGCAGTGGGTCAGGTAGGAGAATGAGAAGGCAGATTTTTGCTGAAGGAAAAAACTTAAAACATTTTTTTTAAAGAAAGAAAACAAAACCAGAAAGGAAAAAGGCCCGAGGAAAAGAACTGGCCCTGCCTTCTGCTTCCAGAGCCCTAGGTTAGAAATCCCCAGATCTCTCCCTGCTGAACTGACAGACATAAAAAAACTCATGAACTATGTCATAGTTAAGTCAGAGAAGACTCAATTCAATCAAATTAGCATTTATTAAGCACCCGATATGTACAAGGCTCAGGCTTAGACCAAAAAACTGTGCAAAGCACTGTGTGTTGCCTGGAGATACAAAGATACTCCCTGCACTCATGAAACTTACATTCTACTAGGAGATACAACATAGACCCAGATAGGTAAAGATAAAAGAATTGAGGAAGGAGAGAAAATGAGTGGAGTAGGATGAGTAGACTAATAGACAGCACATCAGAGGTGTATCTAAGTGCTTCCTTGAAAGAAGGCGAGAAGGCTGCAGGACAATGTTGGCAAATGCATGGAGATGAGAGATGGACCATGGAATGTCAAGCTTGGGGAAGGAGGCAAAGGCAGGGAATGAGCAATGGAATAGCAAGGAATACAGTTAGCCTGGTGGGGAGGACTGAGAAAAAAAGATGTGGAAGGCAGACTGATGCCAGACTGAGGAGAGAGTTAAAAAGAGGAGTTTCTCTATATGCGGCAGCCACATGCAGCTACAAGATTTTTGAGAACAGTGAAGTGACTCCTCTGTTAGGAAGACTATTGGCAACTCTAGAGGAGGGGAGAGGTTAGGATACTATGCTATTACAAGAGAAAGAGGAGATTAGGGGAAAGACTAGAGAAGAGTGGGAGAAAAGGGATGGGAAAGAGGAAACTAAAGAGGTGAGGGAAGGCAAGGTCAGAGAAGACAAAAGGGAAAGAACATCCGAAAAGAGATGAGAGGACAAGAGAGTAGGAAAAGCTTCTTCTTGTGTAGGGTCTGTAAAGTGCCTCCTACACAATAACTTTTCCAGCCATCCCCCAGATCTCCACCTCCCATAGTTTCCAGGTTTTTGCCACTTTAGATGTAAACAGCAACAACACTAGCAATGAACAACCGTGAAAGCTGTGAGAACTCTGATCAAGGCAATGACCAGCCTGGATTCCAGAGGCCCCATGAGGAAGCATAGTGGCCCTACCTGACAGAGAGGAAAATGAAGAGTAAAGAATGAGAAAGCAGGGTAAAGAAAGCATGTGTGCTTTCTGAACACAGCTGATGAGGGAATTTGCTCTGCTGACTCTGCACGTTTACACCTATCATCTCATTAAAATCTGACAGCAGGATTGTCTGAGGGAAGGTACTATAGATCTCATTATGTTCATTTTATACAGATGAGGAAACTGAGCCTCAGATAGTCCAAAAGCTTAAGTGTCAGAAGCAGGATTTGAACCCAGGCTGTTGGGGAGAACAGTTCTGTGTACAAAACAGGTGCTGGGTTAAGTGTTTGGCAGACTGAATAGAGACATCAGTAACAGCACCAGCTGGTTTTCCGTGCTAAGAGCTGTGGGAATTCAGAAGAGGACAAGATCAGGGCTCACATCCAAGACAACACAACGTATGGTAAGGGCTGGTTTTTCTGATCATATGACTTGGGTTTGGGGGATGTGCCACCAACTAGCAGTTTAGGTGATCTTGGGAAGGCCAGGCTCCTCCTCTGGGGCTAGGGCCTGCTCCTCACCTGTCAAAGTGTGTCCTGAAGGCACCACAAAGGCCTTTCCACCTCTGCCAGTCCATGTCCCATGTTCCACTGGAGATATAAGGGGCTCTTTCCTCAAACACACACCTTCCTGACATCTGGAATTGCTTGCTATTTACATTCTTATGCACCAGTGGGGACAGAGTGGGGCAACAATACTTGGCTTGGGTTTGGAGGAGTGAGTTTTCTCCCTAATTCTCCTAATCAGGGGAGCTTCTGGTAGGAGGTGGTATCTAAGCAAAGACTATGGGGAAAGTGCCTGATTAAATTGGGGAGTTGTTTGACACAAGGAGCTGATCCTGCAGTGTTATCTGGCAAAGTCATAGGCTTGGAAAGTCAACTGATGAAGATATTACATTGAAGGGGCTGGAAGAAGAGGAGGAAAGGAGAGAGACTAGATGGGATGGGAGGGGAGAAGGCAGAACAGGAAAAGGAAGACATAGCTCCCTTCTAGGGAATGTTAAGATTAACAAGGACCTTTCCTGGCCATAACTGTGTGATGTATCTAGTAAAGTATTATATTCATTTTACAGTGGAGGAAACTGGCAGAGAGAAGTTAAGGGGTTAGTGGGAGAAAGAGGAGTGGGCAGGGCAGCCAGCAAAGGAGCAAGCAAATCACAGTTGTCTTCACAAAGCCCTATCTTAACAGCTCAGTGGGACAGGGAAGATTATCATGCTCATTTCACAAATGGAGAAACTGAGGTAGAGAAGGAAAATGGAGCTAAAAAGTCAACAGTAACGAAATCACAAACAAGTGTGACCAATTTTGGTTAATATTTGTTCTGTAAGGACACATCGGTTCTTCCTTAATAAGGACTTCTGAGGGCCACCCTGAACTGCCGAGAACTGAGGAGGCATGATTTTGGTGCAGGTATTGTGTCTGTTTTGATGTTACTTTGTCAGAATCGTTTGTTGATAGAGGCCTCAGACATTGTTGGGTCTAGGTTGATTTCACAGGCAGAAAATGAATTGATGAGGATGCCAGAAATGTGCATGAATGTTATTGTGTCTTTGTTAAGCTTTGTCTTCCCAGGAACAGAATTTGTGGGAAGGGGAACCATGGAAGCTGAGAATCTGCCTTGAGTCAAGATGAAAACACCTCTTCTTGGCTACTTAATGCTGACTGATGATATTGTAACCTAGTTGTGACCTAAGGGTGGATAGTCTTTGTGCTTACCACTGCCCTTTGAGAGGGTGCTTGGTGGTGACTAATGATATTGTAATATAGTTGTGATCTAGGAGTGGAAAACTTTTGGCCTTTGTGCTTTGTGATTGACTAAATGAATGTACCTTGTTTAAAAGAGAATTTTAACCTTTGTACTTTGTGATTGAATTGAGTACTTAGCAAATGACTGCATTACTAAACGAATGTACTGTTTAAAACTATGTGACCACTTTGATGAAAACTACATGGCATTTTAGTGTTAAGTTGTTGTGACATGGTGAATGCTGTATTTGGATTTTCTGCAAATGTTTTGCCTTAATTTGTTGCTTGTAATCTGTTCACAGCAGCAGTCCGCTTGTGCTTGGCGTTACAGGGTCCTACATTTGCGGGTGATGACAAGATCAAGGGTCTGGCCTCATTTGTTGTGGCTGAGGGGGGGCGGAGGAGTGGTGCATCAGTGATACAAGGTGAGGACTTGGCCGTTAGGGTTTTTGAAAAAGAAACAGCATAGTTGTTGCGGCCCCCTAGTACAAAGGCAGGAGCGGATTTAACTGGAGAAAAGCTGTAGGCTAGCTGTCTGCTGGAGGGAGGGGGTGCTGCGGACGACAGCTCCCAGGAATGTGCCTGACAGATGGAGGCCGGAGCGGGACAGCATCCCCACCTCGGTCGGACGCGCGCAGGGGGCGGGGGGCAGCCGGCTCAGCCCGTGCTACCAAGGGCGTCCGCACCACCCGAGGCTGCCCCGATCCTCCGCGCTCTTCGTCCGTGATCTCACGGGCAGCCCTGCCCAGTGTCGTTCAGAAAGGAGCAGGAGGGCTTCTGGGCTGGGCCCCGCGGACCGAGCGGCCCGGCCTCCTGCCCGGCCGCTTCGCTTCCCCGGTGGCACGCGCGCCCTCCGGAAGCTGTGCCCACGGGCCTCCCCAGGGGCTTCGGGCGCGCTTCACTCGGGCCTTCCTTGTTCGTCACTTCTGCTCCTCGCCTTCCCCATTGCCCCGAGGCTGCCCTCGATTGGTCCGGCCTCTGCCATCCTGGGTGCGCTCGCGGTCGCCTCGGCCTCCACCGCTGCCGGGGCCGAGCCCGGCCTTGGACGGCGTGGTGGCGTCCGCTTTCTCAGCCTGCCCACATCCCCACTGGCCTTTGGGAACTGCGCACGCGCAGTCCTCACGCCGAGGCCCTGGAGCACATCATCCATTGGCCGACCTTGGAGGCAGGCTAGAAGACCGACCAATCAGGAGGTCAGGATGCTGTGCTTCCTCCCTCCCTCCCCGGCTTCCCCAGCCTCTCCTAGGCTCCTCTCTTCTCCCTTGCTCCTCTCGCCCCGCCCCTAGGCTTTGCCTGGCTTTAAGCCCCGCCCCTACCGGGATGACCCTGTGCCTCAGTAAACGCCTCTGTAAAAATGAGACGCCGTTGTCGTCACCGTGCGCGCGCCCTCCCCCCGTCCCCAATCCCCCCCCCCCGCCCCCCCCCCCCCCCGCCCCGGAAGGGCCTTCGAGTTGTTGCCCGGAGGCAGCGTAGAGGAGAGCACTTACGGAGCGCGGAGCGTGTGCCAGTCACTGTGCCAGGCGCTGAGGACACCCGAGGAGGCCGGGCCCTGCCTCTGCCCGGAGGCCGCACGTGCCAGCTGGGGGGCCGGAAGTGACCTCAGCCTGCGTCTCTCCACCCCCTGCCGCGTGCCGGCCCTGCCTGCCTGCGGAGCCCCGCTGACAAGGCCCTTCCCCTGCCCGGCCCAGAAGACAGAAGAGGGGATGGCCCCCGTGTTCCCGACAGCCAGGGCCTGCCGGGTGAGTGGAGGCTTCTTTGGGGGCACCGGGACATCGGTGCCACTTTTGATCGCAGGTCCCCAGGGGGCGCAGCAGCGCCCAGCCTTCCAGGCCCGAAAGCGAGCTTGGGACGCGGGGGGGCAGGGCCCTTCACCGCCTGCTGCCTCAGTTTCCTCTTCTGTGAGATGTGAATAACCGGGCCGGCCCACGGGGAGGCTGGCCCACGAGGCCGGCCCACGGGGAGGCCGGCCCACGGGGAGGCTGCCTTACCAGGAGGAGAAGCAAGCTCCTACTCAATCAGGAATATTTCATTTTTGTTTTTGTGTCCCTAGAGCCTTGAACAACACCAGTTTGACTCTTAATGAAAGCTCTCTGAACAGGTCCCCCAAGTTCCCCATAGCAGCTGTAGCCAGCAGGCATACATCTAGGTGACCAAGCACAAACATTCGCTACATACTTTGAGTAAGCCCCCATCAGTTTCATATCAGGGCCCACCAAAGGAAATGCTTCATGACCCATGGTAGATACACTATACAGTTGGGGGGATGATGTGAGATGTGAGCTGAAACCACAGAGCAGGGGGCAGCATGGTGTTGTGAAAGGTGCCCAGGCCTAAAAATCCAAAGCTAGCTCTGATCATTTCTAGCCATGTGACCCTGGCCATTCCCCTTGAAGTTTATTTTCAGTTTTCTCATCTGTGAAATGGGGATAATGAATACCTTTGTGAGAGAAGTACTTTGTGCATATACTAAGAAAAAAGTCATTACATATGTGAGCTATTATGTTTGTTTTATTATATATTTTAAAATCCAGTATAAATGATGGGGTATAAGTAGTACTCAACAAAATACTTGACCTATCTGGAAAACTGAGAGCCACTCCCATCCCTGGCAGCCTCATTTCACCTCCTTGGTCTATGAAGGGTGGTTCCTGGGTCAGCACAAACACATTTGGTGTTTCAGGAATCAGTGACATTCCAGGACGTGGCCGTGGACTTCTCCTTGGATGAGTGGGGGCAGCTGGGCCCTTGTCAGAAGGAGCTGTACCGGGAGGTGATGCTGGAGAACTTCAGGAACCTGGTCTGCCTGGGTGAGGACGGCTCCCCCTGGGGCCCAGATTTGCTCACTGGAGGAACTTTGCATCCAGTCTTGATAAACCCCACAGGACATCTTGAGGGTTAATCAGGCATGCAGGAACCTGAGGATCCTATTCCTTTTGTGCCCATGAAATAATGATTACCTGGTGAATGGTCCCTGATTGATGTAACCAGAGACTGGAAGTTCACTTGTGTTGTCCCAGGGGCATCAGGTACATGATTCTCCCCTAAGGTCAATTGCACCTTCGTGGAGATTCATTGGATTGGCAGGAAGTGAGTCAGACTTAGTTATTTACTATCTGAGCCCAAATCTGCTTTGTAGCCTCATTTGTCTAGCACCACAGAGCCTTCCTGCCTGATGCCCACCTTTGGATCTTGGCACTGATCTCAGTGTAATAGCTGGCACAAGTAGGAACTTAATAATATACTAGTTAGCTGGCTAGGCTTGTGTTCCAAAGGGGCTCTTTGTGCTCAGCTCTTCCCTATTTTCATTGGGCAGGACTTGAGGATTCAAAACCACGTATGATTGAGCAGCTGGAGCAGAAGAGAGCACCGGAGATGCAAGAAGAATCAGTCCCAGCAAGCACCTGTCCAGGTGAGTGTGTGGGAATCACTGGGCAGCAGCAGCTTAGTGACAGCACAGGAAAAACCCTTGAAAATGCTGTCCAGGAGCTGTCTCCAGAGTAGCCTGAGGCCCTTGGACGTGGGTTGACACTGCGGCACTCATTCCTTCCCAAAGCTTCACAACCTCAGTTTACCATCCTGATATCTTTCCTCCTACATGGCCTTCGAGGAGCAAGGGAACCATGCTACATCTCTATTTCCTCCTCTGACTTTGCCTCAATAGCCAGTCTTTGGCACCCATTATCTTGCTCCTCCTGGCCCATTCCTTCATTTCCTTTTAAAATGTGTGTTTATTAATAACAAAAATATGGAATAAATGTCCCATTTCTACATCCCATTTATAACACCAGTGTGATATTCACAGTACCCGCAGCGGCTATGAATATGCTGGTGTAGTTGTGAATCATAAAATGTAACAGACTCTCCACATGGAAGACAGAATGAAAACACTTATTCAAACACCAGAAAGCTGAATCCATCATAACAACCAAGAAGTTGGTACACATAACCAATGCAGTGAACACCAACATTTCCAAGCCTTCCCTCTGTCGGGCCTTCAAAATAAAATAGGCTCCCTTAAGCAAAAATACCCCTCTCTCACTCATGCTAGCTGCTCTGCCACCACGATGCTTGCTCCACACTATTCTGGCTCTCCTGATCCTTTCTGCTCCACTCTTCCTGTTCCACCCTTTTAGTAAGCTCCTCCCCCTGTGGACTCCATGTGATTACATTCCCTGCCTATTAAGGGGCAGGGAAGATCTTCACATTCTCCTTACCATTACACCATTCCAGTCACTTTTTTTTTTTTCCGATTTATGGACCATTTTTATTGGGAGGAAAATTATATACAATTTTTTAAAATACAGAATTGAAAAATCTTTTACAGTAAAAAATATAGCACTCTTATCAAACAGTAAAAATTTCTTGCTGTACAGAAGTTAATATGTATATACCACATATTTAACTGAAAATAAACTACATATTCAACTGCAGTCACTTTTTTTTAAAGTAGTATTTAGGATTATGTCACTGTTAGTTTTACAGAAGTGGGGTTAGTGTATGTATTCTGACTTCACCTTCTAATGTTCCTTTTTAGAGAAAGTCCCGTGTATCCCCAAATTCTTAGAACATAGCTGTTATAAAGGTGCCATGATATGTGTAAATGCCAGAATGGAGCCATCGCACATTTGTTAGAAGGTTTATTTGTGGCCTTTCCCCACTATTTTTAATAATAAATCATTGTTGCCGTCACCATCATTATCATCAACATCACTACTTATCGTTGCTTTTTTTTAGTATTATTATCATTTTGAGATTAAGTGGCGCTGTCTTACCCAGACTCGAAGTGTAATGGTTCCTCATTAAGCCACTGCATCTCAGACTTGTGCAGCCCAAACCATCCACTAGCCGCAGCCTCCTTCAGGACCACAGCTTACAGGCCTGTAACCAGATTTTGTTTCCTTTCACAGCTTCCTGAGAGTACAATGCTACTAGCAGGATTATTGGGACAGCAGGAATTAAGAGTCTTGGTGTTCCTTTTGTATGTTGCTATATTGTTTTTGAAGGGGATAGCTCCACTTCCTGGCCCCATGCACAGGAGAAGAGCCCACTTGTTTCTCTTCAGTTTGATAATTCCTAATTTTCTACGTTTTAACCCTTTGCCAATTTAAAGGGAGCAAAGTAGAATCTCAGGTTTTTTTTTCATTTAGATATCTTTGGTGACTAGAGAGTTTGAAAAAGGTTTCCGCCCCCCCCCACTCCCTGAGGTTACTGATAATTTCTGTTCCTTTTAAGAACTGCATATTTACAAACTGTAACCATTTATCTTTAGGGAAATAGATCTTAGCCTCATAAATTTGTGTCAGTTCCTATAGAGTATGAATGCCAACTTTCTACCAGAAATATGGAAGCAAATTTTTCCCAATCTATTTCTGTCCTTTTTCTTTTGTATACTTTGACTTTTGTTGCAGAGAAATTTTTTTTTAAATAATTAAAAATTGGGGGGCAGAGCCAAGATGGCAGCATAGAAGCAGGAAAACTCCATGTGCTGCCCCCATAACCACCTCAAATACCTATAAGAAATGACTCTAAACAAACTTTAGGACTACAGAACACAGTGACAGACAGAAACAAATCTCTTGATGAAATCAGCCCGGCAGGCAGACAGGAAGGGTCCATTTCAGGACACTGGGAGCAGAGCCCAGCCCCGCATGAGCCTACGGTTTTAGCCCCAGGGCAGCCACAACCAGCTGTGGCTGGAGGGACTTTGGGAGAGTGGATCACCAGGAGCTGTGGCGGTTCCCTGATTTATCAACCCATAAATGCCAAAGACAAAGTGAGAGATCAGTGTACACTTTGGGAGCAGGGTGTCCCGTGGTCCTGCCTCTGCCCCCAGAGGGAGAAGAGATTGCAGCATGGTGGCCACTGCTACATGGCTGCTTCGGAGCACCTGGCCTGCAGATTGTAGGGGGACCAAGTGAACATTTGGGGGTAATCACAAGCTTTAACCTGCTTGGTTCTGGATTGCTGTCTAGGGAGGAGGTCCTGGAGTGTGTGACTGGGTGCCTTACTGGTGGGGGCTTCAAAGAGGGCACCCAACTAATAGCTCTGGCAGCTATGAAAATACCAGGGATTTGGGACAAAGCTCTCCTCTCTGGAAGCAGAGTTCTATTGTGGCAAAAAGCTCAAAAGTCAAGGAATTGAGTGGCAACATGATTAAGCAAAGGAAACAAAGCAAGCTTAGCAATCTGACTTTAGATTCCTATTTTGGGGACAAAAAAGATCAAAGCATGGAATAGGAGGAAGACAATGAAGCCAGAACTTCTGTACCAAAAGCTTCCAAGAAAAATATGAACTGGTTATTGTAATGGGAATGTAAATTTGTAAGATCTTCCCTTCCCCTAGGCTAAAGTGCATCTGGAGCCTAGGGTGGAAGGCTTGTTTTTCTGTAGATACTTCTTGATTGGCCAGTGAGTCAATAAGGTTGTTACATTCTCTGAGCCAGGAGAAGGCTATATAAGCCCTGATGTGTAGCTTTGTTTCTGTGATTTGATCTGAATTCTGGGAAGCCGTTGTTGAGAGTCCCCTGGCTTTGAAAAACCCAGATCTAATTTGGTATGGATGTAATGGTTGGACAGTTTGGAAATCTGTCTACTTGATCTGTTTCTGTCTTGATAATTCTGCCTGTATACTTTGAAGTTCGGGGTGCTGACCTTTTTCCCCTGAACAAGGTAAACGATATATGTCTGACTGATTAAAGTAAGCTTGTTAACCCATTTTGAGTTGCTTTCCTTTATCAAAGCAGATCCAAGAACCTGTTTGAGCAGCAAACCCTGAGGACGTGCTTGGGGTGCTTGCTGCTACAAAATGGCGTCACGAACAGGATCTGCAGAGTAAAAGGAAAGTATGGGGACTGGGATAATTGTTTGTTTCCCAGTTGTGGTAGCTGTGATTCTGTGGAGCCATGGAGCAGGAGAGAAGAATGGCCTGCATGCAGACTTCGCTGAGCTGAGAGCAGGAATGGTGAGCTGCCTGCATCGGGACCTAGGCAGAAGCCAGGAGCGGCATGCCGCCTGCGGGAGGAGGAGCCCAGGAGTTCGGAATTCAGCCACAGGAAAAGATAAGAACTGAGCAGCAAAGCAGGGGCACTGAGTGTGTTTCCTGGCTGCATCCCACAGTTTGGGACCCAGGGGGAGGATGGACTTGTGACTATGGTGGGTGGGATGAAGTGCCTTGGATCCCCAGGGACCCCACCTTGTTGGTTTTGTTGCCCAGCCCCCTCTCTGTGCTTGGAGGCAGGGGCTGGAGCTGTGTGAGGGGAAGGATACCCCTCCCCCCTCTCCCAGAGAACTTTATTTGAACTCTTGTTTTGAATTGGAGTGAAAAATGCTATGTACTTTGTGTTTGTTTAAGGCCCAGTGGCCACTTTGGTAACTTTAGTTCTGTACCTTGAAAATGTGACCTAAGAGATGTTTAGTGCTAATTCGAAAGTAAATTGTCAGTGCTATGGGCATGAAAGATCTTGGGACTGAATGTAATGGGAATGCAAATTTGGAAGATCTTCCCTGCCCCTAGGCTAAAGTACACCTGAAGCCTTGGGTGGGAGGCTTGTTTTTCAGTAAATACTTCTTGATTGGCCAGTGAGTCAATAAGGTTGTTACATTTTCTGAGCCAAGAGAAGGCTATATAAGCCCTGATGTGTAGCTTTGTTTTGGGGGCTCACTTTGAGAAGTGTTCTGTGATTTGATCTGTATTCTGGGAAGCCGTTGCCTGGAGGACCCCCCCCCCCTTTGAAAAACCCAGATGCTGATTTGGTATGGATGTAATGGTTGGACAGTTTGGAAAATCTGTCTACTTGATCTGTTTCTGTCTTGATAATTCTGCCTGTATACTTTGAAGTTCCGGGGTGCTGACCTTTTTCCCCTGAACAAGGTAAACGATATATGTCTGACTGATTAAAGTAAGCTTGTTAACCCATTTTGAGTTGCTTTCCTTTATCAAAGCAGATCCAAGAACCTTTATGGGCGGCAAACCCTGAGGACGCTTGGGGTGCTTGCTGCTACAGTTATAGAGGCTATACAGGAGCTTAATAAGGATTTTGAAAACCAAATGAGAGAAGTGAAGGAAAAATTGGCAAGAGAAATGAGAATGAAGCAAGAAAATCATGAAAAGAGAATCAACAACCTGACTGAAGAAAATAACACCTTAAACAATAGACTGACTCAAATGGCAAAAGAGGCTAAAAAAGTCAATGAGGAGAAGAGTGCCTTAAAAAGCTGAATTTACCTGATGGAAAAAGAACCTCAAAAGCTCATTGAAGAGAATAATTCCTTCAGAAGTAGAGCAAATGGATGCTAGCGACTTTATGAAAAATCAAGATACTATTAAACAGATCCAAACAAATGAAAAAATAAAAGGCAGTCTCTCATTGGAAAAACAACAGACCTGGAAAATAGATCCAGGAGAAATAATTTAAAAATTATTTGATGACCTGAAAGCCACGATCAAAGAAAGAACCTAGAAATCATTCTTCAAGAAATTCTCAAGGAAAATTGCCCTGATGTTTTAGAACCAAAGGGCAAAACAGAGGTTGAAAGAATCCACTGATCACCTCCTGAAAAGATCCCCAAAAGAAAACTAGCAATATTATAGCCAGGTTCAAGAGTTCCAAGATTAAGGAGAAAATATTACAAGCGACCAAGAAGAGACAGTTTGAACATTGTGGAAGCACAATCAGTATAACACAGGATCTGGCAGCTTCTACACTGAGGGATCAAAGGATTTGAAATATAATATTCCAGAGGTCAAAGGAGCTAGGATTAAAACCAAGAATCACCTATCTAGCAAAGCTGAGTATCATGTTTCAGGGGAAAATATGGCTATTCAATGAAATAGAGGACTTTCAAGCATTCTTGATGAAAAAATGAGTTGAATGGAAAATTTGACACTCAGATACAAGAAGCGAGAGAAACATGAGAAGGTAAACAGGGAAAAGAAATCATAAGGAACTTATCAAAGTTGAACTATTTACATTCCTACATGGAAAAACAATTATAACTTATGAAACTTTTCTCAGTATGAGAATAGTTGAAAGGAATATAAATGTGTGTATGTATCTATTTTTATATATGTATACATACATATATATGCATATCTACATAGGAGGGTATATGGGCATATGAATACATATGTGAGTGTGTGTATATATGTGTACGGGTGTACATAGACATGGCCACAGGACCAATTGAATACGAAGAGATGATGCTTAAAAGGTGAAATTAAGAGGTGAGAGAGGAATATAATGAGAGGAGATGGGAAGAGGCAATATGGGGTAAATTATCTCATATAGAAGAGGCAAGGGAAAACTGTTACAATGGAGGAGAAGAACAGGAAGGCAGAAGGGAGGTCAATCTTACTCTCATTGAGTTTGACCTAGGGAGGGAATGACATACACACTAAATAGGGTATCTCACCCTATAGGAGAGTAGGGAGGAAGGAGATGATGGGAGGGCAGGTTGTGGGGGAGGGTAGTTAGAAGCACACACTTTTGAAAAGGAACAGGGTCAAAGTAGAGAATAGAACAAGTGGGGTACGGGATAGAATGGATGGAAATATAGTCAGTCTTTCACAATATATCCACTATGGAAATATTTTGTGTAGCTACACATGTACAACCTATATTAGATTGCTTATCTTCCTAGTAAGGGTGGGTTATGAGGGAGGAAGGGAAAGAATCTGGAATTCAAATATTTAAAATAAAATATTTAGAAAAAAATATTTTTTTTTAAACATGCAACTGGGAAATAAGATATATAGGCACTGGTGTATAGAGATCCATCTTGCCCTACTGGAAAGTTGGAGGGGGAATGGGGAGGATATAGGAGAGAGCAGATTGGAGGAGGGGATATACAGTGGGATCTCTGTTTTGGGGTGGTGGATAGGGAAAAGATGGGAAGAAAATTTGTAATGGAAAATCTTGTGGAAATGAATGATGTAAACTAAAAATAAACATAAAACTTAATTTGAAAAATACAGATTAAAAAATAATCATGATAAGAGAAAAAATAATTAAATCAATTGATCTTTCCCTCCAATAGTTTAATTTCTTCTACTTGTTAAGTAGGGCAGCTATTTTGGTGCAGTGGATAGAGCACTGACCCTGGAGTCAGAAAGAGCTGAGTTCAAATTGTTCTTCAGACACTTATTAGCTATATGACCCCAGACAAGTCATTTAATCCTGGTTGTCTCAGTTTCCTCATATGAAAATCAGCTAAAGAAGGAGATGGCAAACTATTTCAGTAGCTTTGCCAAGAAAACCCCAAGTGACATCACAAAGAGTTGGACACAACTTAAAAATGACTAAAAAGTAACAACAGAATGGATACAACAAATAAAGATGGTTTGAGGAGAATGGGCCCTCATAGCTATGAGGAGTTAGGGAAGGCTTCATATAGAAGAAGGTATTAGTGCTCAATTTTGTAAAATTTAATATTTTGTTTTTTCCAAACCACATGTAAAAACAATTTTCAGCATTTGTTTTAAAAAATGTTTGAGTTCTATATTCTTGCTGTCCCTCTCTTTACCACTTCTTGGTAAGGCAAGCAATTTGATATGTATATGGAGTCATGCAAAACATTTCTATATTAGTCATGTTGTGAAAGAAAACACACACAAATCCAAGAAAAATAAAGCCCCAGGATGGGCCTGACCAGCCACCAGCCAGAGGGACTCCAGATCAGCAGCAGCTGTGGCCGTTTCCAGATTTATCAACACATAGATGCAAAGGACAAAGTGAGAGGTCAGTGCAGTCTGGACTTTGGGACCCAGTAAGTGGGAGTGTGTGGCTTTTGTCCCCCAGGGCAAGAAGCCACTGAGACACCGGCAGTGTCAGCCAGCGCCACGTGGCAGCCTCAGCTCCTGGCCTGCGGAGTGTAGAGGGACCAAGCACCAGTCTGAGGGGTAATTGCTCTTGCTCTAACCTTCTTGGATCTGGATTGCAGTCTAGGGTGGAGGTCCTGGGGTGTGTGTCCAGCTTGCCAGAGCGTGTGGAGACCTCAGAGAGAGCACCCATCTAATACCTCTGGCAGCTGAGAAAACCCCAGCATTTGGGATGGAAGCTCCCCTTTTTGGTGGCAGAGTCCTAGTGTGGCAAAAAGCCTAGGGGTCAAGTGACTGAGGGGTGACATGACCAGGCAAAGGAAACAAAGCAGACAGAAGATTCCAACATCAGACTCCTATTTTGGTGACAAAAAGGAGCAAAGCATGGAACAGGAGGAAAACAGTGAAGTCAGAACTCCTGCACCAAAAGCTTCAAAGGAAAATACAAGGTGGTTACAGGTCATAGAGGACCTTAAGAAGCGAGTAAGTGAAGTGGAGGAAAAATTGGGAAGAGAAATGAGAATGATGCAAGAAAATTATGAAATGGCAGTCAAAAGCCTGACTGAGGAAAATAATACCTTAAAAAACAGACTGACTCAAATGGCAAAAGAGGCTCAAAAATACAATGAGGAGAAGAATGCCTTAAAAAGCCAAATTTGGCAGATGGAAAAAGAATCTCAAAAGCTCACTGAGGAGAATCATTGCTTCAGAATTAGATTGGAGCAAATGGAAGCTATTGACTTTATGAGAAACCAAGATGCTGTTAAACAGATCCAAACAAATGAAAGAATAGAAGGCAATGTGAAATATCTCATGGGAAAAACCACTGACCTGGAAAATAAATCAGGAGAGATAATTTAAAAATTATTGGACTACCTGAAAGCCATGATCAAAGAAAGAACCTAGACATCATCCTCCAAGAAATTCTCAAGGAAAACTGCCCTGATGTTTTAGTACCATAGAGCAAAACAGAGGTTGAAAGAATCCACCCATCACCTCCTGAAAAAGATCCCCAAAAGAAAACTCCTAGGAATATTATAGCCACATTCTGGAATTCCCAGATTAAGGAGAGAATTATTACAAGCAGCCAGGAAGAAACAATTTGAATATTGTGGAAACACAATCAGGATAACCCAGGATCTGGCAGCTTCTACACTGAGGGATTGAAGAGCTTGGAATATGATATTCCAGAGGTCAAAGGAGCTTGGATTAAAACCAAGAGTCACCTACCCAGCAAAACTGAGTATCATGTTTCAGGGGAAAATATGGTCATTCAGTGGAATAGAGGACTTTCAAGCATTCTTGCTGAAAAACCAGAGTTGAATAGAAAATTTGAAATTCAGATACAAGAAGCAAGAGAGGCATGAGGAGGTAAACAGGAAAAAAAATCATAAGGAACTTATCAAAGTTGAACTATTAACATTCCTACATTGAAATACAATAATTGTAACTTATGAAACTTTTCTCAATAGTTGAAGGGAATAGAAATATATGTATGTCTACATATGAGGGTATATGGGCATATGAATACATATGTGAATGTGTGTATATATGTTTACAGGTATACATAGATAGAGGGCACAGGACCAATTTAACAGGAAGGGGTGATACTTAAAAGGTGAAATTAAGAGGTGAGAGAGGAATATAATGAGAGGAGATGGGGAGAGACAGATTGGGGTAAACTATCTCATATAGAAGAGACAAGGGAAAATGGTTACAATGAAGAGGAAGGCAAAAGGGAATGGGTCAACCTTATTCCCATTTAATTTGGCTTGAGGAGGGAATGAAATACATACTAAATAGGGTATCTCACTTTCCAGGAAAGTAGGGGGAAAGGGGATGAGAGGGGGAATATATATACTGTTTTACATGTAATTGGGAAATAATATATACGGGCACTGAGGCATAGAGATCCACTGTAAAAGTCGAAAGGAGTATGGGAGAAAACATGGGAGAGAGCATATTGGAGGAGGGGATATCCTGTGGGATGGCTATTTTGCGGCAGTGGGTAGGGGAAAAATGGGGAGAAAATTTGCAACTCAAAATCTGGCAGAAACAAATGATATAAATCAGAAGTTAAGGCATTAGAAAAAGGAAAAAGAAAGTTTAAAAATAGTGTGTTTCCATCAGCATTCAAAATCCATCAGTTCTTTCTCTAAAGATGGATAGTATTTTTCATTATAAGTCCTTTGGAATTATATTAGATCAGTGTATTGCTAAGAAGAGCTGAGTCATTCAGAGCTGATCATCATACAGTATTGCTGTTACTATGTACAATATTCTCCTGGATCTGCCTATTTCACTTTGCATCAGTTTCTGTAAGTCTTTCCAGGTTTCTCTGAGAGCATCTGGCTTGTCATTTCTTAGAGGACAATGGTATTTCATCACATTCACAAACCATAGCTTGTTCAGCCATTCTCCAACCAATGGACTTCCCTTCCATTTCCAATTCTTTGGCAGCACAAAAAGAGCTGCTATAAATATTTTTATACATGAATGTCCTTTTCCTTTTTTTTTTTTAAATCTCTTTGGGATATAGACCTAATAATGGTATTGCTGGGTCAAAGGGTATGCACAGTTTTATAGCTCTTTGGACATAGTTTCAAATTCTTCTCCAGAATGGTTGGATCAGTTCACAACTTTACCAACAGTGTATTAGCGTCTCAATTTTCCCACATACCCTCCAACATTTGTCATTTTCCTTTTCTGTCATATTAGCCAATGTAATAGGTATAAGGTAGTACCTACCCATAAGGCCTTGCCTGATTCTCTCCATTTATTAGCTCTCCCTCTTGAAATGACTTGGAATAACTTGATATTTTCTTGTGGACATGATGTAATTCAAATATAAGCTCTTTGAAAGCCTAAGCTTTTCTTTTTTCTTTACATCTCTGGCTTCTAGCCTGGTGCCTTTTATGTAGCAGGTGCTTAATAAATGTTTGTTGAATCAAGATGGTTCATCATTGAATTCCTGTGGAGCTAATGCCACAGGAAGATCATTTGAAGGAGAATAAATTGATAGATGTTGTTGTTTGTCCTTTGTGCTCAAAAAGGATCAAAATGACATCATGATCAGTGAACAGTGTGTCTGACTGTTACTGGTCAGACCAACACAAGCTTGGAAGGCTCTACCTTTGGGGCACAAATAGTCTGTATGATCATTAGGGAAGAAAATGTCTCTAAATGTGTGCATCCTTTCATAGCTGTGTAGTCTGAAAAAGAGAAGACTCAATATGAATGTGATTGCTGGCTTCATGTAATTAAAAGGCTGTCATGTGGAAGAAGAATTGAATTTGTTCTGTTTGGCCGCAGAAGGCAGAATTAAGAATAATGGAGGGAAGCTTCAGAGGAGAATGTAAGCTTGCTCTAAGGAAAATCTTGTTAACAGTTGGAGCTACCCAAAAGTGGAATGGGTTGCCTTGGATTCACTAGAAGTCTTCAAGCAAAGACTAAAGGACCATTTTTTAGTGGCATTAGAATAGCAATTCTTTTGGGATATTTAATCCACTGAGGTCCTTTCCAACTCTGAAATTCTGAGATTCTTTGATTGTGACCTTTCAAATATTAACTTTGACAGTCATTAGCAGTGTGACCTTGGTTAAGTCAGTAAATCAGTCTAAGGCAATTTCCTTAATTGGAAAATGTAATTACTAACCTACCTATTTAACAAAGTTGTTGTGAAGATCAATATAAATGCTTTAAAAAAAATAAGTTAAATGGATAAATAACCATACAATGGTATTATTTCCTTTAGATTGTAAAGTTCAACAATCATTTTTCTTAAAGGAGGAAATGGAAGATAGGATCAAATGTACAAGAAAAAAAAAAACTGAAAATATATACTTTTTCTGTCTTTCAGATTGGGAGAATAGACCTGAAACCAAAAAGTCAATTCCAAGTTTGGGCATTTCTATGGAAGAGTCATTCGAAGAAAGTTTCAAAAGGGATGGACCCTGTGTCTCCAAGTTGATAGAATGTGAAGCTAGATTAGAAAGATGGCAGAGCTGTGAGAATAAACATTCTAAGCAAGTAAAAACTTTCCAGAGGAAAACTTCCAATAAATTGAAGCGCCATAGATGTAAGAAATATGATAGAATCTTTGGTCTAGAGCCAACCTTTGTTTTCCAACAAAAACTATATGCTGGAAAGAGTTTCCATCAATATGATAAACAGAGAAAGAGCTTCAGATTGTATTCTGACTCAAGTAAGTGTAATAGAATCTGTTTGAAGAAGACATTTTCTAAATTTGATGAATGTGAGAAATCCTCCAGTTATAATTCTGACTTTTTAAAATGTCACAGGATAAATACTCAAGAGAAACCTCATGAGTATAATAAAGGTAGAAAAACTTCCCAGAACTCATCCATTATTTCTCTCCCAACAATCATTACTGGAGAGAAACCCCATAAATGTAATGAATGTGGAAGGTCTTTCCACAGCAGCCTGCAACTAATTGAACATTGGAGCATTCATATGGGAGAGAAAGCTTATCAATGTAATGAATGTGGAAAGGTATTTCGCGGGAGCTCAGGATTTATTGAACATCAGAGAATTCATACTGGAGAAAAACCTTATGAATGTAATGAATGTGGGAAGACTTTCAGTCATAGATCATCCCTTACTTCCCATTACAGGATTCATAGTGGGCAAAAAACTTATGAATGTAAAGAATGTGGCAAGACCTTCTATTGGACCTCAGAACTTACGAAACATCAGAGAATTCATACTGGAGAGAAACGTTATGAATGCAGTGAATGCGGTAAAGCCTTCCACCAGAGCATACACCTTATTCAACATCAAAGAACTCATACTGGAGAGAAACCTTATGAATGTAATGAATGTGGGAAGGCCTTTGGCCGAATTGCACTCCTTACTGAACATAAGAGAATTCATACAGGAGAGAAACCTTATGAATGTGATGAATGTGGGATGACCTTCCGGTGGAATTCAGGACTAACTGAACATCAGAGAATTCATAGTGGAGAGAAACCTTATGAATGTAATCAATGTGGGAAGACTTTCAGTCGTAGGTCTTCCCTTACTTCCCATCACAGGATTCATAGTGGGAAGAAACCTTATGAATGTAATAAATGTGGCAAGGCCTTCTATTGGATGTCAAAACTTAGTAAACATCAGAGAATTCATACAGGAGAAAAGCCTTATGTGTGCAATGAATGTGGGAAGACCTTTAACCAAAGTACACAACTTACTCAACATCAGGGAATTCATACTGGTGAAAAACCTTTTGAGTGCAGTCAGTGTGGGAAGGCTTTCAACCACAGCATACATTTTACTCAACATCAGAGAATTCATACTGGAGAAAAACCTTATGAATGTAACAAGTGTGGAAAAGCCTTCTGCCAGAGCTCTGGACTTACTAGACATCAAAAAATTCATGCTAGAGAGAAATATTAGGTTGTAATGACTGTAGGAAGGCTTTCTGCCAGCATAAAAGAAAACAAATAACTTCTGAACAGCAGAGAATTAACTATTAATTGGAGAAGGCCTACAAATGTAATAAATATGAATACCTTCTCCACAAGCTATCTGTTACTTTCAGCATAGTATTATATTAGAAAACTTGTATTGAAATGGGAAGACTTTTCATGGGAGTGTGGAATGTCATAGGATAAATACTCAGCAGAAACCACATGAATATATGAAGGTAGAAAAATTAATATTGGAGAGAATGAATATGAGAAAGCCTTCCATAAATGTTATTGCTCATCAGAAATTCATACTGGAGAGAAACTTTATAAAATAAATGTGGGAAAACCTTCTCCTGAATCAAAAGTCTTAGTCATTATCAGAGAATTTATACTGGGTAATATCTTATGAAAA
This sequence comes from Petaurus breviceps papuanus, assembly GCF_028583685.1. NCBI lineage: Eukaryota > Metazoa > Chordata > Mammalia > Diprotodontia > Petauridae > Petaurus > Petaurus breviceps. Next base: position 118,831 of record NW_027185931.1, read on the forward strand.
TTAAACCTTAAGAATAAAAAGTTTGGGGGAGGCTAGGTGGTGCAGTGAATAAAGCACTGGCCCTGGAGTCAGGAGGACCTGAGTTCAAATCCATCTTCAGACACTTAACACAAAAACTAGCCTTGTGACCTTGAGCAAGTCACTTAACCCCAATTGCCTTCCAAAAAGTAAAAAAAAATAAAATTTTTGACAAAATTAGCCAGAATACATATTTTACTAAAAATTGCAGAATATTAAATACAAACTCTCTAAGTGAAGCAAAGTTTCATCTAATTTTCTGACAGCTCTTCCAGACATTTTCCTCTCAAGTCTCCAACCCCAAAGTCTCCCTTTTCCAAAGCCCTGATTATAATAGATAATGTTACTTTTTTTTAAGTAACTTGCTCAAGGTTACACAGCCAGTTATTTCTGGGTGTGGTGCTAAGTACCAGAGCCCAGATTCGATCCTAGGTCATCCTGACTCTGGGGCTGGTGCTCTTACTCACTGTACCACCTGGCCACCCTTAAGCAACTGGGGTTAAGTAACTTGCTCAAGGTTACACGGCCAGGTATTTCTGGGTGGGTGCTGTGTCTGAGCCTGGATTCTATCCCAGGTCATCCCGACTCTGGGGCCGGTGCTCCTACTCGCTGTGCTACCTGGCCGCCCCTGTAATGTTACTTTTTATAAGCAAAACATTGCCATTTGCCAGATATTTTATACCTTAGTAAATCAGCACTCATTAAGTGCCTCCTATATGTCAGGCACTGCACGAAATGCTAAATTCCTGTCCTCAAGGTGCTCACAGTCTAGTGGGTAAGGGGAAGATAATGCAAAAACAACCATATGAGCAAGATGTATACAGGATAAATTGGAGACAGTCAACATAGGGAAAACATTAAAGAGGATTGGGAAAGTCTTCTTGTAAAAAGTAGGATTTTATCTGGGATTTGAAAGAAGCCAAGGAAGGCTGAAAACAGAGTGTTTTGAATTTGGGAAAGCCAGTAGAAATGTTAGAAAGTTTTGGGATGGAGTATCTTGTATAAGGAATAACAAGGAAACTGTCACTGAATTGAAGATCATATGGCAGTGAGTGAGGCATAAGAAGATTGGAAAGATGGGAAGGCCAGTTGTAAAGACTTTGAATGCCAGAGGATTTTCATTTGCTTCTGGAGGGGATGAGGGAGGAACCATTGGAATTTACTAATAGAGAAAGGGGTGACATGCACGTAGGGAAGGTTAATTTGACAGCTGAGTGGAAGATGGACTGGAATGGGAAAGAATTGAGGCAGGGAGGCTAACCCCAGGACTGTTTTCATAGACCAAGCATGAGGTGACAAGGGCCTGCATCAGTGGACTGGCAGTGTCAGGAGAAAAAGGGCTGTATTGAGAGATTATTGAGGCAAAATTGACAGACCCTAACAACAGATTGTATATGGAGGATGAGAGGAGGAATGAGAGATGGTATTTGGGTTTTGAGCCTGGATGACTGGAAGAATGGTGATGCCCTCTATAATAATGGCACCTTAAAATCTTAAAGAGGTAAATTTTGTGGAGAAAGGTAATGGGCTTAGTTTTGAACATGTTGAGCTTAAGATGTCTACAGGACATCATCTCTACTGACTCTCAGAATCATTTTTTTTCTCCATCTTCTCTCCACTTGGAGAAGAATCAGAGAATTTCAATAATCACACAAATTGCTAGTTATGCAGAGGTGTGTTGGTGAATGTTTAAACTACTAGCACACTTCATAACTTATTTGGTCCAGCTAGTCCAACGTGTGCCTGAAAAATAATCCCTTCTTACAATATATCTACAAGTTGCCATTCCTTTAAGTCCTATAGAAATGATAGTGAGAATCCTCATAATAGTAAACCTTTCATGATTTTTCTCCAGTGCCTCATTAAAAATTCAGTTATGACTGCCCAACTCAAAAGCTAGGAACCAGGTTTGCAAAATTTCCCTTACATTCCAGGACACCTTTCCTCCCCATGCCTTTTAATTAGCTGAAGCAATTTTGTTTCCCGCCATTTTAAATCATCCTTTTTTTTGCAGTTTGCTTTTTGGAGGGCAGTTGGGGTTAAGTGACTTGCCCAAGGTCACATGGCTAGTTTTTGTGTTAAGTGTCTGAGGCCGGATTTGAACTCAGGTCCTCCTGACTCCAGGGCCGGTGCTCTTCTCACTGTGCCACCTAGCCGCCCCCCCCCCATTTTAATATCATTCTAATCTCCAGGACAACCATGCAACCCTTCTCATTCCACCCTTGCCTTTTCTGCCTTTTTCTCAAATTTCTGATTGTTCCACACTTGTCTTACTTCCCATAGCCTATTTCTATGTGCACACACCCTATTGTTTGTGCATGTCTTCTGCCTTTGCTTTTGTTCTTAGAGGTTCTTGATCCCTACCTGGAAAGCATTACTTTCTTCCAAAAATTAACCAAAATTTTTAGACAGGCTTACTTCCTCTTCTCTATTTCTTACAGAAACAGCCAAGAGATAGTGTTTTGGGGTGTAGTGAGAGAGAAAGTCTTTATGTCAGATTTTCTATTTGGGGAGTGTAGGTGCTTCAGGAGATATCTAAAGAGGACTGTGCTTCCACCCTGGGAGAGGATATCTGGTTCCCCCATGGCCTCTGGTCAGGGGACAGTTGAGCCACAGAAGTTAGATATAGTCATAGGATATACTGGCTCTAAGACTGACAGATAAAGACTATAATAAATAACTATAATGTAAATAGTAAGACTAAAGCCCCTTGACACAAGATGCAAAGTTTCTTACAGCATACTACACTGTGCCTTTCATAAATTAATATTGCTTATTAAAGGTTCCTCAGAAGTGATTCTACTCTATTCCCTTAAAAAGAGGGGGAGAGGAGGCATGGATGAGACCTTCCCTTGCAGTAATATGTGACCTGCATAAGTAACTAGGTGGCACAGTGCTGGACCTGAAGTCAAGGAGACCTGAATTCATATTGGCTTCAGATACTTGCAAGCTGTGTGATCCTGGGCAAGTCGATTAAGCACTGTGTCCCTCAGTTTCCTCAATAGTAAAATGAGGATCCTCCCAACAATCCAGAGAAGTAGATGCTGTTATGATTCCTATTTTACAATTAAGGAGACTGAATCAGAAGGAGGTTATGTGACTTGCTCAGGGTCTATTATTGTCCTTAATTTTTAAAGAGAACTGAAATGACATCACTAATGTTGGAGTCAAGGTACAGTGTGTCTGACTGTGGCTGATCAGACAAATACAAGCTTGGAATGTTCTACCACAGGTTGGGCACAAAAAGTCTGTGTGGGCATTTGGAGTGGAGATGGCTCTAAATTTGCATCTCTCACATTTCTTTTGAGGCACTGAAGTTCTGCTTTGCTCATAGAGCACAATGCCCTCTTTGATGTGGGCATGACATGCTGGGCGGTTCTGTGCCAGTGTCTCTTATATCATGCAATTGATTCCAGAGTTCTTCAGGGAGACCTTGGGAGTGTCCTTGTATCACTTCTTCTGACCTCCATGTGAACACCTGCTATGCATTGGGCATTTGAACATGACCAGCTCATTGGAGTTGCACTCTCTGCAGTAGAGTTTGAACACTTGGCAGTTTAGTTGAAGTGAGGCCCTCAGTGTCTTGTTCCTTATCCTTCCAGGTGATCTTCAGAATCTTTCTAAGACAATTCTAGTGGAAGTAATATAATTTCCTGGCATGGTGCTGCTAGACTGTCCAGGTTTCACAACCATACAACAATGAGGTCAGCAGCACGGCTCTGTAGACCTTCAGTCTGGTAGTCAGTCTAATGCCTCTTCTCTCCCACACTTTCCTTTGGAGCCTCCCAGACCCTGAGCCAGCTCTGGCGATGCGTGTGTCAACTTCATTATTTGTGTGAATATCCCGGAAGAGTTACTGCCAAGGTAAATGATCTTATCCACAAAGTTCAAGATTGCTGTATCTCCTGTAACTGGAAGTCCCACATATGGATGGGGTGGTGCTGGCCTGTGGAGATCCTGCACTTTTTTGTGTTCATTGTGAGGCCAATATTAGTATAAGCAGTGGAGAATCAATCCACACTTTGGTGCATTTCAGCTTCAGAGGTTGCATTGAGTGCACAATCATCTGTGAACAAACCATCATGTACCAACTCTCCCCGAACTTTACCCTTGGCTCGTAGGACTCAGAACCTGGTTCTCGAGGGTCTTTGCCTCCTCCCTTCATCCCTGCTGTGGAGTGTTATCGGGGTTGAGCAGTTATGGTTTGGCGTACCTAGTTTCCTAATCATATGTGAGTATGAGGCTAGGTGCTTGTGTTACTTCTTCCCAGGTGAGCAATGCTTACTCCATACACCTGGAAGCTGGCAGCTTATTCAAGTTTCCTTAGAGGTTCTACCTTTCCTACTCTCTTCTCCCAGGTGAGAGGTCATCTCTCATATCGGAAAACAAGAAAAGGCTCCATCTTCTTGCCAGGGATTGGGTCTAATGACCCAGTTTTCTTTCCCAGCCCAAACCCACTCTGTGAACTTTTCCCACTTCCCTCTTAGGAACACAAGAGAGATCAGCCTCCAGAGAGCTTTTGTAGAGGCCTCTAGGTGTTGGTACCATGGCTACTATTTCTAGAATAAAATAGGGTTAGTCCAGCATTCTGAGCTGGCTCTGACTCCAGCGCTTTTCTGTTTTCAGTGTTACCATGTTCAGATCAAATTTGACCCCCAGTTGGAGCAAGGGGAAGCACCTTGGATGCCAGAGGGAGAAGGCCCAGATGCAGGTGAGTGAGGGCCACCAGCAGGCGAGGAAGGACAGCAAGCAAATATAATGACCTCTCTGTAGCCTTTGATCACTCTCTTCCTGAAGCTCTAGGTTTTCATGACGCTACTCTCTCCTGCTTCTCCTTCCTGTCACTGCTCCTTCTCATTAGATCTTCATTTAGGTCACACTCGATAACTGTATGTGTCCCAAGATGGTTTGGGGCTTTCTCCTTTTCTGCCACTGTACCATACCATTTCAGTTGATAAGCTCATCAGCTTCCATTAATTCAATTATCTAAGCTGATGATTCTCAGACTTACTTATGTAGCCCCAACCTCTTTCCAGATCTCTAGTCTTGATCTCCAGCTGCCTATTAGACATCTCAATTTGATGTTCCATAGACATTTTAAATTTAACATGTCCAAAATTGAACTTGTTATCTTTACCCACACCCCCCCCAAATCCTTCCCTGTTACTGTCAGAGAGCCAATATCCTCCCAGTCACTGAGGCTCACAGCTGAGGTATCATCCTCAGCGCTTCACTTTCCCTCAGCCCCTCTAGGCAATCAGTTGCCCAGTCCTGTCATTTCTACCTTCATAACATCTCTCATATATATGTCCTGGTGCATACCCTCCTCATGCCCTGCCCTCACACCTGGACTGTTCTGATAGCCTTCTGGTTGGTCTCCCTGATTTAACTTCCCAAACCAGTCCACCTTCTATTCTGCTGTCAAATTGATCTTCCTAAAATACAGATCTGATTATGTCACTCCCTATTAGATAAACTCCAGTGGCTTCCTATCACCTCTAGCAGAAAATACAAAATGCTCTGCTTGGCATTCAGAGCCTTTCATAAATGAGGTCCCTCCTATCTTTCCAGTCTGCTTTGGAAGAGTAGCTCTGGGATGCTCCATGAACAAGACACTCCATCTCTGAGCTCTGGGAACTTCATGTCCATCTGCCTGGACATGCCTGGAACAGTCTCCCTCTTCGTTTTTGCTTTTGGCTTTGCCAGCCCCCACCTTCCACAGGAGGTGTTTCCTGGACCTCTTCACTCTCGAGCCTTCACTCTGTTGGTTATTTCTGCTTTACCCTGCATTGAGCTTGTTCGTGCCTAGTTGTTTACATGTCGTCGCTCCCATTAGACTGTGAGCTCCTTAAGAACAGGGGCTGTTTTGGTTTGGTTTTGCTTTTCTATGTATTTGCAGAACTCAGCACGGTACCCAGCTGTAGCAGCGAGCACCTCGGCACGCCCGGGATGGCTGCTAGCTCGGGTTCTTCCATCTGCACTTCTAAAAGAAAGCAACTCAAAAAGGGCTAACAATCTTACTTCAATCAAATATACATAATTTACCTAGTTCAAGGGACAAAATCAGCACCTGAACTTCAGAGAATATAGAGAAGTTACAAGCAGACAAAAATACAGAGAAAAATAACACACTTCACCCACAGACAAGGCTTCTAGCTGGCTTACCATCACATATATACATAATTAGTTACCAGAGATAGGAGCACCAACATCTGGGTTTTCAAAGCCAGGGGGCTCAATGGCTGCCCAGAGTCTCATCTGGCCAAATCACACAGCTCTTCCCATGAGTGAGCCCCAAAGCAAAACCTCACCTCAGAATATATACACCCTTCTCCAGGGTGAGAGAACATCACAACACTTGTGACCCACTGCCTAATTTCAAAGTAACAATGTGTGGGACTTCCGGAAAAACAAGCCTTCCACCACAGGCTCCATGGGACCACATTCAGCCTATCAAGGGGCAGAGTATTTTTCAAATCAGGGAAGGTCCTCAAATTCCCCTACCAGCATATAATAGGTGCTTAATAAATATTTGTTGACTGGATTTTGCCCAGGTGTATCAGCAATGCCATATTCACAATGCCTATGGAGATTACAGATATGCTGATATAATTATCCATCACAAAATACATCATGCTTGCCATATGGGGGAATAAACTAGAAAATTTATTAAGATACCAAAAGACTGAGTCCCAAAACCAGAAAGTGAAAGCCATCAGAGTAGTTATGACATTGGCACAGGTAGATAAAGTAGAAAGCACCCACATTTTCAAGCCTTTGAAACAGAACAGGCTACCTCAGGCAAAGGTCCTCCTCTCCCCACTCACAGCAACCACCCAGCGTCCGGGAAGCACGCTCCCAGCAGCTCCGGCCCCTGGCAGTCCTCAGCAGGAGTCCTTAGCAGAAATTCTGGCTAACTCAAAAAGGGCTTTGCGCTGCTGCTGCCTCTGCTGCTGCTGCCACCATCGCCACCACCGCCAGCCACCACAGGAACTCTTGTTTGGCTTCCGCTTCCTCTTGCTCTGCCCCTTCCTGCTACGTCAGCAAGTACAATGGGGCATGGAAGATCTTTAAATCCCATAACCATTACACCAGGTCACACAGTCAGTATGTGTCAGAGGCAGGACTTGAACCCCAGTTTTCCTGGTTCTTAGGCCAAATCTCTAGTTACTCCACTTTTACTGAATATTGAAAAATAAAAATTAAAAGGCAGCTGTAGATGAGAAAAGTTCTTGCTTAATTTCCCATAGTGACTGTTTCAAGTGTTTTCTTTCTCCCAAAGTCCCAAGTCTGTCTCCTGCACCAAGCAGCTCTGTACAAATGATGACCATGATGAGAATGGTGCTGATGGTGGTGTTGATGGTATTGATGATGATACTGATGATGATGAAAAACAAGAAGCACCAGCAGCAAGTTCGCGTTAACAGGAATGCACAAAGGCAGCATCCCATCTCCTTGCTTCTGGGCAGCGTGCTGAGCACTCACACATCCTCTCTACCACTCCAGTCTCCCCTTCTTCTGCCAGGAACCAAAGGATAAGAAGGTGGATCCCCTTCAAGGACTTCCTCACCTCTTCTCTGGTTTCCTTTGCCCCTAGCAACCTCTGTAGAGGCAAGAGCCATTACAGGAAGGAAATTGGAGCTTAGCTTCTGTGGTGATGTTTTCACCAAGATGGAAAGCTCACTTCCAATCCCAAGCTGGAATCAGTTACCAACGATGAAAGGGCTGGGCTAGGATCTAAGAAATGCAAGTTGCTTGCATTCGGGCATTCATAACTGTCAAAGGACAGTGAAGCAAGTTGTTCATGACCTCGATAGTGGCTGACCCTTAAAGAAAAGGCCATTGCTTCTGGTTACTTGTCCTCTAATGCTCCATTGTGAGGATCTACCTCTTCCTTCTGCCCTTTTCCCTCTGTCCAGGATATAGTCCCAGCTCACTTTCCTTTTCCCTTCCCTTACCTGTTTAGAAGGAGCCATCAGCACAGCACTGCTGTGTCTCTTCTCTGGTTCCTTCCCCTTAAATTTCCTATTTGCAGAACCTAATTTCCTTTGTTCTTAATTGTCTCAGTGATTCTGTCAGCACTAAGGAGCAAAGTCTACTATGAAACAAAAGGTGACTTTGGTGTCTACTTGGTGGATCGTTCTTTTCGTGATTCCAGATTAAACTTTCACAAATACCACTTTCTAACTTGGCTTTTAATGCATTTGAAGACCCAGTCTCACGAGTCAACTTTTGTCTCAGGTTGGCAAAGGAACATTCCATTCTTGGCCTTGGAACTGATTTAAACTTTCCCTTGTGTGGTTCTACCTCCTGTGGCTGACAGGTGTGTGATGTAAGAGAGCCATGGTTGCACCCTTGCCATCTGTCTCTCCCTTTGTCCCTTTCTCATCCTTCCCTTCGTACCCTATTGTTTCCCTGTGGCTATTTCTTGGCCAGGATTGCTCCCAGAGCAATCGTCTTTTCATTTCCTATCTGACTATACTTGTTTGGACTTCTCCATCATATCCCAGTGCCAGATGCTTTCTCCTCCCCTCTTTAACCTTCCTTATCCCTGAAGGACAAGGACTCCTTCTTCCTTTTTTGTATAACTGAAGCTTAACAAAATGCTTGGCAAATAAGAGGTGCTTAATAAGTTGTTTGTTTTTTTTTTTACTGTTTTCCAGTCTGACATCAAAAGTACCTTGATCTGAATCAGTATCTGATAATATCTGGCACTCCTCCTAGCTTAGGAGCCAACCTCTTTCTTTGAGGTGACTACAATTCTATTTTCTAGAAACATTGTTAGTCAAATTCAGAACAGCAATTTTTAAAACATCTTCTAGTATAAGAAAGATGAGAAGTCTCCATGGAACAGGCTTGCTGTTAACTCCCATTTTCTCTCAACTCTTTGATTCAGCTTCTATTCCTTCTCTGTGCCTGGCTGCATACACATTTCAGATTTATAGTGGGGAAGTCTACACCATTCTGTTTTGCTTTATGCCAAATGCTGAAGCCTTCTTCTTCTTCCCTGGTGCTTTCTCTTTCTTGGCTTTAAAGAGTTGCTTTCCCTTTGGATTCCAGTCTCACCTGATTTTCCTGCCTGTTGCCGTCTCCAGCCATCCTTCCACAAGACTCTTGGCTCATGTGATCCAGTCTCTGGTGGTTCCTTGGGAAATGAAGCTGGAAATAGCACCCTGAAACCTGTCACTGATAGTTCAGTTCCCTGGGTAAAAGTCATAAGCCTGGGTAGCTTTTTTTAAAGACTATTTTTTTCTGATGGTGAATATATTTTACATATGAGGACAGAAGAATATCTTAGACACTTGATTCTACTTTCTATTAGACATAAATAATTCAAGGAACAGAAACCTTTTGAAACTCTTGGTGTCTCTCAGGAATAAGCTGGATCTGCAGTGCCCAGGCGGTGCTTTGAATGCCAAAATTTGGAGGTGAAAAAAGTGACTGCCCCCCACCCAGTTCTTACTCTGTTTTTAATTAAGCTCCTCCAAAGTGTTGCTTTCAAAACCAGAAGGTGTCGCATCTGTTACTAAAAGATGAGAATACCAGTGACTACTTCAGAACTATGCCAATTTGTGTTTATGGTAATGATCACAAAAATAGCAAGCATTTATATGGTGCTTACTGTATGCTGGGCCAAGTGCTTTCAATCATTATCTCATTGAATCCTCACAACAACCCTTGGGGGCAGGTGTTCCTTTTTTTTGCCTTTTGGAGGGCAGTTGGGGTTAGTAACTTGCCCAAGGTTACATGGCTAGTTTTTTTTGTGTGGGTGTTAAGTGTCTGAGGCCGGAACTGAACTCAGGTTCTCCTGATTCCAGGGCTGGTGCTTTACTCACTGTGCCACCTAGCTGCCCCAAGCAGGTGTTATTATTATCCCCATTTTATAGATGAGGAAACTGAGGTAGACAGGTTAAGTGACTTAGCCAGGGTCACACAGCTAGTAAGGAGCTGAGGCTAGATTTTAACTCATGTCGTCTTGACTCCAGGTTTAGGGCTCTATCTAGGGCACCACCTAGAAGCGCCCTATGTTTATAACTTATATTGCTCAAATCTGTAAGCACTTAAAAGAAAATAACATATTGGCTGAGGAGCAAAAAGAGATATGCCGAGAGGTCCCAGAGCAATTCATCTATTAAAGCATTATTGAACAACCCACTTAAAAGCATGGTAAGAGTTACACTGCAAAGGCTATGCAGTAATAGTTATATAATTACAATAATGATGGAATTTCACACTCATGACTTAGCTATATGCTGTTGGGCCATCACCAATCATCTTGACTTATGTCTTGCCAGTGGACTCTGATGATTCTGGAGGAGAAAGTGAGGCTGATGACTTTGCACAGCCCTGCCTCACTTAAATCCAATTCACTTGCAAGTCAAGACATCACCCTCCTGATATCATTGGTCCTCTTTGAGAATGAAGGATGAACAACAGTCTGTGAGTAGTAGTAGTAATTGCCCCTGGGGACAAAACAGACCAGTTCAAGTTGGGCAATGCTGCTATTCTCTCTCTCCCTCCCTCCTATCCTTTCTTCTCCTCTCCTCTTTCCTTTCTTCCTTCCTTCCTTCCTTCCTTCCTTCCTTCCTTCCTTCCTTCCTTCCTCCCTTCCTTCCTTCCTCTTTCTTTCCTCTTCTTCCTTCTTCTCTCTTCTTATTCTTTCTTCCTCCTCCCTCACTCCTCCCCCTCCTCTCCTTCCCCATCCCCTTCCTCCTCCTTGTTCTCCTCCTCCTCCTGTCCCTCTGTCCACGTGGGGAATCATGCTCTTATAAGTGAGCACTCTGTCCAAAAGAATATAAATTTTGATCACTTACAGTTTTACTTACATTCTAATACTTTTATTCACCTACAAAAGCAGTTATGTTATACACTGTGCAGGAGTCTGCAGGACATAATATATCAAAGAATTATAGGATAGCAATTTGTCCAAGGAATGCTTTCTTTTAAAAATTTTTGTATTTTATTTTTTTCCATTTACATATAAAAACTCTTTTAACATTAAGTTTGTTTTTATTTTGAGCTCCAAATTCTCTCCCTTCCTTCCCTGCCCCATCCTTGAGAAGACAAGAAATTTTATAGATTTTACATATACAGTCATGCAAAAGATGCAAAATATTTTTTCTCATTAGTTCTGTTGTGAAAAAAGCACAGAGCACAAACAAAATCAAGAAAAATAAAGTTAAAAAAAGGTATGCTTCAGTCTTCATTCAGACACCATCATTCATTCCCAGGGGGTAGATTGGTATTTTACATCAGAAGTCTCTAGAATTGTCTTTGATCATTGTGTTGCCAAGTTGTTCATGGCTGATCCTCATACATTATCGCTATTACTATATACACACAGCTAAGAAGGATCTGAGGCAGGATCTGAACTCAGGTCTTGACTCCGGGTCAGGTGCTCCATCCATTGCCACACCCAGCCAACTCCATCCATAATACTGACCATGAAAGACCAATTCTTGCTAAGTCACACTAGTTCTTAGCATTTCCTTTTAAAATATTTCTTATCTAGATCTTGAATTAGCCTGAATTTTACCAGGAACTAAAATTGAGTCTCTGGTTTGTGGTTTATAGAAATGGCCTCAGACACTTACCAGCTGGGTAACCTTGGACAAGTCATTCGACCCTGTTTGCCTCAGTTTCCTCTTCTGCAAAAGGGGCTGGAGAAGGAAATGGCAAACCATCCCAGCATCTCTGCCAAGCAAACCCCAAATGGGGTTCACCGCGACTGCGAATGACGCCAGTAGTCCTATTATCAGTGTTTCACAGGGAGCTGTTGCTGCTCAGGCAGGACAACATGCAGGTTTAAATGATTTTGTGGGTCAGTCCATTAACTAGGCACTGACTAGGTGCCAGGTACTGTGCCAAACTCTGTGGATACAAAGAGACAAAAGGCAGTGCCTGCCAACCTAGTGGAAGAAAACATGCAGACCCCTCTGTACAGCTACCAAGAGGTGTACCTGGAGCTGATCTACAGGAAGAAGGCATTATCAGTGATGGGCAGGGAAGGGAGGTCAGCAGAGCTCAGAGGTGGACATAAGCAAGCCCTGAGTTCCAGGCATGTGGGACAACCGGAGAAGATGCCTGGAGTAGGGAAATGCATGTCTTCTGCAAAGACCTGTGAGGTGTGGCTGTTCTTATTTCCTTTTCTACAGATGAGGAAACTGAGGGCCTTGTGGTCAAGTAACTTGTCTGGAGTCACACAGCTAATAAGGGTCTGAGGTAAGATGCCAGAGCTCTATCCACTGTGCCATATGGCCATGGCAATCAGCACACATTTCTTAAGCACCTACCATGTGTGTTCCAGGCATCTTACAAGTCATTGGAGACATAAAGACAAAAACAAAACAGCCCCTGCCCTCAGGGAGGTTATATCCTCTTGGGAGAAGCAACATCCATCCAGAGTAACCTCAGGGGTACTGGCAGCTGAGGGGTCAGGAGGAGGTGGCGGCAGCCCTAGAGCTAAGCTTGGGTGGGAGCTTCAAGTGAGGAGCAAGTGAATTCCAGGCATGAGCACAGCCCACGCAAAGGCCCACAAAGGAGAGATGCCTCGACTGTGTGGCAAACAGCAAGAACAGCAGGCCACTAGAGTTTAAAATATAGGAAGTATAGCTATGTATGTGCAATCTACAGTAAGCCTGGAAGGGGGGGGGGGAGAGGGTTGGGCCAGGCTGTGAAAGGCTTCCAGAGCCAGGGTCCAGGGAGCCCTGGGAGCTTTCTGGTTGGGTGGAAAGTAGGGAAAGTGACAGATACCTGTGATTTGTGTGATGACCTGGAGTGAGGAGGGATTGGAGGCAAGGAGGCCAGTTAGAAGGCAAATGTGAGGGCCCTCTTCAGGGATGCCCTCCAGCTTCCCGAATTCCTTTCTGAAATAGAGTGCGCAGGTGTGCAGTGAGGGGCAGCTCTGGGGAGGAGCTCCACTTGTCCCGTCAAGCTCCATTGCTCTTCTGCTTACTTTTGCCAAGCTCCTTCTGCTTTGGTTTCTCTTTTAGACTTTGTTAAAAGGGATGGCCCTTTGGGGAGGGAGGGTGCTATGGCAGGCAGGATCGCCATATTTGGAAGTGGAGGTATTGTAAAAACTAAAGGCATCAAAAACTTTTTTAAACCCCCCCCCCTTTTTTTAAGTATGGTGTCAAAACCAAACACTCTTTTCCAGAAGTGAGCTGGCTAGGACAGAGACCAGGGATAATATCAGTTCTTTATTCCTCGAAGCTATGCTTCTCTCAATGCAGCTCAAACTGTATTGCAATGTTGGCTTATTGAGCTTCTGGTCCACTGTAACCCCAAGACCTTCAAATGCCCTACTGAGTCACTGCATCTCCCCTTATCTTGTACTAATGAAGGTGAGTTCTTGAACTCAGGCCTAAGTTTTTACGTTTTTCTCAATTACACTTCACTCATTAGGCTCGATTGGATTTTCCAGCCTGTCAAGACTTTTTGGACCCACCTCTGCCATGCTCCTTGCTCAGGCTGGTGCCATTTGCGGTGCCAGGCACAGTCTCCAGAGCCCGTCGTCTGGATGCCAAGTTCACATGGAATGATTCCTCCTCCCTTGGGTCCAGTCATACAAACTGCTTCAAATCCAGCTCCCATCCTGTCACATCTAGCCCACATCTTCCCATCTTTTCCACAAGAAAGGGATGAGATGGGGCGGCCAGGTAGCACAGCGGGTAAGAGCACCGGCTCCAGTGTTGAGAAGACCTGGAGATCGAATCCCAGGCTCAGACACTCAGCACCCACCCAGAAACACCTGGCCGTGTAGCCTTGAGCAAGTTACTTAACCCCGATTGCTTAAAAAAAAAAAATTATATATATATATATAAAAAGGGATGAGATACTTTGCCAAATGCTTTGCTAAGATCTGGGTAAACCCTGTCTGTGGCTCTCTCCAGACCCACCAGCTAGGCGCTAAGCCTTGCCTCGCCTCTCCAGGTCATTTCTTTGTGAGCATTGTTTCCTTCTCCAGATGTCCACTAAACCAACTAAAAACATGTGGCCTGTCACCCAGCTTCCCCCTTCCCCCAAAGACTCTGGGCCATAGGTCACCTTTTCACAATTTTCCCAACATATGAGGTCACCTGGAAATTAGCCCTTCACTCTCAGTTGAGAAGCCAAATTGCTGTGGATAAATATTTCTCCTGTGGATCCCTACATCACAAAAGATCACCCAAAATGGGATTATAGACAAAATTTCTACCATGGTCCTTGCGATAGAGCAAATAAATAGAGGTCCACATTAGTCATAACTGACTTCGCACTAGTCCCCCAAACCAAACTCAGATGAGCCACCAAATATGTGAGGATCCTCAAAGGATCAGACATGAGGCAGTCAGTGCCTCAGTTCCCAAGTGTGATCTAAGGGATTAGGTCTCTCATGAACTTGTTCCAGTTGTGGCCCCAAAAGATTGATCTAATGTATACTTCTTCGCTAGACACTGCAGGAAAATATGAATATAATTCAGCCATGGCTTTCCCTGAAGTAACAGGTTCCCTAACTCCTAGACATTCAATATACACTATGAATGTCAGTCATGGGCAGCCTTTACGTAACCTAGCATAGAAAATACAATGAATGTACAAATACAGAAACAAAGTAGTCCAATTACCCATGACTCCTCCTGAGAGGTCAAGACACTTTAGGAGATGGCTGCATGGGCACTTGGGTCTTCACTGGTTGGACAGTTCATGGCAGTGACAGCATAGGAAGGGTCCAGATGTCTTGCCCTCTTGGCATGATGCTAGCCCTTCAGTAACAGGTCCTCCTTTTCTGAGCAGGTCATTGAGGACCCTCCCTGAAGGAGGTCCAATGTTCTTAACCCCCTCAATGTCAAGAAAAGGGGGGGGGTGGCAGTGTGTTGACCTTTTTTTTTCATGGTCCAACTTGAACCTTATAATTTACTAGCATTCAGTTTCAGTTTTTGAGGATTTCATTTCTTTTTTTTTTTTTCATTGCTGTGGTCATTGTGTTTATTATTTACCTGACTCTGCTTGCTTCATTTGGCAATGTCAGGGCTGTGATGGAGATAGCTCTTTCATCAGTTCACAAGAGCTGTGGATTTTGTTCAGTTTTCAGTGTGAGCATTTGCATCTCAGAATTCAGCAGTGCTCTAAATCAGGGCTTGATTTGTCTTATTTAATGCTTAGACTTAAAATGTTGGTAATGGAGATTTACCTGAAAAGTGTGTGTGTGTGTGTGTGTGTGTGTGTGTGTGAATATGCATGTGCACCACTTTTTCCTGTTCAACATTTTCTAACACACCCCTGCATTTTTCTATAAGCATCACTTGGGCTCAGCAGGATGACAGCAGACCATTAGGGGAAATCGGCACTCTGGTAACTGGAGGCTAATAAGACTAGGTGGCATATAGAGAGTGCTTTCATGTTTTTTACAAAGTGCTTTAAATGCATTATTTCATTGTGCCCTACTTTGCCTAGGTCTGTGCTTCTCCGGAGTCTCTGTATTCACCTTTTCTTCTGGGGCAGTGATCCCGCCATATTCCTGTTGCACGATCCGTTTAGCCATTTCCCCAATGACTGGGCATCTCTGTTATGTGTTGCTGTAAATATTTTGGTGTATATGAAGCTTCTCTATTTTTGACCTTCCTTAGGTATATGCCATTTACTGAGATCTCTGTGTCCAAGGGGTATGGTTGTTTTAGTCATATATTTTTTAACATAATTCCAAATTGCTTTCCACAATGATTGAACCGATTTATAGCTCTACCTACAGCATATTTGGGTTGAGAATGAAATTTTTATATGCCAGAGCAAGGGTGGCTCTTTAGACAAGAGGGGAGTACCCTTTGATTCTCACTTGACAATCATTTTGTCCAAGTTACTGGGGACCAGAGACTTTCTTGTGTCCTTTCATCAAGGGGTGAGGGCTCGGAGCTGTCCTTCCAAGCAAGGTCTATATCCTCTAATCTCATCAAGGTGACTAGAGTAACTCATTAAAATGTTGAGGAGCTCCCTTATTGCACTACCCTTACATAGATATTTTGCAAGGGTGCATGGACATCAGGTGCATGGGCCCTCCTCTATCTTTCAGTCCATCTCCAGTTCTCCAGGCTGCTTGAAATATCACCGACCGTGGCTCAGTCACCACTCTTGACAATTCATTTAGGACCCAAGTATTTCATTCATCTTGGCCAGGTGACATAAATTTATCAAGGGCATCTAAGTATGTGCTTAATATTGCCTTTGATGTCCTATGAGCCATTTTAGCTTGTTCTTTCCTGTGCCAATATCCATGCTCCTGCCTTTGACAGAGGCTCCAAAAGATCTCTGTTCTCACTGATTGGTGAGTTCTTTCCAGTGAGGGTTGGCACTGAGTAGCACTCGGTACATACATGCCTGCTGATTGGGCTCCTTCAGCCTGGTGACAACCCCCTGCCTTGTAAGTGGAAAGCTCCCTATTTCACACTTTGCCTGGTTTGATGGACTTTTGCTGAGGGAACTTGGGGCTAGTGAAGGGACTTTGTAGATTCCCAAAGGCAGTCTATCCTGCCACCCTCCAGTTTCACTCTAGCCCCAACCTGTTCACCTTTACTGTCAGCCCCATAGGTAAGATAAGCCATATAGGTTGTCTGTCAAAAAAGCTCGTTGAAATCTGGGTGGTGGATGTATCTCCATTTGGTGTTTTCTGTGTGGACGCTCAGGCCAGACTCCTTGGAGGGATTACTGACCTCTTCCAGGATTGTCTTCAAGCTTCTGGAGCCTGCTGCAATAAACACAATGCCATTTGCAAAAAAGTATCACTGTGGGAGAACTACCATGCATGCCTACAGAGAATCTCTCATCTATCAGGACTGTACTGAGTCTCCTGCACCGCAGCGGTGAATCCCTTTGATGAGTGGGTCTCTCCTTGTTTTATGCTTCCCTTTATTTAAAAACAAAAACATCGTTACCAGAATGACTTTGAACTGGATTCTGTTGTATATTCCTAAATAATCTTGAATAACTTGAGGCGTGCAGACGATAGATATTTTGTTGCCATAAAGCCTGCAAGGCAGTATTTTGTTCTACTGAATCAAACGCCTTTTTTAATTATCAAGTGCATCATCTTATATTCTTGACATCTTTCAGTTAATTGCAGAACAATAAAGATGTGGCACACTGATGAACACTGCATTGGAAAGCCACTCTGCTTTATGCTCTGCCTTGTTGAGGGTGAGGATGTCTGATTCATATACATTTGACTTCAAATTCTGCCTCAAACACTTGCTAGCTATAGGGCCCTTTGTGAGTAACTAAACCTCTCTGTGCCTCAGTCTTCTCTTCTATAAAATGGAGATAACAATAATAGTGTTGTAAGGTAACCCAAATCCCATGCCACCTGATTTGGAGCCCACCATTAAGCCCTTTTATATTTGTCTTTGTTTTTATCCTAAACCCTGTAACTGCTTGTAATAGCTTAAAGGTGTAGTCCTGGGTAAGAATCACCCAAGGCAGAGTCCCCTACTCCCTTACCTTTCCCTAAGTTAGTACTTCCCTAAATCAGTAAGCCTTGAAATAGCATTTCATAAAAGGTTATGGTGCAAATGTGCATAAAGATTATGGGGCAAGTCTATCCCATGCAAGAGACCACCCTGTTCTGGGATGCTGAACCATCAAGGTCCCCACCCAGAATGCTGACCAAGCAGGGTCCCCCACACCCTTTACCCAGAACATGACCCTGACCTGTTCCGTGATCCCCACCCGTTCTGGGAAATTCCACTCCCCCTGTGCCCTCCACCCTGTAACCTCTACTCTGTTCTAGGAAGGACCCCAGTCATGTCATTGTACCCTTGTGCCATGTTTCTCAAATTAGCCCTTAGCTATAGATCCAACCAAAGGCTGTTCTTGGCTTCTGTATGTCACTGCTTAGGCTAGCTCCCCTCCCCAAGTTGTGGTTTTTGCCTTTATAAGCCTTGTCTGTGCTTCATTTTGGGGCTGCCTGATTTGAGTGTATACTCCAGGCAGTCTCATGCTTGATCAATAAATCCACATCTAAATTTATTAAAACAAAGATCTCAGCTTGCTCTTATTCTCTTCACAACAATAGCACCTACCTCCCATGTTGATGTGAGGATCAGATGACTTATATGTGAAATGACTTGCAATCCTTTAAAATTCTGTATCTCTGTTAACTCCTGTCAGGATTGTCATTGCACAGATGACAAACATTTTGGATAGATGAGAGATCAGGCTCCTGGGGCGATAGGCATGAATATTCTCTCAATCATCTCTTTTTTCAGTATTACACAAGTCCGAGGTCTTTTCCATACCTTCGATGCTTTCAGATATCTTGTGTCTCAGGCCATTAATCCCGTTATGACTGGGCTCTTTGCAGGACAGCTACCCTCTGGGTCAACATGGTCCAATCCTGCTCCTTTTCCTGACTTTGTTTTCTTTGGTTCTGTTTCTATTTCTTTCACGAGCATATCTGGGACTGTAAAGTTAAGATCCAAATGGAGGTGATCGAATATTGGTGTTGGAGAACACAATGTAATAGGATTTTAAAAGTAATTGTTGAGTTGTCTGATTGTGGGCTTCCTTCTCTGTTCATCCTAGGATGCCCTTGGATGACATTGCTTAACTTGATATCTCTACACTGGTTTTGCCTTTTGATGCTTTCTGCAGGAAGGCACTACTCCTAATCACCTGCTGTGCCTTCTGGCTCCACTCTGATTGAGACCAGGACCAGCATTTCCATTTCTACCCAACCCCACTGCTACAGATGGGCCAGAGTTCTCTAACTCAGACCTGAGCACCTGGCCTTCCATCTGCCTTTCTCCAACTTCCACTGCAAGCTCTAATCTAGACCTAGCACCCCAGATCTCTCTACATTTCTCTTTCATTTTCTTCTTGCTGTGAACCCTCCCAGAACCATCCTTGTACCAGTAGGAGCACATTGGCTCCTGTCCTGGGCTCCTAATTGGCCAAATTTCTTCACATTTAGCCTGACCCAGATGGACATGTACTGTTCTTAATCCTTCTTCAGATCATGCCATCCTGAACCAGGATGCTGCACATTAGCTGCTGCCTTGGGGGCCCATGGTCCTGATTGTTCAAAAGCTCTCCATCTCCCACCTGACCCAGATTCTACCACACTGCAGTCTGGTCTGCTTTCTTTCTTTTTAAATTAAATTATTTTTTGGTTACATTTTAAGTTCTCCCTCCTTGCCTTTCCACCTCTCACTAGAGAAAGCCATCATTGCACACACATACACACACACGCACATGCACACAGACAACCATGCTATGCATATTTCTGGAGATGGATAACATCTTCCTTCAGAGGTCCTTTGTAGATGATTTTAATATTTATTACATACTCAGAATAGTTTAGTCATTCACAGTTATTTTTCAAACAGTATTGCTGGTATATACAACGTTCTCTTGATTTTGCTTATTTCACTCTTCATTATTTCATAGATGTAAGTCTTTCCATGTTTTTTTAGACTATTTATCGTTCTTATAGTCCAGTTGTGTTTTATCACAATAGTATACCACAACAGCCATTCCTCAATTGATGGGCATCATCTTAATTTCCAGTTCTTTGCCAGCACAAAGAGAGCTGATATAAATATTTTAGAACATATAGATTCTTTTCCTTTTCCCTTGATCACCTTGGGAAACAGGCCTAATAGTGATATTTCTGAGTCAAAGGACTCAGTTTTATAACTCTTTGGGCCTAATTACAGATTGTGCTACAGAATGGTTGCATAAGTTCACAGTTCCACCAACAGTCTATTAGTGTCCCTGTTTTCCCACATCCCTTCCAACAGCTGTCATTTTCTGTTTTCTCTAATGTTATTTAATCTGATAACTATAAAATGATATCTCAAAGTTATTTTAATTTGCCTTCCTCTATTCAATAATGATTCAGAGCAATTTTTTTCTTAGGACTTTTTATAGCTTTGATCCTTTGGCCATTTATAAATTGCTGAATGACTCATATTCTTATAAGTTTGACAGAGTTCTTTATATATTTGAGATATGAGACATTTATCTGTGAAATTGTCTATAAAAATTTCTTCCTGATTTTCTGTTTTCCTTCTAATCTTGTATACATTAGTTTTATTTGAACAAACCCTTTTTAATTTAATGTAATCAAACTTATCCATTTTATTTCTCACAATGATCTCTATCTCTTTGTTATTCATCCATAAGCCTGATAGATATTATGTTGTGTGTTCTAATTTTCTTTTCTTTATATTTTT
This sequence comes from Petaurus breviceps papuanus, assembly GCF_028583685.1. NCBI lineage: Eukaryota > Metazoa > Chordata > Mammalia > Diprotodontia > Petauridae > Petaurus > Petaurus breviceps. Next base: position 139,053 of record NW_027185931.1, read on the forward strand.
TTGAAGGGCATTTGGGGTTAAGTGACTTGCCCAAAGTCCCATGGCTAGTGTGTCAAGTGTTTGAGGTCGGATTTGAACTCAGGTCCTCCTGACTCCAGGGCTGATGTTTTATTCACTGTGCTACCTAACCACCCCGTTCTAATTTTCTTATCATATTTTCCTTTATATCTATGTCATGTATCCATTTTGACCTTATCTTGGTAAATGGTGTCAGATATTGGTCTGTACCTAGTTTCTGCCAGACTGCTTTCCAGTTTCCTCAATGATTTTTTACCAAATAGTGAATTCTTATCCCAAAAGCTTAATTTTTACATTAGTCAAACATAATATTACTATAGTAATTTGTACTATGTGTAATATGTCTGCTTTCTTCCACTGATCCACCATCTATTTCTTAACCAGTACCAGACAGTTTGGATAATTACTGCTTTATAATATAGTTTAAGATCTGGTACTGCTAAACTTTCTTCCTTTATATTTGTCCATTAATTCTTTTTATATTCTTTGGCCTCTGTTCTTCCAAATGATTTTTGTTTTTGTTTTTTTCTAGCTCAATGAAATAAGTTTTTGATAATATAATTGGAATGGCATTGAATAAGTATGTTAGGTTAGGAAGAATAGTCATTTTTGTTATATTGACTCTGCCCACTCATGAACAATGAATATTTCTCCAGTTATTTAAATCTGACTGTGTTTGTATAAAAAAAAATTGCCTTATAATTATGTTCGAGTAATTCCTTGGTTTGTCTTGGCAGATATATTTCCAGACATTTTATGCTATCTATGATTATTTTAAATGGGTTATCTCTTACTATCTCTTCTTTTATAATTTTGTTTGTGATATATAGAAATGTTTATGATTTATGTAGATTAATTTTATGTCCTGGTACTTTGATAAAACTATTGTTTCAGCTAGTTTTTTAGTTGAATCTCTAGGATTTTCCATGAATATCATTATATCATTCACAAAAAGAGGTAATTCCATCACCTCATTGCCCATTCTGATTTCTTCCATTTCTTTTTCTTCTCTTATTGCTATCACAATACAGGTGTTAATGGGCAACCTTAACTTATTTCACTCCTGGTCTTATTGGAAAGGCTTGTAGTTTTTCTTCATTACAAATAATGTTTGCTGATGGTTTTAGGTAGATGCTTCTTATCATTTTAGGAAAAAAATCTTTTATCCCTATGCTTTCAAGTGTTTTTAATGGAAATGAGTGTTGTATTCTGTTAAAATCTCTTTCTGCATCTATTGATAAAATCGAATTATTTTTGTTACTTTTTTATAGGTGTAATAAATTATGTTATTAGTTTTCCTTATGTTAAATCATCCCTACATTCCTGGTGTAAATCACTTGGACACATATAAATTTGTGATATATTGCTGTAGTCTCCTAGCTAGTATTTTATTTAAGATTTTTGCATCCATATTCACTAGTAAAACTGGTCTATAAGTTAAATCTTTCTCTGTTTTTGCTCTTTTTGGTTTAGGCATTAGAACCCTATTTGTCTCATAAAAGGAGTTTGGTAGGACTCCTTTGTATATTATTCCAAGTAATTTATTTAATATTAGAATTAATTTATTTTAAATGTTTTGTAGAATTCACTTGTAAATCCATCTAGTTCTGATGGTTTTTTCTTAGAAATCTCATTTATGTCTGCTCAATTTCTTTTTCTAAAATAGGTTTATTTAGATGTACTGTTTCTTCTTCTGTTAATCTAGGCAGTTTATATTTTTGCAAGTATTCTTCCATTTTACTTAAATTGTCAAATTTATTTGCTTATAACTGGAAAAAATAACTTCTAATGATTGCTTTGATTTCATCTTCATTAGCAGAATATTCACTCTTTTCATATTAACCAGTGTTTTATCTATTTCATTGTTTTTTTTCATGAAATCAACTCCTAATCTTATTTATTAAATAAATGGTGTTATGTTCAATTTTATTAGTCTCATCCTTAATTTTTAGGATTTCCAATTTGGTGTGTGTTTGGGGATTTTTGGTTTTTTTTCTAGTTTATTTTTCTTAATTGCATACCCAATTCATTAATTTACTCTTTCTCTGTTTTATTGATATAAGTACTTAGGGATATAAATTTTGCTCTGATTACTGCTTTTGCTGCACCCCATAGGTTTTGGTATATTGTCTCATTATTATCATTCTCTTTAATAAAATTATTTATTGTTTCTATGATTTATTCTTTAACTCACCTATTCTTTAAGATTAGGCTATATAGTCTTGAATTGATTTTTGATCTGTGTTTCCATGGTCCTTTATTGGATATGGTTTTATTGCATTATGATCTGGAAAGAATACATTTAATGTTTCTACTTTCCTACATTTAACTATAAAGGTTTTTTTTTCCCACTAAGAAAAAGCTATATTCTTTTCTATTCCTATTCAGTTCTTTCCAGATAGCTATCACATCTACTTTGTCTAATATTCTATTCATCTCCTTGACTTCTTTCTTATTTTTTTTTGGTTAGATTTATCTAATTCTGAGAGGGGAAGGTTGAAGTCCATTTTTTTTATAGTTTTGCTATTTTTACTTGTAATTCATTTAACTTTTCATTTAAAAACCTGAATGCTACAGCATTTGGTGTATGTAGATTTAGAATTGATATTACTTCATTATCTATAGTACCTTTTAACACAATGTAGTTTCTGTTTATTTCTTTTAATAAAATCTATTTTAACTTTAGCTTTGAGATCATGATTGCTACCTCTGCTTTTTTTTGCATAAGCTGAAGCGAAATAAATTCTGGCCTTTTATTTTTATTCTGTGTGTATCTTTCATTTTTAAATGTGTTTCTACTAAATAACATAGTCAGATTATGGTTTTTAATCCATTCTGCTATCTTTCCATGGGTAAGTTCATCCCATTAACATTTATAGTTATAATTACTAGTTGTTTCTTTCCACTCTATTCTTCCTATTTATCCTTCTCTCCCTTTCTTTTTACTCTATCCATCCTATATGATTTATTTCTGACCACTGCATCCCTAATCTAAACTCCTAAGAATCATTTCCTTATCCTCATCCATTGCCCTCCTATTCTTTAATAAACCCATCCTTCTAAGAATCCCTCCTTTACCCTCTCCCCTTGCCCTCCTGTTTCTCTGTAAGTCAAGACTTTCATAAACTTCTTATATATGTTATTCCCTCTTTAATCTAGTTCTGAGGAGAATAAGATTCCAGCACTACTAGCCCTCCACTGTAATAGTTCTTCAATTCACACACTATTTGTATGAGATAATTCCTCCATTTTATCTCTCCTTCCCAATTTTATTTTTTAGGATCATCCCACCATAATCAACTCAACCCCAAGCCTACTATCTATGTATGCTCTTTCAAACTAGCCTAGTAATGATAACATACTTGAGTTACAGATAACATTTTCCATATAAGAAGTAAACAGTTTGACTGTATTCAATCCATTATAATTTATATATCATGTTTACTTTTTTATATTTCTCCTGATTCTTGTAAGTCAAGTTTTCTGTTTAGTTTTAGTCTTTTCCTCTAAATTCCTGAAAGTTTTTTAATTAACTAAATATTCATTTTTTTTCCTTGCAGAATTACACTTGGCTTTGCTGGGTTAAGTTATTCTTAGTAGCAAATCATGTTTGCTCTTCATAACATCATGTTCCATCCACTTCAGTCTTTTAATGTAGAAACTACTAAGTCTTCTACTACCCTTACTATAGCTAAACAATATTTAAATTATTTCTTTCCAGTTGTTTGTAGTATTTTCTCCTTGACCTGGGAGCTTTGAAACTTATCCATAATGTTCCTGTGTGTTTTCATCTTGGGATCTCTTTCAGGTGGTGACCAGTGGAGTTTTTCCAATTTTTATTTTACCCTCTGGTTCTAAAATTTACGAGCAATTTTCCTTAATAATTTCTTTAAATATAGTTATCTAGACCCCTTTTTAATCATAACTTTCAGGTAGTCAAACAATTCTTATATTGTCTTGCCTCAGTTTGTTCTCCAAGTTAATTGTTTTTCTAATGAGGTATTTCACATTCTCTTCTATTTTTTTCATTATTTTAATTTTGTTTTATTATTTTCTTGTTGTTTTATGAAGACTTTAGCTTCCCCTTGGCCAATTTTAATTTTAAGGGGTTTTTTCCCTCAATATTTTACATCTCTTTTTCTAATTGGTTGACTTTCTTTTCATGATTTTCTTGCATCATTTTAATTTTTTTTCCTAATTTTTCCTCAACCTCTCTTATTTGATTTTTTAAAGTCCTCTTTCCAAGAGCTCCTTTTGCTCTAGTGATCATTTTACATCTTTCTTTGAAGCTTTAAAAGTTTTGACTTAACAATCTCCTAGGTTTGAACCCAGATCTTCTCTATCACCATTGTAACTATGTATGGTTGGATTCTTTCTCCTTTCCTTACTCCTGGGTTACTCCAGCTGATATCTATTCATTAATGATGAAGTACTCTTTCCAGATTGGGAGTTGGCTACCCACTTCTTCGAGAAGCTGCAACTTAGGTTCCTTTTTACATAGAGGTCAGACTCAATGGCCTCTGAGGGTCCTTATACCTCTAATGCTTCTCCATGCTGGGAAGGACCTCCCATCCTAGAAGGGCCCATGATTTAGGCAGCTAGTTGGCATGGTGGATTGAGTGCTGGGTCTGGGCTCAGGAAGACCTGATACCAAATCTGAACTCAGATACTTCCTAGCTGCATAACAAGTCAATTCACCTCCGCTTACCTCAGTTTCCTCAGCTGTAAAATGGGGATAATAGCACCTACCTTACAAGGTTGTTGTGAGGGTAAATTGAGATAATATTTGTAAAGAATTTAGCACAATTCCTGCCATACAGCAGATTAATACTTCTTTCCTTCTTTCTTTTCCTCTTTTCCTCCTTCCCTCCCTCCCTCCCTCCCTCCCTTCCTTCCTTCCTTCCTTCCTTCCTTCCTTCCTTCCTTCCTTCCTTCCTTCCTTCCTTCCTTCCTTCCTTCCTTCCTTCCTTCCTTCCTTCCTTTCATCCTTCCTTCTCATAAGTAGATAACTCTAGATAACTGTTAAGATCTCCCCAGATGCCCTAACTAGCCTAGTCTGGTCATTCCTGGATTTGTTTTCTACTCTACTTGTGCAATCAACCACTTCCCCTTTTTTTATCCTAGATGCACTAATTTTGTTTGTGAAAAAGGTTTTCAATTTCACATTATCAAAATTAATTTATCTTATAATTGCCTCTATCCCTTGTTTAAGAATTTGTCTTCTTATAGCTCTAAAAAGTATATGATCTGCTTCTCTTCAAGTTTTTTTAATAGAGTAATTTTTAGTCAGTTTGTGTATCCATTTTCAATTTATTGCAGAATATGCTAGTCTATGCCTAATTTATGGCAGATTGACTTCCAGTTTTTTTCCTAATAGTTCTTATCAAATAGTGATTTCTTTCCTAAGTAATTTATCTTATAAGACTGATGGAATACTAGGTTCCTGGGTTCTATCATATTAAATTCTTTTTTGTCTAGTTTCAATTTACTTTTCTATTTTTTTAAACCAATATTGAGGGCTTTGATGATTGTTGCTTTAGAATGTAGTTTGAGCTATAAAAGGTCTATTCCATAATTCCTGCCTCTTCTCTTTATTTTCCTTGATATTCTAGATCTTTTGTTCCTCTCATGAATTTTGTTATTATTTTATCAGCCTCTATAGAATATACCCTTGGTAGTTTTAGTATAGCATGGCAACTGTAATTGTGGGTGGTATTGTAATTTTTGTTATATTGGCATGGCCAAGCTAGGAGCATTCCAAATTGTTGTTTAAGGAGCATTTCAGAGTTACATCTGCACAAGTGTTGACCATAACTTGTTAGACTGATTTGCAAATGTTATGCATTTTGTCTTTATCTTAATGAAATTTGTGTATTAGTATTATTATGGCTTTTTGGAGGGCAATTGGGGTTAAGTGACTTGCCTCAAATCACACTGCTAGTAAGTAAGTGTGTCAAGTGTCTGAGGTCGGATTTGGACTCAGGTCCTTCTGACTCCAGGGCCAGCACTCTATTCACTGTGCCATGTAGCCGCGCCAAAATTTGTCTATTATTGTCTCTTGGATTTTGTTATCATATAAAAATGAAACTTGATATTTATGGGTTTATTTTATGGCCTGCAATTTTTCTAAAGTTATTGTCTTGATTTCTTTGTTGATTCTCTTGTATTTTTTAAATAAACTACCATGTCCTCAACAATTAGGAATATTTTTCTCTCACTTTTTACCTTTGCTTTCTTTCTCTTATTACCACTGCTAGCATTTCTATAACTATATCAAATGACAGTGGGGAAAATGGGTATCCTTGCTTTACTCCTATGTTTGATGGAAGAGATTTCAGCATATCCCCATAGAATATGATACTGCTTTTTCGTTTTAGATATTTAGTTTAAAAAGAAAAAAAAAGATCTCTGCTTATACTTTCTAGGTTGTTTTAAAGCATCAAAGGTTGTTGTACTTTGTCAAAGGCATTTTTTTTCTGCACTTGAGACAATTTTTGTTCTTAATATGTTGTCTTCCTAATGTTGAACCATCCTTGCATGCTTGGTACAAATCAAACTTCACAATTAATGTTTTTTTTTTTTTAATATATGGCTGCACACAGTTTATTCTAGTGGCCAAGTACATGACAGGCAGCATGAGCTCCCCATGAAGGAAGACTGGGAACCAGATATCTTGGAACCTTGACCTGTCCCTACTACAGTCTTATTGGGTGACCCTGGTACAACCACTTCCCCATCTTTTATCAGGGGTTAATGGGTATTTCCCACCAGCCTGCTTGGGTACCAGCCTCTGTCCCTCTCCTCTCCCCATACCCTTCTCCCAATCTTGTTTGGGTCTCCCAGTCTTGTTTTTCTGGTGTACATCCAAGATGTAAGCCAGTCCTATTTTCAGGAAGAGGCCAGACAAGATTCATTCTCTGGATATTTCAAGTCTTTCTCCCAGGAACACACTGCCCTTAATTGGTAGTGAAAGCCAGAGCCT
>NW_027185931.1:146452-149030 GCF_028583685.1 Petaurus breviceps papuanus
AGGGGTTAATGGGTATTTCCCACCAGCCTGCTTGGGTACCAGCCTCTGTCCCTCTCCTCTCCCCATACCCTTCTCCCAATCTTGTTTGGGTCTCCCAGTCTTGTTTTTCTGGTGTACATCCAAGATGTAAGCCAGTCCTATTTTCAGGAAGAGGCCAGACAAGATTCATTCTCTGGATATTTCAAGTCTTTCTCCCAGGAACACACTGCCCTTAATTGGTAGTGAAAGCCAGAGCCTGAATGCTGGGTTTGGGGGCTAAAGCAACAGGAAGATTGGGCTCCCACGCCCCCCCCCCACAGCTGTCCAAAGGCTAGTGCGTTTTCCACTCTTCAGAAACCTTCTCTTGTCTCCGCTCTTTCCCAAGCCTCCCTCCTGTAATTTAAAGGAGCTTGACCTTGTGAGATGTGGGGGCCAGAGCCATAGAGCTGGACTGGGATCCCAACCCCTTCATTTTACCAAGGAGGAAACTTGAAGCTGGGAGTTTATGTGCCTTGAGTAAGGTCAGGCACAGAGGAAGCAGCAGAAATCCAATTGGTGCCTAGGTCCTCTTTCACAGTAGACAGGGCTCTGCCCCGAAATGCCACCAACTTTGGCAACCCAGTCTGGCAAGGGAGGATAGTACCCTTCCCTTGAGTAGGGCTGGAAGCCCAAGATGTTCAGGGTGGCTCTGGTCAATATCTTTGAATCGGTTTGCTCAGCTTTTAAACGGGGCTAACGGAACCAGTAGCAGCAGGGTCCCAGATCCGTTTTGAGGAACAATGTAGGTAAATGTGTAGCTGAGGATGCAGGCTGGAGTTGGAGCAAGAAGATCTGGGTTCGAAACCTTGCTAGCCAGGGAGGAATCTGTATGGGCCTCAATTCCCTCATCTGTAAAGTGAAGGGAGTAACAGGAGCATCCCATCTCAAGGCAGAGAGGATCAAAGACGCAGCTGAAATCAAGGTCAGCGATCTAACGCCAAACCTTAGCAAACAGCCCTCCGGACCGGTAGAGCTATTCCATGTAAAGCTCTGTCTAAAACCACCCCCACCTCCGTCCCCCGTTGCCCACCACCCGCTCGCGCCCTCTCCAACCGCCGCCCGCCATGAGCCCCAGTCCCTGGGCACTGCGCGCGCCCTCCTCCAACATCTGCCTTGATCCAATCCCCAACTGCACGCTCCGGCCCTCCCTGCGCCCAGCGCTGCTCTCCCCGCGCGACGATCCCCCTTCACCCGCTCCCCAACTGCCGAGTGGCTCAGATCTGTGCCTCCTTCTCACTTCCACGCTGCTGTGACTGCGCCCAACTCATCCTATGAAATAGCTATTCCCTATCCCTTGGACCCAGCCTTCCCCCCCCCCCCCCCAAGCCTTCCCATGAAGCCCTTTCAACCAGCCTCGGACAGGTTCAGTGGCCCCTGATCCCAATCTCACTTGGCTTCTCTCTTTCTTTCCAGATGAAGCCCCCTCCCCTCTGACTCCCTGTTTCCCTGAGCTCATTCTATTAAATACCGGGTTTTTCCGTGGAAGATTCTCGTCCATCTCTGACCCCATCTTTGCCCCCTGGGCTCTCCCTGTTTAACCTCTGTGTCTGCTGCCTGACCAGATGTTCACGCCCCCCCCCCCCGGCCCCCGCCCGACTTTCTAACCAAAACGCTCCCTTGCTCAGAGGGATGCCTGCTGACAGTGATAGAAATCCTGGCAACCGGGCGGCGTGTTGTCTGAGGGTGTTGCCCCACTGGGTTATGCCAGCAGAGACGGGGATTTCTGGGCTTGCTGCCTCTCCCAAGCCTTGGGCTTGGCTCGTCCCCGAGAGGGCAGCGCGCACTTTTGGAAGCTCTGCCACAGATCCCTCCCTCCCCCCCCCCCCCAACCCTTTTTGGCTTTTTCTAAAGTGTTATCTATTCCTCATTAGAGGGGAGCGACGCACCAAGTCAAAGGACAAAGGAATGTAGAGGCAGCAGTAGGCAGGATGTTGAGAACTCCCACCCCTTAAAGCTCTTTAGAGACAGATCTGGAGCCTCGAGTTCCAGGAGCGCCTAGCTTTTCTGACAGTCGGTCTCCCTGACTGCAAGCCCAGCATTTATCCACGTTAACTGCCCAGCTCACAGTAGGAGATTAATAAATGCTTCTTAATGGAGTAAGTGAAACCTGCCTTACCTTCTCCCCCCCAGGTCCCTCACCTCAGTGGGAGAAGTTATCTGGAATAATTTTCCCTGTAGAGGATAAAAAAGTTGGCTCCTTGACCGACCATTCCTATCACTACCATGAGAATAAGACAAGGCTTGACACAATATAGGGGACTATGGTTCTTTCTTCTCACTTGTCTCTACTTCTAGCAAGAAATAAAGTGCTTTGCAAGTCTTAAAATGACATACAAGTGTGCTAGCTATTACTGTTAGTGATTGAAATCAGAAACAGAGGGCCCATTGCCCCGTCCCTAGCTGTGTCTTTGTTTCAAGAGTTGTCCCCTTCCTTGCCTCCTACAATATGAAGGTAGAAACCGAACTTTGGAAAGCCAGAATGCCTGCTAACAACTTCCTGGATTGAGTGCATGCTCTCTCTCTCTCTCTCTCTCTCTCTCTCTCTCTCTCTCTCTCTCTC
>NW_027185931.1:149040-152351 GCF_028583685.1 Petaurus breviceps papuanus
TCTCTCTCTCTCTCTCTCTCTCTCTCTCTCTCTCTCTCTCTCTCTCTTTCCCTCCCTCCCCTTGCCCTCCTTCCTTTCTCCATCCCCCTAAGAATATGTGGAAATAGCCACCGTATCCTAGGAAATTACTTAGAGATTCCCCTCCCCCTTCAAAACACACCTTTAAAGGCAAAGGGCAATGGGGTTTCTTATCTTTCTATCGCTAAAGGTGTGCCACAAAAATGAGGAAGGATCAAAATTCAGGGTTTTAAAATTTTTTTCCTGAGGGAATGTCCAGAATTCTTTAGCTTCCAACAGTCACAGAATTCAGCAACCAACTGTCTCCTCCTCTCTTCTGTCAGCACTAGCTCAGGATGCTTAATGTCTATGTTTGAGACCAAAGGATCTGAGCTTTGGAGCTAGAAGGGGCCCTAGAGCCATCCAGTCCAGCACCCTTCCCACCTTGTCCCTTCTCTTTGTTTTCTTGGTCATTCTCTGCCCCTCCCCCATCCATCTAAGCTTTAGAAAAGCCTCCTTTCCTCCCAGTAGCCTCCTCTCTCAGCCGCCATTGTGTTGCTTGAAACTTCACTGCTAGAAACTGATTCATTCAAGTCCCCCAAACTAGGTCTCTAGTTAGAATTCAATTTTAGCTTCCCATGTCACATGGGAGGGTTGGGGACCCGGGCTGTGTTTTCTGGGAGGCAGGGACAGAGAGAATTTGGAGAACACTCAAAAACACCTGGCCTCATTTCCCCTGGGCCAGCTCCGTTCATAGCTCTGGTTTTTATCCCTCAGGCCTTGGATTTTCATCTCGAAGGCAGCCCTTTTGCTGTGATCAAATCCATTCCAAGACCCCTGGAAGCAGGTCTCAGAACAAGCATTTTACCCCAGACTTGGTACAAGCAACAGTCAGGGATGCAGATCAATCTAAGAGGCAAAGATCTGTGCCTGGCACTGTGCTCAGCTATAAGTGTCCAAAGATTTGGAGAACTCACAGACCACATATACCTTTTAGGCAGAAAAAAGTGGGGCTCAGAGGAGGGGAATGCTAGTGAGTGGAAGGAAAGAGGCCACAAGAGGAATCATGGAGGAAGATAAGGAAGGGAGCCCCGTTTGTTCTAAGGCATATTATTAGGCAAGCTTCTCAGAATTGGGCACATCCCTCATGAGTCTCAGTTTCCTCATCTGCAAAAATGGGGTTAGTAGTCACTGTAGAGCCTGCTTCATAGGTTTGGGATGAGGGAGCTCAGAAGTGACCCTTACAGAGCTCGGTAAGCCTCCGAAGTTCACACTGTTGTAAGACATCACCCCAGGACTCCAATGCCAGGCTAGCCCAGTCTGGCATCCTCAAGAACTCTGACCCAGCCATCAGAGTAGGCTTCCACCCAATCTAGGAAACAAAGCAGTCACTACAGTGAAGCAGAGAGTAACATAATGCCAAGATAATTATAATTCAGAGATGAGGTTCTGGATGTGCCCAAAGGCTGGGGGGATTGGCCTAATGGTAGGATCCAGGAAGGTGGGATATGAGCTCAGCCTTGAATGATGGGTAGAATCACAGCAGCTTGGAGTGGGATCTGTAGATGACATGGAGAGGCCTTCAAGCTGGCTGGCATCTCCTGCATGTGGTGGGCAGCTGCCCCCATAAGAAAGTGCCAGATTAGAGCAGACCCTTAAGGTAAAGGAGAGAAGACAGAAGCCAGTGTCATTTTGAGCAGAAGAATGTCATTGCCAGCTTCGTGACTCAATTTGGTAGTGTTGTAAATGATGGTTAGGGGTGGAGCAAGATGGAGGAAGGAAGACTATTCAGAGCTTTATCCATCAGCCAAACTTGGGGAGGAGGAGAAAGGGCCTGCTTTGGGGTGGGAGCAGTCTCAGTAGAGAGGAAGGGCCCAGTACCAGAGATATGGAAAGGTTGAATTGGCTGGACCTTGTAACCAAGCTGACTGGGAGATTGGATAGAAGGCTGGGAGAAAGAAAAGGGGGGCACACCAGGGTTTGTAGACAGGGGAGGCTGGCTGTATAAGGAGCCATGGAGAAGGAAAGTCAAATGGGGAGCATGACTAACTCAGGGTAAGACCAGCTAGAGTCTGAAACGCCACTGGACATGGTCAGAACCAGCTAATAGTGTGGGTCAGGAACTTCCAAAACAAGCCAGGGCCAGAGGGCCAATCCTGAGAGATGGGCAAAGCTTGTGGGAAGAGGGGCTTCCTAGATCCCAGCCTTTGTCTAGTACATAGAAAGGAGCAGGTACCTGATAAATGCTTGTTGATTCACTGATTTCGTGCAACAGAGAGCATGCATGTAGTCTATGCCTTTCCCCAGTCCCAATCATTCCAGACAATTGGAGGGTGGGGAAGGGCCACAGATTAAAGCTGGGAGGGACCTGGCTCTTATGTCACCTTACTGGCCTCCATGTATTCTGTGATCCAGGGACACTGGTCTCTTGCCTGTTCCTTGACCAAGATCCTCCACCATTTTCCCTGGCTTTGTCCTCTGCCTGGCCTGCCATCCATCCTCATCCTGGCCTCCTGGCTTTCTTCAAGAAAGGCAAGAAGCCTTTCCCTGCCCTCCTTAATCTTGGTGCTTCCCTCTGAGGCCACGCCCGGTCTATTCTGTGTAGATCTTGTTTGTACATAGCTGTTTGCACGTTGTCTCCAACAGCAGCCTGTCAGCCCCTTGAGGGCAGGCACTGGCTTTTGCCTTTCTTTGTGTCTCTAGAGCTTAGCAAGGTGACTAGTACACAACAGGTGCAAGAAATTCCTAGGACTTAGCTATCATCAAGGCCAACCCTCTTGTGTCACAGATGAGTAACCAAGGCCCAAAAGGCTAAAATGATTGGATTCACCCAGGGTTACATAGCTAGTAAGTGTCTAAGGCAGGATTTGAATGCAGGTCTTCCTGACTCCGAAGTCCACCAATGATAAGAATGTTATGGGATATTTGTATAGGCCTTGTATTTGTAAAGGCTTTTTGGCCATATCCTCCCAATGGAGATATTTTAAGAACCATGCAAGGGAATGGTAGTAGGATATTTATTTTACAGATGAAGAAATTATTTGGGTTTACCTTTGCCTCAGTTAGCTTCCCAGGCAACATTAGAACCCAGGTCAAATGACTGTCAATTGTTTTCACTCAACTGCCCTGCCTTCTTTACATATTTCATACTGCTCAAGGAGAGAGAGAGAGAGACAGAGAGAGAGAGAGAGACAGAGAGAGAGAGAGAGAGAGAGAGAGAGAGAGAGAGAGAGAGAGAGAGAGAGAGAGAGAGAGAGAGAAAGAGAGAGAGAGAGAGAGAGAGAGAGAGAGAGAGAGAGAGAGAGAGAGAGAGA
>NW_027185931.1:152361-166188 GCF_028583685.1 Petaurus breviceps papuanus
GAGAGAGAGAGAGAGAGAGAGAGAGAGAGAGAGAGAGAGAGAGAGAGCAGGAAATGGTCAGATGTAAGTGGGTTCTTGGATTCCATTAGTCAAAGGAAACAATTTCATCCCCCAGATTATTTCCCAGAAATTTAATAAAACCAGAAAGATGGGGTGGATTCCCTTTGCTCTAAAGCTTGCTTCCATCACCAACCCAAAGAGTTCCCTTGGGAATGAGCGATTTTCAGTGTTTTGGCATTAAGAGGACAGAAAGGGTGAAGATACAAAGCTTTTCTGATCCCAGCATGCCTTAGAAACAGAACATTTCTTCCACAATTAACTCCATTTTTGGAGGGTGATAATTCTCTCCTAAGAGTCAGCACAAGAACTAAGTTCACACCCTAATTCTAGCTCAGGAAGAAGAATGGCACTAGAAAACAGGAGATGTGGTTTGATAGTGAAAGGGACTAGTATAATAGTCTCTCAGGAACCCCAAGCAAGGAGACAACCTGGCCAAGATATGGACACACTTGGACCTTGGTAGGTTGTTCTGGATAGAGGATACACTTGGTGGCATTGAATCCTGATGTGGGGAAGCCATGGGATGGTAATGAGTCACACCTGAACCGTGATGGTCAAGAGGAGATGCAGAAGACACAGCTTCATACTGGTCTCCTGAGAGGCCCATCTCCCTCCAGTTATCAAGGCATGAAGAGCTGGTGGTTGAGAGGTCACACATCCTAAACTCAGGGATGGAATCCTGGGGCAATTAGAGGAAGGCTGTCAGGATCCAAAGGAAGCTTGGCCCCCCCAAGTCTCAGGCAAAGAGAGCTATTGATCTGGGTTCAGGGCAGGATCAAGCTGCAGGAGCTGCCCTGCCTCAGGAGCCGGCTGAGGATAAAGGCAGAGTAGGGCTCTTGCTCAATGTGGGCATCAGGGTGACAAGTGGACGTTTCCTTAGCTGTCACCAGTCAGGATGAGTTCATGTCCTAATTCCTCAGAGAGGGTCTAAGAACTCCCAAGGCCTGGGGCAAGGGGGACTGCTGTCCCAGATACCTTGGGGCTAAGGTGAACATCAGCATCCTGAGCCAAATCTTGGGCTCTCCCTGAGTCCCATTGGAACGCCCCAGGTTTTCAGGAGCCTCTAGGGCAGGACTTGTGGAACCTCAGTGATGTTTTATTAATCGAGACTGGGGTGCTAGATTTCTGGGTAGTCTTGTACAGACTCTGCCCTGAAGCTAGACCTTCCTCGAACTTTGCCTCCAGTGGTGAGAAAACTTCCTTAGCCCGGGCAGCCTAACACTTTTCCATGCAGAGATGAGATTGTATTTGGGGTCTGGTGCAGCCTGGGAGAGGTCAGGGTGCCAGACAGCTCTAGTGAAAATGTGGGGACCCAGTATAGCATCGTACTCCAGTACCCTTAGGGCTATTCCTCCAGATGTTCCCTGGGTTCCAGGTCCCATAAAATGTTTAGTAAATTATCTATTAACTATTGGAAATGAGTGAAGGTACTCAGGGCTAAATACAGTCTCATCCTCAGGATCCAAGTGCAATGAAGTTCTTGCTTGAAAGTCAGGGTCCACTAGGGTCTTGGGCTCTTTGCTTTTGGTACTCGGTTATCTGGATCTGGACCTGCTTCTGCCTTTCAGCAACAGGCTTGGGGAACATTGATCTTGTGGCCTGGGCTGCAAGTGAATCTGCAGCATAAGATTGTTGTTGGGTGCTAGCCAATTTATGGCCAAAGCTTGATGATTAGGAGTGTGAGACCACTGCAGTTTTGTCCTCAGGCCTCAGGGCATGGTGAGGTGAAAAAGACCAGGGAAGGTTGCAGCCCAGTGAACCATGGCCTGGTGACAGCAGGATGATAGTGACTCCGCGGTGACCCGAGCACAGAGACCAGGGCATGCCCTTGCTTCTGTGAGAGGGTCCTGGGCTGCCTGGACCTGATGATCAGGCCATAGTGATCCCATTGGGCAGATTCTTGGGGGCATGACAGGCAAACAAGCCAGAGTGTGATGGAGCCCAGCTGGGGGCCCAGGCCGGGTCAGTCTGCTGGCCATTGTTCTGAGCAGGCCCGAGCTGCCGCTGGTGTCCTTGCCCGGGGGAAGGGGGGTGCTGAGAGGATGTGCTCCTGGTGCCATGTTAGATCCTGCAGTAGCCCGGTGTTTAAGAGGATGAATTCAAGCGAGGGGACACCAAGACCCACCTGGGACCGCTCGTGGGGATGGGAGGTGGGGGCTGTTTTGCCATCTTCCTTGGGGCTATGACTCAGTCTTTACAGAGCTGAGCTCCCTGAACCCAGTTCTGTTGTGGTGTTTGGGGTATGGAGGAGTTTCGGACAGGATCCTGGTGGGGGCCTAGCAGAAGCTCCCCAAGGTCCTGGTTTTGATCTGAGGGGGTGGGCCAGTGCCTGGGAGGGGGGCACTGGAATCACCTCCAGGAGGATGTTCTCTCTGAGACTTGCTCTGCTCCTGTGGATGGTGGGAAAGGCCCAGTTAGGCCTAGGTGCCCTGGTGCCCTGGGTGCTCTAGCATCCATGTCCTGTGTCCCAGGCTCTGTGAAGCCTCAGCCCCCGCGAATGGGACCCCCCATACATGCTTCTCCTTGGGATGCAGCTATAACGAAGTGCAGTCCTGAAGTTCAGAGGCCACAAGGGCTGGGGGCTCTTGGCTCCAGGGCCTGGTTGTTGGGGTTTGAGCGACAAGGAGGGCTGTAGGCCAGAGCTACGACTGGCACCTGGTCGGGAGGGGCTGCGGCCAGCCCAGCTTTGTGCTCAGGAACAAACGAGGCACCAGAAATGGCCACTTTGGACCCTATCACAGGGTTCAAGGGGCCCAGCAAAGCCTAGTCTGGTGACAGCAGGATGATGGTGACACAGCGGTGACCCGAGCACAGAGACCAGGGCATGCCCTTAGTTCTGTGAGAGGGTCCTGGGCCACCTGGACCTGATGATCAGGCCATAGTGATCCCATTGGGCAGTTTCTTGGGGCATGTCTGGCAAACGAGCCAGAGTTTGATGGAGCCCAGCTGGGGGCCCAGGCCGGGTCAGTCTGCTGGCCACTGTTCTGGGCAGGCCCGAGCTTCAGCCAGCCTCCTTTCCCTGGGCTGTCGAGATGGGATCCTGGCAGAATGTGGCTGTGGTGCCATGTTGGATCCCTGGGGATGTCATGGCCCACCACCTCTGTTGGGGTGGGGCTCTCACCCATGTGGTTCACCATAGGCTTGGCTGGTGGCCTTTCCATTCCTGCTGGGCTGGGTGCTGAGAGGTACAGACTTTTTCAGCCTAAGGCAAGCCTCAGAGGTCCACTGATGACCACTTACGTTGTGGCACTTGGTTTTTGGGAGAGTTTGGTAGGAGTGAAAGGGTCTGGGGGGGCCTCAGTGTTGTTCGACTAGTTCTGTGTCGGCCCCCCCCCCACCCCGGGCTGGTGTGGGCCTGGGATGGACTCCCAGACAAGTGCACTGGGCCTAGGCTTGTGTGGTTTCTGGCTTTGGTCTGCTGTGAACCGGGGACAAGTGAGACTGCTTTCCAAATCTGCTGCCTGGGTCTCTAAGGCAGCTTTGTCCAGGGATTCTAATGCTGGCTGCTTAGCAGACCCCGTGGTCCAGGCCCAACACATTCTACTCCCTGGCATAGTATCCATAGGTGGTGAGGTGAGGTGATTGGACTCATCTGCCATTTCATTGTCATCATCACTCAAAGACAGTGACTTTGCGGGCTGGTGTTCAGAGGGCCCCCAGTACCTCGGGCTCTTTGCTTCGGGTGAAATGCAATTTCAGCTTTGTTATCCGGCCCAAAGGTACTGCCCCTTGGGTTTTGGTGGTCTTGGAGCTCATTGTCCTTGTGGTCTGGGTCAGAAGCTGGCCTGGTCTGACACCGTGGCAGTATAACGATGGTGACTGAGAGGGTGAGGACTGCCCAGCTGTGTCCCAAAGGTCTGGCACGTGGTTTTGGGATGCCACAACTTAGGCTCTACCCCAGTGAATCAGACATCGGAGTTGGGGGTTTGCGCCTCTGTCATGGGCTTTACAATCCAGGAAAGCCACAGGCTGGGGACAGTAGGATGATGATGGCACAGAGGAGACCTAGGACACTCACCAGGGCCTGAAGGGCACAGGGTCTTATCTCTGGTTTTGGGGGCCACTTCAGTCTGATGAGGAGGCCATAATGTTCCCAGAGATTAAATCCTTGGGGAATCTCAAGAAGGTAGTCCTCATCCCATGTTTCTCTGGAAACTGGATCAGGATTCAGGAAAACTAGTTCCCCATCTGAGGAAGCATGAGTGTCAGCAGCCACCCCCAGCCAAACACCAGGATGTGGCCATGGAAGACTGCGCTCAGAGCTCCGTGTGTGACCCTTTGTGAGAGAGTGGCCATACCCAGAACTGCTCAGGAAGAGTTAATGAAGGCCTGTGTCATTCTGGGCAGGGAGTCCAGTGGCTTCCTGACCCAGGGCAGTGTTCAGTGCCCTGCCTTTCTAGACTTCACTGGGCTCCACCGACGGGGGCCCCAGATCTCACTCTTGGCTTCCAGGTCCAGTTACACACTGTAGCACTGGGAGACTGGGGAGATACAGAAATGAAAGGCTCAGGGAAGCCCCAGGCTGGTTCCACTAGGCCAGCAGTCAGTCCCTAGAGCATGTTGGTTTTTCTGCTCTTAAGCCCAGGTAAGGCAGGCACCTTGCCTCAGTCTGATGTGTGTTCTTTCTAGAAACTAGGCCTGGCTAGAATTTCAGAAGGATTAGAAAAAGTTAGCTCTGATCTTTAGACAAGTCCAACTGTTTAGGGCAGGCCCAATCTAAGAAGGATGCTGTGTTTGGAATCTGGCAGTTTGGACTGACAGGACTGGGGTCAGTAGGTACAAAGGGGCAGGTCACAGAGTCACATTTCCATGGCCCCTGGAAAAATCGGCTTGGACGTGTTAGTGTTTGTGTTTTATGTTACAAAGGTAGAAGCTTCCACTTAGGACCGATTGCAATCTCACCCTCAGTATCCAGGGATGATGACATTTTGGCCTGAAGGTCAGGGTCCATTAGGACCTTGGACACATCGCTTTTGGTGCCCTGTTATCTAGATTCAAATTACTTTTGCCTTTGAGTCACAATCTGGGGGAGGATCGGCCTCCTAACCTGGACCCTGAGCAGGACTAGAGCTCAGACCTGTCAGCTGCTGCCAGCATAGAGATGCCGAGAGCCTAATCAATCCGTCAGTCTATCAACAAGCATTTATTAAGCGCCTACTATGTGCCAGGCCCTGTGCTCGGCCCTGGAAATACCAATACAAAGAATGAAACAATCCCTCCTCACCAGGGCTTCCCACCCTAACCTAGCTGATGATTTCCTCAGGGCTCGGGGTCCAACGTTGGCTCTTTAATGGTGGGAGTCTATGAGCCTGTTATGGGGCTGGGCATGCACTGAGCCATAGTCTGGTGACAGTAGGATGATTCCATTCCCAATGGAGCCTTGGTTTGCTAGGCCAAGCCCTGGGGGCATGGTATGAGTATTGGTTCTTTGAGAGGCTCACAGGCCATCTGGGTCTGATGATCAGTACATAGTGATCCCACTGGGCAAACTCTGAGGGGGAAAAGTCTGAGGATGCTCTGGCTCATGGGTGGGCCGTGGTCAATTCAATCTGCCAGCCACTGCTTTGGGAAGGACTGAGCTGCAGACATCTTCCTCCCCCAGGCACGGAGATGGGGTCATGGCAGAATGTGGTTTGAGGCCCACATTTTGGGGTCATTCCCCCAGCCTCGGCTTGGCAGAGGACTGTTCCAGTTTTTAATGAAAAAGTCAAAAAGTAGCTTTGACCTCTGTCAGGCTGGACTGGCAGCCTTTCCAGACCCCTTGGGATTGTATTCCCCAACTCAGATATGCTGGGCCCTCTTTTGTGGTCCCTATACAACTGTCTTGAGTGTTTGGGTTCTGGGAGACCTTCTGACTGGAGCTGAAGGAGTTGTGACACAGTGTTTTGGCTCCCCGTGAGCCTCAAGCTCATGGTCCCAGAGGGACAATGGCTGGAAGAACTGGATCTCCAGCCTGCAGCCACCCCATATATAGCAGTGACGTTCTGTGTGAGGGCTGTGTGCTGCCTGGGTCTGCAGCTCTTGAGTTGGGGAGGGGAGTTACTGAGGCAGGAAACATTCACACAATTATGAATCAGGGCAAACTCAGTCTGGTGCTTTGAACAGAGCTGGTCCTGGGGCCTGGGCCCTGGGCCTCAAGTTCCATTAGGCTTCTATCCTCTGGTCTGTGCCTGGGGACAGTGGGCCCAGGTATGCAGCTGGGAATCTGCAATCTTGTCCTCAGACTGAGGGTAAAGGACATTTTAACTCAAAGTCAGGGTCCATGAGGGCCTTGGATTCCTTGTTGCTCGCCCCAACTTCTAGGCCTTGCTTGTGTTTCCTGGTGGCTGCCTGGAGGAGTGTTGGTCATGTCACCACCGCATGGCAGCGGCAAAGCCATGGCCCTGACCTGATTATTAGGGCTGAGCCCAGCCCAGCCTAGTCTGCTGGTTTCAGTGAGCCCTAGTCTGGTGACAGTAGGATGATGGTGTTACCGATGTGGCCTTGGCCATTAGCTGAAGCACCGTGGGCAGAAATGGGCATGATTGGTGGGCCTCTGGGGAGGGAGGAGATGGTGCTGATCGAGGCATGGCTGAGGTGTGGACTGGTGGTTGAGATGTCATATGTTCTCAACCCAGTGTTTGAATGAATCCTTGGGGAATATCAAGAGAGCATTGAGGCCCCAATGGTGACATGGGCTCTGGGTCTTGGCCAAGGTGAACTATTTACCTGTGTTCAAGGCAATCTAAAACTGCAGTCCCTACCCTAACTCAGGGTACGGGCTATCTGACCAATGCTCACTGTATCTACCAGGATAGAATGACAACTCCTTTAACAGGCCTTCTGGGCAATGTCCAAGTCCAGGCATGGCCCAGACTCCTTGTGCCTGCCCTGGCATCCACGGTCTCAGCTTCCAGCATACATTTCAGTTATACTGCAGCATTCAGGGTCTGATGAAACCTTGCACATATGTTCCATATGGTTCGACCCTTGGTGTTCCATGTCCTGAGGGGAGTGTGGTTGTCAGCTGGATACCTCTGTCATTCCCGTGCCATCTTGTGTGTGCTCCCAGACAGAAGAAACTCACCGCACACAGGGACTGGGCCAGTCTAGAATTTCACACCAATGTCAGGAAGGGCTGGCTCTTTTCTGTGCAGGCCCCAAGTACAAAGGATGTTTCTGTGGAATCTGGTTCAGGACAGCCTGCATATTCAGTTCCCTGGAAACTTCACCTAGATTATGGGTAGATTCTAGTTATCGGACCTTAAGGAAAGCTTGGTCTGGGGATCCCAGGCTGGGGAAGCCAGGCCAGCCTGAAGCTTATGGCCAAACACAAGTCTCATCCTCAGGACCCTGGGGCAGGGCATCAGGAACCATGAGCCCTGTGGTCCTGACCCAAAAATGCTTCACACTTTCTGGTTTTGTCTGCAAGACATGGGCTGCAGCTTGGGCGATGGGAGCCTGCCAATGGACAGTACCAGATGATGGGGTGTGAAGAGTATAACCCTGCCTGGACCTCAGGGTTCAGGGCACTACTTGCTGATGGCCCAGAAGCTTGGCCACTGGAGATTGATAACTCTGCTAAGAGGGTTGGGACTGAGAGATGTAATGTGGTGATAGGAGGAGGGTGTTAGCAGTATTTTCCAGGGAGAGCCAATCATCAGGTCACAGAGAATCCATAGCATTGCCCCTGGCCTTGTGGGAGGTGGTCACAGCAGCACTTAGTCCTCATGGACTCATGGTGGTGGCCATTATGGAGACTGGACACTAAGATGGCCATCCCTAGTGTGAGAGAATCCAGGTTGTGAGGCCTGGCTCAGGACCATGGAGAAGGGCTTACCCTGCATCCAGGGAAAGATAAATGTGTTCAGTGGTTCCCTGGTCCAGGTATCTAGCCAGGGTCATGGCAGACTAAGGTTTGAGTCCAGTGTCTGTCCCATGACTAGGGAGTGTCTTCACCATGGTCAGAATGACCATGACACAGATATATCCCAGTTTGTATCAAAGGATGAAAGGCCTGACTTCTTCTCTGGGAACCTGGCCTTGGGCATGCTATTTGAACCTTGTGTTGCCTGGGGTTACTTTTTGACAGTCACACCAGGGATACAGGGGTGGTAGGTACCCAGGGAAGCTTGTAGCAGGTGGGCCTTTCCATTAGAGTGCCAGGATGGAGTGGCCCTTTGGTTAGGGTCCTCTGTGGTCCCAGCTCCTCTTCCAAAGTGCTATCAGTTCTGGCCAGGATATGATGTAGTGACCCACTCTCCCCAATGTAGGAAGGTCATTTCTTTTGGGGGGGGGAGCCTGGCCCAAAGCACCACCAAGCCTCTATGTGGCTCCCTCATCTGGGAATTGGTGCCTGGAGGCCATCTTGTGGTAGCAGAGAACCATGATCTGGCTTGAGGCCAGGAGTGTGACTGGCAAGTGAGGCCTCTGACTCAGAACCCTACTTGGGAGCCCGCCCTGGGCTGGAGGGCCATGGAAGCCATGGTTTGGTGATGATAGGATGATGGTGACACAGGTGTGACCATGCTCATGGAGAGGGGCCCTCCCTGGATGATTAGACCTCTTGTGGATGGGAGGAGGCCACAACCCCTGGGCTCAGCCCTCAAATGAATTGTCCTTATCCATGGTCCTGGAGGCCAGATGAACTGTGTCAACGTGTCTGGGTCACACTGGTACTGTGGCTGAGTCCGGGCTCCTCCCAGGGGTGAAAGGTCAGCCAGGACATAAGGTAGGCTGGAAGGGCCACTTCCCCAGAGCTCGGCTGGCTGTGGCCTGGAATTCACTGGCTTGTACCACTTGGGCCTAGTGCTTGGGTTTCTAGTCCAGTCACGTGGTGGTATTTGGGGTCGGGGTACTTCTGACAAGTATTACACAGCTCAGGGGGCCTTAGTACTAGTCTACCAGTTTGGCTTCTTGGGCACAGGGCAACATTATCCTGTGGTTACTTGGAGATGGGACCTTGTGAGGGTCTTGGGTCCAGTCTTCTAGATTCTTCAGGCCTACTCTGGAAGCTAGATTTGGATGGAACATGGCGCCTTCTTGGCTATGAGCTTCCTCCAGAGATAGTCTTTGGCTTGGGGCCTGCTGGAATCTTGCCATCCACACCTCTGGCTCCCACAGAGGCTGAGCTTAGTCTACTTTGTGGACCCTAGTAGGGACTCTGACCCATTTTCACCAACCTGTACCTCTGGGAGTGAACCTAGGAGCTCAGGGCCCAGTAGTGTCTCCTCAGGCTATAGACACAATGCAGGAGGGACTCTGAAGGCACAATCTGCTGTGGTCTCCATCTGGGCATGGCTTTGGCCTTCTGATCAGTCTTGGGGAGCACTGACCCTGGATTCAGTCTTGGGAAGCACCGGACCACAGTTGGGGCTGGTGGCCGGGGTTGTTGCCTGGTCCTCCCATAGAGATGGCCTGAGGTTGGATTGAGCAGCCAGCAGGTACACAGTGAGCCCCACTCCTGTGCTAGGCAGAGGCCCCTCCTCCCCAGGAGCTCGAACTCTGACCTCTCTGATGAGGGAGGTGGGGGAGGATGGGCTGTCTAGTGCGCCACAGTCTGGAGAGAGTAGGATGATGGTGTTACAGATTTAGCCTTGGCTTGTATCTACAGAATCAACAGTGTCATTGTCCCTGGGCCTCAAGGCAGGGGTGTAGGCCACCTTGCTCTGATGATCAGGCCACAGTGATCCCACTGGGCAAATCCTTGGGGAATATCAGGAAGGCAGTCAGCATCCGAGGTCATCCCCTTGGCCCCAGGGCCGGGGCTGGGGCAACATGTTGGCCACTGTTCTGGGCAGGACCGAGATACAGCTGGCCTCATCCCTGTTCATTGAGATGGGCAGCATTGCAGAATGTGACTCTAGCCCCATGTTTGACCCTGGGCGATGGCCAGGCAGTCGGGAATAGTCCACGATACTGTCACACCCTGGTTTTTGACAAGGGGACAAAGGACAGCCACGGCCTATTAATGACTGCTGGGTCTTTTGGCAGTGCCAGTCCCCAACTTCTACAACCTAAGGACGGGTTTTTAGGCCCAGTCTAGGAGCTTGTCACATTTCGGGTTTGGAGGAGCTTTGGACAGGGTTGGAAGGATTATTGCAGCCTAATCTGCACCTCTACTCCCACCTGTCTCCCTGTTCCTCACCACTGGGGGCCCCAGGAGGCCCCTGGGAGGGGTGGAACGGAATGCCCTGACCAAAGCTGGGCATCCCTGGGCAAGGGCAGCTGTGTGGGGCAGGGGAGTTTCAGCTTACTATCCTGCCCTAAGATAATGGGGCCCAAAGCCCTGGATGTGGAACAGACATGACGGGGTTGATTTCTTTTTTGTTTTTCAGTAGGGAGCTAGGGGACACAGGGTCCCAGGGCAGGTGTGGGGATCACTTTTCCCAATCCATTCTGGTCTGATATTCACAGACCTGAGCAATCCAATCCCACGTGGGTGGTGGGAGTCCTGTACTCTTGTGATGTTTGGGATGTGGAGGAACAAGAAGAGAAAGGGGCTCTGCTTTGTGACATTTCAGCCAACCCAAATGGGTTGTGGTCCCCAGAGGTGACATGAGCTAGAGCTGGGGGCTTATGCCAGATTTGTGTTGGCCTCCTATGGAAGCAGGTCCTGATGATGAGCAGGGGCTGTCTCCAGGAATGGGGTGGGAGTCCTGGACCTAGAACACCTCAGCCTGGCAGGATGGGCCTGAGGCCTGAGGGGCAGGATGGACGTTTCCTGTCTGCTTCATAATGACCTGTCCCCAGACCCACTCTGCTTGGGTTCTGCTCCTGGCACTGTCAGGTGGGGTCTGAGACTGAGACTTTCAAATCCTAGTGAAGCTGCAGCCAGCCAGTTAGGCCTATAGGATACCAGACCTGTGGTTCAAGGCCAAGAAGCCCTATTCCCAGGATCCAAGGTGAGTGAAGTTGTGGCCTGATGGGCAGGGTCTCCTAGGGCCTAGGTACAGGTCACTAGGGTTGCCCTGTTACTTGTTGGGCAGCATCAGCCCTGCATCTCGAGCCCTAAGAATGGTTGCCTTTATGGTGAGGGTTACCTAGCTATGGTCCTAGGGTGAGTATGGTAGATGACCCAGCTCTGTCCACAGGCCTCAGAACACGGCTGGGTGATCGCCCAACTTTGGCTGGCTCCCCGCAAGTGTTCCCAAGCACTTGTGGTCCTAGCACGGTGCTGAAGGAACCACGGTCTGGTGACAGCAGGATGATGGTGACTCAGAGGTGACCAGAGCACAGAGACCAGGGCATGCCCTTGCTTCTGTGAGAGGGTCCTGGGCCGTCTGGACCTGATGATCAGGCCATAGTGATCCCACTGCACAGATTCTTGGGGCATGATAGGCAAACAAGCCAGAGTCTGATGGAGCCCGGCTGGGGGCCCAGGTCGGGTTGGCCACTGTTCTGGACAGGCCCGAGCTGCAGCTGGTGTCTTTCCCCAGGGGTCAAGTTGAGATCCTGGCAAGATGTGGTTCTGGCCCCATGTTGAATCCTGGCAGTCCTGAAGAGTAAATGGCAGAGAACTGTTCCAATTTTTAGCAGGGGTGTATCAGCAATGCCATATTCACAATGCCTATGGAGATTACAAATATGCTGATATAATTATCCATTACAAAATATGTCATGCTTGACATATGGGGAAATAAACTAGAAAATTTATTAAGATACCAAAAGACTGAGTCCCAAAACCAGAAAGTGAAAGCCATCAGAGTAGTTATGATATTGGCACAGGTAGATAAAGTAGAAAGCACCCACATTTTCAAGCCTTTAAAACAGAACAGGCTACCTCAGGCAAAGGTCCTCCTCTCCCCACTCACAGCAACCACCCAGCGTCCTAGAAGCGCACTCCCAGCAGCTCCGGCCCCTGGCAGTCCTCAGCAGGAGTCCTTAGCAGAAAGTCCTTAGCAGTCCTAACTCAAAAAAGGGCTTCGCGCTGCCGCTGCCTCTGCTGCTGCCGCCGCCTCTGCTGCTGCCGCTGCTGTTGCCACCACCGCCAGCCACCACAGGAACGCTAGCTTGGCTTTCGCTTTCTCTGGCTTTCGCTTGCTCCGCCCCTTCCTGCTACGTCAGCACGTCCAATGGGGCATGGAAGATCTTTAAATCCCATAACCCTTACAGGTGGTCATGCCCTAAACTTACAGTGACATGGGTGGGGAAAAGGCCTGAGGCTTAAGTAGGATTCATTGTTGGGTAACTTGAACCCAGTTCCCTTACACTGGGGCACTTGGTGTCTGGGGGCTCTTGGTAGGAGTTAAGGGATCCGATAAGCCTCAGAATCCTGTTCTGCTGGTCGAGGTTCTGGTCCCCGAGGTAGCGTGCTCCCAGAACCGCTTTGTAGTCTTGGGCTGGTTCACCTCAACTGACGTAGGTTTTCTGTCTTTAGAACAGAACTAGGTGCTGAGGACCAGAAATGGCCTCTCTCAGTCCTGTGGTGGCCCCGTGTCTGTGGCCCTTTAGTCTCCCACTGCTTAGGGGAAGGACATTTTCCTGAGGCAGGGTGTGTGTGTAAGGGTCTGGTTGGGTCAGCTCCCTGGGAATCCTGATGTGGAGGCGGGGGCCGTGCAGCAGCCCTGCTGGGATCCCAGCGTGGGAGGGGGGTGTGTGGGCAGGGCAGCTTTAGCACTCATTCAGGGCACGGCCTGTCTTGGGCTCTCTCCGAAGAATATCCCTAGAATTCGGATGCCCGCTGTTGCTGGGGGCCGTGGAGCCATAGCCTGGTAACAGTACGAGTGGCTCAGCTCTTGGGGAGGGATGCTGCAACACCATGTCTTGGTGATTAAGGCATGGCGAACATGGGGGCTGGTGGTCCTCTGGGCTCCCAAGCTTCTCCTTCAAATTTCCAGTGGGAATGATATTCCAGGAGTGGAAAGACATTTATCCCTGATGTGGTGACCTCCATCTCTCCAGCCTGACTTTCTTAAGCCAGCCCTAGTGCAGGAATTCTTCTCTCTTGGGTGGGGCTGAAGGGCCCAGAGCAGCCTCCCAATGGCACAGCAAGCATTGACCCTGCCACACCTCCTTCATCCAGGAGCTGTTCCCAGAGGCCATAGTCCCAGCGTTGGCCGAGGACAGCGGAGCTTAATGTTTGGCCTTCAGGCCATGGCTTAGGATGGAAGGGCCTGGTGCCAGCCAGTAAACGAAGCCTCCAGCTTGGGTGTCAGGGTTTGGGGCCTGGTGGGGCTACTGTGTGGTGATCGCAGGACTGTGGTGGCACAGGTGGGCCAGAAACCATGGCCCCAAGAAGGGCCAAGTCCCTTTGTCCTGAGGATTAAACCAGAATGATGCCATGGGCACCTGGGTGAGCACAGGAGGAGCACGTTCTTTGGTCAGTGCCCGTGGGAGGCCACCAGGATGTGGAATTTGTGACACTGTCCTGTGCTAGGTGTGCACAGGAGCTGCTCATAGCAGGGTGATGGTGCAACAGATATGGCCTTGGCCTGTTCTTCAGAAAAGGGAGACCCTGGGGCCCCGGACTCCCGGGGCTGGCAGGTGAGCTGTCACTGGACCTCAGCCCAGGGTGCAGATGTTTGGGGAATTTCGGGAAGGTGTCAGGATCCCAGGAGGCCTCAGCAGCTGAAGGGAAGGGCCTAGTGAGCATAGAGTAGGCCTGAGCTGGGTCTTCCCTTTCCCCCAGTACCCAGGGCCTGGCAGTGACTGGACATGTGACCTTCATGCCTCTGTTTAAGCCATGGGTGTGTCAGAGTCTGCTTGGGAAGGTGGGGGGGGGCTTATCTGGCTCTGTATAAGCAAGCACCCCAGCGTTCCCAGGGTGGCTGCTAGCAATACAGGTTC
>NW_027185931.1:181188-253230 GCF_028583685.1 Petaurus breviceps papuanus
CCCCCCCATTTTTTTTAAGGTAAGCTGAAGCATAATGAATTTTTCAATAACATCATATTTTAACTCTGTGAAGTATTATACTTCATGTGTGTTTCTTGTAAACAACATATCTGTATTCTGTTTTCTAATCCATTTTTTCTATCCTCTTCCATTTTATGGTTACTTTATCACATTCACATTCAGAGTTATAAGAACTAATTGTGTATTTTTTTCCTTCCCTTTGCTTCCCACTTTCTCTTTGCAAAAAAGAGAGCAGTGAGTAAGAATTGTATTCTGCTGCAGTCTTTTACCTCTTCTCTTTCCCTTACCCAGATGCCAATTATGGATCTCTTCTCTCCTCCTTTTTCTTCTTTCTCCCCTCCCCTCCTTTCTTCTTTCCACACTCTTTTTTTGTGATCTACACTTTGTGGTTAGAGTTTGTTTGGCATAAGACTAATACTTCCCTGACTTCACTGTCTTATTTCCCCCTTTTTCCTCTCCCCATTTCCTTCTGTTTCCTTGTTGTATGAAATGGATTTCTGTACCCAACTCTTTTGGGGCATCTAGGTAGTGCAGTGGTTAGACTGCTGGGCCTGGAGTCAGGAAGACCTTAATTCAAATCCGGCCTCAGATACTTACTAGCTATGTGACCTAGACAAGTCACTTAATCCTGTTTGTCTCAGTTTCCTCATCTATAAAATGAGCTAGAGAAAGAAATGGCCAACCACTTCAGTATCTCTTCCAAGAAAACCACAAATGGTTTGGAAAATGACTAAATAACAAAACCCAACTCCGTGTATATATATTCTACTCTCTTGATCAGTTCAGATGGAAGTGAGTTTCAAGTGCTGTGTCCCTTCCTACCCCTTTCTCCTTATTTGAAAAATCTCCTTTTGTACTTCTTTTATATAAGATAATTTACCCCACCTTTTCTCATTATTTTACCTACAATATTCCTTATCCTTCCCTTTACTTTCTTTTTTTTAGGATCATCAAAACTTAACAAAACTACTCCTTAGGTCTCTGTCTTTTTTTAATTCATGCAATAGCACCTGATGATATTAGACCTCTGAGGGAACATTTGTACCATCTCCCCCATTAATATATATATGTTTCATTCCTTTTTAACTCATTTGGATTACTTGCTTATGTATTTATGTTTTTGTGTTTCCTTTGCCTCACCTGCTTATTTCAAAGTTTCTACTCAACTGTAGTCTTTTCATTAGGAATTTCTAGAAGTTTTCTATCTCATTTTCCCTCTGTAATATTGTATTCAGTTTTGCTGAGTTAATTATTTCTGATTGCTTAGCCTATATCTTTAGCCTTTTGAAATATATCCCAAATTCTGCATGACTTCATGGTTTATGACTGCTAAATTTTTTCGTGACCTTGTCCATCACTCCTTAGTACTTGAAATCATCCTTTCTGCCCACTTTTTTCTTTTATGAAAAAAATACCCTAAAATCTGAAATAATTTTTGAAAAAATTATGTCATTTGGCAGAAAAGAGTGAGTTGTAAAGATGTTGCTCCTTCCTATCCAGACTCTGGAAAGTTTACATTATATAGGATTTAGACAAGGATGCTCACCCACAAGACACAATCACAGATACACAATTAAACAAAGTTGCCAGGAGGGCAACTTAAAAGCAAGATTGAGATAGATATGAGTAACTGTAGACATTTAATAAAATTTGACAGACCCAAAGCACAAGGGAAATCAAACCTAAGCTTGGTTGAATCCATCACAAGTGGGTGGATCCAGGACCTGGGGAAACCCAAAATACCTTGTAACCATCTCCAGCATTCCTAAGGAGTTACTAAAGGTTGGACAATATTTTAGTTGTGGACAGCTTTTAATTACTTAAGGTTGAATTTAAACAGTATAGTAATTTTCCAAATATATATATATATATATATATAATGAGCACTTTTTCCTACTGTTTTCTCTTTTAAGGCTTTCTCAAGCCCAACATTTTAGTATTAGTGAAAGCATAATTACAAAAGCAAAAAGCTGGGTCAAGGTATTAAAGGGAGTTCATTAAAACAACCTGAATGAAGGGAAGCATCCTCATTATCCATCTTGTCTAATGCTTGATATAATTCATTTAAGGATGGGAAAGAGCCAAATTGGTGACAAAAGTTCCCCCAATGTCTCTTAGTCAGAGGAATCAATTTGAGAAGGTTTAAGGGTTGTAAGTCAGGGGACTTAAACTTATAACAGGAAACTAGTGTACGGTGGCCATTAGTATTACAAAAATCATTCAGTGTTTCCTTCAATATCATAAAAGTTGAACAAACTTAAGAAAATAATCATAATCTCATACATCCCTTAAGGAGACAAACCTTGTTAAACAGACTCTATGGATAAACTAAGGTAAATTACAGATTAAATTACATTGAGAGGGTTCGCAATTAATGTATTTATCACCAAGATAACCAAGAAAACCAGGGTCAGGGAAATCCTCTTTTATACAGTTATCTAGGGTAATAACTAAATCGTTTTGGAGAGCTTCAAACTTCCCTTTGACTTCTGCCTGAGGAATGTCAAACTGTTAACATTATTAGGCCATTAGTCAGGTTTTGGTAAGATGAAATTAATATAAACAGAAGACTTTCAGTTGACCAAAATGTTGTAGGAGGAATGGCCCTGATTATCACACAAAAAAGAAAAGGAATTAGGACTTCTCTTCCAGGCAAATAAACACAATGAAACAAGTCAAAGTAATGCCATAATGATCATCAATATTTAGTAACATTGAATCTCCTTGTAACCCATTTCTAATGTCCATTTAATCAATACATTTTCCTCTTGTGTCCCAGCTGTCATATTTAATATGTAGTTGGCTGGTCCCTGGAAACATCTTTACTTGGAAATTCTGAAATAGATCTCATTCTCAGGACAACTCTGAGAGGAAACTCCTTCCAGCAGATCTGCTTTTCTGGCTCCAAGTTCTTTGCAGAGATTTAATATTATTAATATTTAATTAATTAATAATTAATATTTAATGTTGCTAACATATACCAGTAACAATATTCCATACAATGTAGTATGACTCCTAAATTTGGTTTTCCAGAATACCACTTTATGTGGTGAAAACCAGCTCAAACCTTATGGAGCTAATTTTATTGAAAACAGAGCTATAAAAACATTTGTTGTTTTTCAGATGTTTTCAGTCATTCCTGACTCTTTGTGACCCCATTTGGGATTTTCTTGTCAGAGATACTGAAGTGGTTTGCCACTTCTTTCTTCAGTTCATTTTACTTATGAAGAAATGGAGGCAAATAAGGTTCAGTGATTTTCCCAGGGTCACACAGCTAGTAACAGATTTTCACTCAATCTTCCTGACTCCATGTCTATCATTCTATCCATTTTGCCACCCAGTTGCACATATTAGGTGCAAAAAACCTAGCTAGCATCACATTAGGAACTCATAATTCACCTGAAAGTTCAGGGAATTTCAATTTTTGTATTCCACTTACTCCTTCTATCTTTACTTGAACCCTGTAACTGATATGGACAATGCCATAGGCAGGCTGAAGGAAGAATACTTAAAAAGGATCCTTGAGGGCCTCACTTGTAATGTGATACATTACATTACCTCTATTTCTTGATATGATCAAAGATCATAAGATATATCACAGATATAATATATAAGATATATCATATTATATCAAATATGATATGATATATCGTCTTGATATATCAAAATAGGAAAAAATATTTAAAAATTTTTTTACAATTAGTGCAATTTGATATGTAAAATACTTAGTCCAATATCAAGATAAAATTACAACACTCTGTAGGTGTTATTTTTCAAGCTAACAGCATTTCTTATACATTCATTTTCAAAAATTCAATAATGCAAGAAAAATGAGAAGTCTAACAATAACATAAAAATATTATGGATTTTTAAAACAAAAGAACACTTTCAAAGATGCTTGGTGGCACTATCATTCTCATTCCCCTCTTTTGGGAACTCGTGACTCTCCAAGGAATAGGACATCTCCTTCTAATGGGCCTTTAAGGACAGAATTTTAATATGCTATACTCACATGAGTTTATGCTGCAAATTTATTGCTATAGTTTCCATTTAGTGAATGTTTTGACTTGATATAATTCTGTGTATCTGAAATTGCTTAAGGGATTTCCCCAAAAAGTTACTTTAATCCATCTAACTCAATAGAAAAAAGAAAAACCCTCTCACACCTCTTTCCCAAACTCCAAACCTTTGAATTTCAGATCCTCTTTTCACACCATATCAGTGAAAACAGACACTTCTTTAATTTTCAACTCATTCTCCTTTTCCCTACTTGCTTAAACTGTCTTTCTTTTTTTTCCTTTCCTCGGGACTTTTATTAAAGCCTATCAACTTTGACACTGACCATTCTTTTTACACTTCTCTTTACCTTCACTACTTAAGTCCATCTCACCTTATTTCCTAATCTTCTTCTAGTCTAACATTCCACTGAATCTCTCCCATATAGATTTTCTTATACCATACCAATCAACTGCTACACTTTTACCTCTGGAATTGCATAGTCTAATTTAGGTGACTTAGCGACTACTTTACATAAATAATTAAATTCTGTTGAATCACTTCAAACTAGCTACAATTCTGTTTATTCTCTAGTAGGGTAAATCACCTTCTACTGGAATAGAATACATCTGTTGTTCTCCAAAAAGGAGACAGAGGCATGTGCTGTTTGAACTCTATCTTAATCCTAGCTGCAAATTTCCAAAAAACAAAACAAAACAAAACTCGAAAAGATGTTTTAGCAGTTACCAAAAAAAAAAAAACTTTAAAGCATAATTTCAAGATTTACATTGAAGATATTACATTTTAGTCACAATTTTTAGCCTCTAATTAGTTTATAACATAACTCTACAATCTAGGAAAAAATGATTTCTTTTTTTTTTCTTGTCTGTCTTTGTCTCTGTAATATCCAACCAGTCAGAGTTGTGAAGGCAGAGAAATAGTATCTCCCAGTTTTCTTCCTTATCTCCTACTGAAAATCTAGGCAAAAAGTCAATGAGGGTAAGTCCCTGGCCAATATTAAAGATAGCTGAAAGCAAGTTTGAGATTTCACTGGTCTTCCCATCCAGTTAAGTGTCCTTTCTGTGCTGTCTGAGAAGTAGAAGCATAGAGGGACCTTTTGTAATACTATAAAAAGCATCTTTCTAAAACCAAAAACAAGCTTCATATACAATGGTGATACACTAGAACCTTTTCCTAAAAATATAGAAGTGAAGAAAGGGTGCCCACTTTCACCACTGTCATTTGATGCAGTTCTAGAAATGCTAACAATAGCAGTAAGACAAGATAAAGGAATTAAAAGAATAAAAATAGGTAAAGAGGAGATAAAATTAATCCTGTTTGCTGATAATATGGTGATTTACTTGGAAAATCCCCTTCAGCAAAGATACTTATCAAGACAATTATTAATTTCAATTGAAGTCTACAAAATAAATTCTTAAAAAAAATCAACAGCTTTTCTTAACAAAACTCAAGCAATAAAAGAAAGGAAAATCCTATTACAAAAAACTTCAAAATACCTAAAATATCTGGGGATCAAACTACCAAAGCATACAAAAGACTAGCATGGATTCAATTGCAAAAAACTCCTTAAAGAAAGAACAATCTATGGGGTGGCCAGATAGCACAGTGAGTGAGAGCACCAGCTCCAGTGTCAGGATGACCTGGAGATTGAATCCTGGGCTCAGACACTTGGCATCCACCCAGAAACACCTGGCCCTGTAACCCTGAGCAAGTTACTTAACCCCGATTGCTTTAAAAAAAAACAGTACCTTAAGAGATGGATGCCTAGCTATTAGTCTGGAGGATTACTGTAAATGCTCAGCATTTAGTGGATTTTGAAGGAACTGTCTTATAGTTACTATATATGTGGAATTTCAGAATGTGATTGGCTAGAATAAATGTTTATTTTTTAAAATTATGATATGTTTTCTCTTTTTATTTTTATTTATTTTAATATTTTGTTTATTTTTAGTTTTCAACATTCATTTCCACAAGATTTTGAGTTATAAATTTTCTCCCCATCTTTCTCCTACCCCCACCTCAAGATAATGAACCTACTGAATACCCTTCCCCCAATCTGCTTTCTCTTATATCCTCAACCCATTCCCTCCTTAACTTTCTAGTAGGGCAAGATGGATTTCTATACCCCAGTGCCTGTATATCTTATTTCCCAGTTGTATGTAAAAAACATTTGTTTTTAAAACTTTGATTTCCAGATTCTTTCCCTTCTTCCCTCCTCACCACCCCCACTAGAAAGACAAGCAATTCAATATAGATTGTACACGTGTTAGGGGTGGCTAGGTGGTGCAGTGAGTAAAGTGCTGGCCCCAGAGTCAGGAGGACCTGAGTTCGGTTCTGGTCTCAGACACTTAATACACACACACACACACACACAAACACACACACACACAACTAACCATGTAACCTTGGGCAGGTTACTTAACCCCAATTGCCCTCCAAAAGGCAAAAAAAAGGTTGTAAATGTGTAGTTATGCAAACCATTTCCATAGTAGTTATATTGTGAAAGACTAACTATATTTCCCTCCATCTTATCCTGCCCCCCATATATTGTATTTTCTCCTTTGACCCTGTCCCTTTTCAAAAGTGTTTGCTTCTAACTAACTATCCTCTCTCCAAATCTGCCCTCCCTTCTATCATACCCCACTTTTATCTGCTTCACCCCTACTTTCCTGTTAGGGTAAGTTACCCAATTGAGTGTGTATGTTATTCACTCCTTAAACCGAATTCAATGAACGTAAGGTTGACCTATTCCCTTTCACCTTACTACTCTTCCCTTCCATTGTAACATCTTTCTCTTGCCGTTTTTATATGATACTTTACCCTAATCTCTCTCTCCTTTCATCCTTTTCCCAATATATTCCTCTCTTACCTTTTAATTTTATTTTTTTAGGTATCATCCTTTCATATTTAGCTGATCTTGTGCCCTCTGTCTATGTATACATGCACACACATATACACTCACTCACACATGTACACCCTCCTATACATAGATATATATGTATGTCTACATTTATATTCCCTTCAACTATCCTCATACTGAGAAGTCTCATGAGTTAAAATTATCATTTTTCCACATAGGAATGTAAATAATTCAACTTTAATAAGTTCTTTATGATTTCTTTTTACCTTCTCATGCTTCTCTTATTGTATTTGAAAGACAAATTTTCTGTTCAGCTCTGTTTTATTCATCAAGAGTGCTTGAAAGTCCTCTATTTCATTGAATGATCATATTTTCTCCTGAAGCATTGTACTCAATTTTGCTGGGTATGTGATTCTTGGTTTTAATCCTAGTTCCTTTGACCTCTGGAATATCATATTCCAAGACCTTCAATCCCTTAATGTAGAACCTGCTAGATCTTGTGTTATCCTGATTGTGTTTCCATGATACTCAAATTGTTTCTTCCTGACTGTTTGTAATATATTCTCCTTGACGTGGTAACATTGGAATTTGGCTATAATATTCCTAGGAGTTTTCTTTTGGGGATCTTTTTCAAGATGTGATTGGTAAATTCTTTCAATTTCTATTTTGCCGTCTGGTTCAAGAATACTGGGGTAATTTTCCTTGAGAATCTTTGAAGGATGATTTCTAGACTCTTTTTTTGATAACAGCTTTCAGGTAGTCTAATAATTTTTAAATTATCTCTCCTGGGTCTATTTTCCAGGTAAGTGGTTTTTCCAATGAGATATTTCACATTGCTTTTTTTTTTCATTTGTTTGGGTCTATTTTTATAGAATCTTGATTTCTCATAAAGTCATTAGCTTCTTTGCTCTAACCTAATTTTGAAGGAATTATTCTCTTCACTGAGTTTTTGAAATTCCTTTTCCATCTGGGCAATTTGGATTTTTAAGTCATTCTTCTCCCCATTGGCTTTTTGGGCCTCTTTTGCCATTTGAGTTAGTATATTTTAAGGTGTTATTTTATTCAGTCAGGCTGTTGACCAGCTTTTCATGATTTTCTTGCAACATTCTCATTTATCTTCCCAATTTTTCTTCCACTTCTCTTACTTGATTTTCAAAATCCTTCTTGAGCTTCTACATGGCCTGTAACCAATTCATATTTTTTTGTGGAAACTTCTGATGCAGGAGATTTGATTTTGTTGTCTTCTTGTGGTTCCATGTTTTGATATTTTTTGTCCCCCAAAAAAGATCCTATGGTCTAATTGTGCTTCCTCTGTTTGCTCATCTTGCCAGCCAATTACTTGACTTTTGAGCTCTTTGCCAAGATAGAACTCTGCTTCCAGAGTGGAAAGAACTGTGTCCCAAATCGCTGGGATTTTCACAAATGTTGTCAGAGCTGTTGTCAGGAGTCTGAGGAGGGTACCCTCTCTACAGCCACCACAAGCTCTGGCACACGGGTGTTCCTCTCCCCAGAACCACCATCCAAGACTGTGACCCAGATTCAAGCAGGTCAAGGCAAAAGCAATTGCCCTGTGAATGGTCAATTGGTCCCCCTACGATCTGCAGGCCAAGAGTCCTGGAGGCTGCCATGCTGTAGCTGCAGTGCCTCCACCACCTCTGCTGCCCCGGAGGCAGGGGCAGGTCTGCACTATGCTCTCCCCCTGGATCAACAGTGTTCCCCACTAACCTTTTACTTTCTCTTTGGTGTTTATGAGTTGAGAATTCTGGAAACCACCACAGCTGCTGGTGATTCACTCTCCTGAAGTCTGCTCCAGCCAGTCTGCACTTCTGGTCAGGGCTGC
Organism: Petaurus breviceps papuanus; assembly: GCF_028583685.1. Lineage (NCBI taxonomy): Eukaryota > Metazoa > Chordata > Mammalia > Diprotodontia > Petauridae > Petaurus > Petaurus breviceps. The sequence goes on from NW_027185931.1 coordinate 189,927, forward strand.
CCTGGGTCTGGAACCCTGCATTTCATGCAGGACTGAGCTCAGCTCCCAGTCTAGTGAAAGAGATCCTTCCTATTGGCCTGCCAGGCTGCCTTCAGCAAATTTGTTTCTTTCTGTCACTTTGTGGGTTCTGTAGCTCTAAAATTTGTTTAGAGTCATATTTTGGAGGTATTGGAGGTGGTTGGTGTGGGAGCTTAAGCAAGTTCCTGCATTTATTCTGCCATCTTGGCTCTGCATGTCTTTTTTATTTTTAAAATTTATTTTTTAGTTTTAAATATTCATTTCCATATGATTTTGAGTTCTAAGTTTTCTCCCCATCTTTCCCCCACCCCCACTCCAAGATGGCATGTAAATTGATATAGTCTCAACATATACATTCATATTAAACCTTTTTCTTTCACATTAGTCATGTTGTAAAGAAGAATTAGAGCCAATGGAAAACCACAAGAAAAAAAGAGAGAGCAAATAATATGCTTCAATTTGCATTCAGACTCCATACTTCTTTTTCTGGATGTGGTTTGCATTTTCCATCATGAATCTTTTGGAGTTGTCTTAGATCCTTGCATTGCTAAGAAGAGCAAAGTTTGTCATTTCACAGTGTGGCTGTTACCATGTGTTCTGTTCTGGCTGTGATCACTCAGCATCACTTCAAATTAGTCTTTCCAGTTTTTTCTGAAGTCTGCCTGTTTGTCATTTTCTATGGCATAATAGTATTCCATTACATTCATTTACCACAACTTGTTCAGCCATTCCCCAACTGATGGACATCCCCTCACTTTCCAATTCTTGGCTAACACAAAAAGAACCGCTATAAATATTTTTATTCATGAGGGTCCTTTTACCATTTATCTTATCTCTTTGGGATACAGCCCCAGGAGTAGTATTGCTAATTCAAAAGGTACGCACATTTTCATGGCCCTTCGGGCATACTTCCAAATGGTTCTCCACAATGGTTGGATCAGTTCACAACACCACCCACAATGCATTAGTGTTCCAATTTTCCTACATCTTCTCCAGCATTTATAATTTTCCTGTTTTGCCATATTAGCCAGTCTGATAGCTGTGATGTGGTACCTCATAGATGTTTTGATTTGCATTTCTCTAATCAAAAGTGATATAGAGCATTTTTATATGACTATAGCTTTAATTTCTTCCAAAGAGTGCCTATTCATATCCTTTGACCATTTATCAATTGGGGAATGATTGTATGCTTATAAATTTGACTAATTTCTCTATATATTTTAGAAATGAAGGCTTTATCAGTGACATTAGCTGTAAAAATTCCCAGTTTTCTGCTTCCCTCCTAATCTTGGCTGCACTGGGTTTTTTTGTACAAAACTTTTTTTTTTTTTTTGGAGGGCAATTGGGGTTAAGTAACTTGCCCAGGGTAACATGGCCAGTTTTGTGTGTGTGTGTGTGTGTGTGTGTGTGTGTGTGTGTGTGTGTGTGTGTGTGTTAAGTGTCTGAGGCCGGAACTGATCTTAGGTCCTCCTGACTCTGGGCTAGCTCTTTACTCTCTGTGCTGGCTCTTTACTCTCTGCACCACCTAGCCGCCCCTGTACAAAACTTTTTCATTTTAAAGTAATCAAAATGATCCATTTTGCATTTCCTAATGTACTATATCTTATTTGGTCATAAATTCTTCTGTTCTCCATAAATTTGGTAGGTAAACTATTCCTTGCTCTTCCAGTTTGCTTATAGTATCATCCTTTATATGTAGATTGTATACCCATTTTGACTTTATTTTGACATACAGTATAAGATATTGGTCTAAGTCCAGTTCTGCCATACTATTTTCCAATTTTCCTAGCAGTTTTTTGTCAAATAGTGAGTTCTTGTCCCAGAATCTGGAGTCTTTGGGTTTATCAAACAGTAGTTTACTATAGTCATTGACTATTATGTCTTGTGTACCTAACCTATTCCACTGATCCACTATTCTATTTGTTAGCCAGTATCAAGTAGTTTTTTCTCTTTTCTTTTGCTTTTTGGAGAGCAATTGGGGTTAAGTGACTTGCCCAAGGACCCATGGCTAGTTTTTTGTGTTAAGTGTCTGAGGCTGGATTTGAACTCAGGTACTCCTGACTCCAGGGCCGGTGCTCTATTCACTTTGCCACCTAGCCACCCCTTAGTATCAAGTAGTTTTGATGACTGCTGCTTAAAAATCTGGTATGGTTAAGCCACCTTCCCTAGAATTTCTTTTCATTTATTCCCTTGATTTTATGAATCTTTTATTCTTCCAGATGAATTCTGTTATTATTTTTCTAACTCTATAAAATAATTTTGGGTAATTTAATTGGTATGGCACTGCATAAGTAAATTAATTTAGGTAAAATTGTCATTTTCATTATATTAGCTTGGCCTACCCATGAGTAAATTATGTTTCCCAGTTATTTGATTCTGACTTTATTTTTGTGAAAAGTGTTTTGCAATTGTGTTCATATAGTCCCTGGGTTTGTTTTGTCAGATAGACTCTCAAATATTTTATAATGTCTACAGTAACTTTAAATGGAATTTCTATTTATATCACTTGCTCTTGGGCTTTGTTAGAAATATATAGAAATTCTAATGATTTATGTGGGTTTATAAAGAGATTTTAAAAGACTTTCCTTTTCTTAAAAAAAAATGTTCCCCACCCTTTAAGTAATTATCATTTTTTCTTTTAAAGCAAAATAAAGCCAATTAAATGTTTAATTGGTTTCAACATTATGACAATAACTTCTTATAAGAAACAATTTCATATTATCCAGATCAAAAGTATTAAATGATAACAGATTCAACATCCCCTTAACAGTATTTATTATGTAATGGTTTCCCTGAATTCACAATACAAGATAATTTAGGAACACAATGATAGCTCATGCAATATGATGGACTTAAATGACATCAATTCAGTTGAATGCATCTCAAAATTGTCTTAAATTAAAAAAATCATCTCATCTCATCAGTTTGCGCCTGCTGCACTGATTTCCTTCAAGACCTTCTTAGAGTAATTTTATTTTGGGGTCAGAACAACAGCTATGCTCAAAGAGGACCAAAATGACATCACTATGTTAGAGTCATTGTCTATTGTGTCCAACTGTGGCTGATCAGACCAATATGAGCCCAGAATGCTCTACAACAGGTTGGGCACAAATAGTCCCTGTGAACATTTGGGGTGGATTCTCTAAATTTCCTTATCTTGAGTTTCTTTTCAATTGTTTCAATTCTGCTTTTCTCACAGAACTCAGCACCTTCTCTGATGTGGACATGCCATAATGGGTGGTCCTGTGCCAGTGTCTCCCATTTCACACAATCAATTCCAAAATTCTTAAGAGGAACCTTGAGAGTTCCCTTGTATTGATCCTTCTGACCCCCATGTGAGCACTTGCCCTCTATGAGTTCTCCATAAAACAGGCATTTTGGTGAGCATATATTTCAAATTTAAATAATATGGTCAGCCCATCAGAGTTGTGCTCTCTGCAGTAGAGTTTGAATGCTTAGCAATTTACTTCAAGAAAAGACCTCAGTGTTTAGTAGTACCTCTAGGTCTGTTCTGAACTCCTAGGCTGAGCCTATGATTCATCTCTGGGATTAGATTGACTCTGTGATAGCTCTCAGCAATATGGGGGATGGGTCCATGTTCTGCCTCTCTTCACTCTTTCATAGCTGATTGCATAAGAGAAAATCCACCAACCTCTTAGGGGTATCCCTAGGAGAATGGGGGGAGGTCTAGCCAGCCTTGTTCTAGGGGAGCTCAGTAGGTGTGACTGGCAGTTGTGAGGAGGACCAGCCTGTAAAAGAACACATCTCTTTCCAATGCTTTTCAAGCAATATTTATCACTCACACATCTACATTTACAATGTGACCAGTGCTAGGTAGAGAAGGAACCTGCATTGAGAAGATGGGAGGGAGAAAATCCAAACATTTGAAGGCTGAGTGTCTTTGGGGACCAGTGGGGACCCTGCAGCCTTGGGGGAAGCACCAGAGCAGCTGTGGAGGGGCCAATGTGCCTTCAGGGTGTGGCACACCACCCCCTGGTGGAGAGCCCAGGTGTTGGACTCCCTCTGAGAAATTAAGGTGGCCTTCTCCTTTCTTGGGTTTAAGGCAGCCAGCACACAAAGTGACCTGGGTTTCAGAGACTCAAGTGTCATCTGGCGACACATCAAGTGACAGGGACATCACACACTGTGTCACACTGACACCCTTATGTACGCTGTTGTTCAGTCACAGGAGCCCAGAGACCCAGAGCCCTGCCACTCTCCCAACACCTTCCCAGGTCCTTTCACACTAGAAAGGCTTCTTATCTTGGAAAAGGTGCCTCCTATCTCTGTTTGATCAGTCTGCATATCTTGGGGAAATTCCTGGTCTTCCCCAGGGAAAGCCAGACTCAGGGAAGCATCTGACCTTTGGAGGGAGAAATCACCAGAACAGCTTCCTTCCTAGGGCCCCAGAGAGCCTGAAGGGGAGCCCTACAGAGCATGGACCTGGCCCTTTGGTGGGCCCACTGCAGTATCTGATGTTGGTGTCTGTGCCCCCAGATCTGGCCTTGGCTGTGATCCTCCCCTCTGACCCCAAACCCCTTCCCCTTCTTCCCTTTCTCTCTCTCCACTGGATTCCCATCCTCAGACTTTCCTTCTCCTTTTTTCCCCCTTTCAGTCTCAAACCCAAATGAGAAAAATGATGCCAGTAAGAAAGTATAGCTACTCAGTGCATCAGCAGCCCTTCTCTCTCCACAGTGGTCAGCTATGACTCCCAACTCCCCAGCAACCATGTCGAAGGGACCCGCAGTTGGCATTGGTCTTGGCACCACTTACTCCTGTGTGGGAGTCTTCCAAAATGGGAAAGTGGAGATCATTGCTAATGACCAAGGAAATAGGATCACCCCAAGCTATGTCGCCTTCATTGTCACAGAAAGTTTAATCGGTGATACTGCAAAGAATCAAGTTGCAATGAACCCCACCAACACAGTTTTTGATGACAAACATCTGATTGGTCGCAGATTTGATGATGCAGTTGTACAATCAGACATGAAGCATTGGCCTTTTACAGTGATGAGTGAAACAGGCAGGGCTAAGGTCCAAGTGGAATACAAAGGGTAGACCAAAAGTTTCTATCCAAAGGAAGTATCTTCTATGGTCTTGACCAAGATGAAAGAAATTGCTGAAGCTTACCTTGGGAAGACTGTCACAAATGCTGTGGTCACAGTACCAGTCTATTCCAACGATTCCCAATGTCAGGCCACCAAAGATGCTGGAACCATAGCTGGTCTCAATGTGCTCTGAATCATCAATGAGCCAACTGCTGCTGCTATTGTTTAAGGCTTGGACAAAAAGGTTTGACCTTGGAGGTGATACTTTTGATGTCTCCATTCTTACCATTGAAGATGGTGTCTTTGAGGTCAAGTCCACAGCTGGGGACACCCACTTGGGTGGGGAGGACTTTGACAACCAAATGGTCAACCATTTCATTGCTGAGTTTAAGCGAAAGCACAAGAAGGACATCAGTGAGAACAAGAGGGCTGTTTGCCATCTTCCCACTGCTTGTGAACGTGCAAAGCACACCCTCTCTTCCAGTACCCAGGCCAATATTGAGATTGACTCCCTCTATGAAGATACAGATTTCTATACATCAATCACCTGGGCCTGTTTTGAAGAGATGAATGCTGATCTCTTCCATGACATGCTGGACCCTGTGGAGAAGGCCTTAAGAGATACTAAGCTAGATAAGTCTCAGATTCATGACATCATGCGCAAGATTTCTTCAATTCCAAGGAATTGGCAATACCAATACTCAACAAGAGTATCAATCCTGATGAGGCCGTTGCTTATGGTGCAGCTGTCCAGGCTGCCATTTTGTCTGGAGATAAATCTGAGAATGTGCAGGACTTGCTGTTGTTGGATGTCACTCCTCTTTCCCTTGGAACTGAAACTGCTGGTGAAGTTATGACCGTTCTGATCAAACGCAACAGCACCATCCCCCCCAAGCAGACACAGACCTTTACCACCTATTCGGCCAACCAGCCTGGTGTGCTTATTCAGGTTTACGAAGGTGAGAGAGTGATGACAAAGGATAACAACCTGTTTGGCAAATTTGAGATCACAGGAATCCCCCCCGCCCCAGCACCCAGGGGTGTTCCTCAGATTGAAGTAACATTTGACATGGATGCAAATGGAATCCTCAATGTTTCTGCTGTGGATAAGAGCACAGGCAAGGAGAACAAGATCACTATCCCCAATGATAAAGGACGTCTGAGCAAAGAAGACATTGAGCGTATGGTCCAGGAGGCTGAGGATGAAAAGCAGAGAGACAAGGCGTCTTCCAAGAATTCTCGTGAATCTTATGCTTTCAACATAAAGCAACTGTAGAGGATGAAAAACAGCAAGGCAGAATTGGTGATGAAGACAAAGAGAAGATCCTTGACAAATGTAATGAAATAATCAACTGGATGGATAAGAACCAGACTGCTGAGAAGGAAGAATTTGAGCATCAGCAGAAAGAATTGGAGAAGGTCTGCAAGCCTATTATTACTAAGCTGTACCAGAGTGCAAGAGGCATGCCAGGAGTCATGCCTGGTGGGTTCCCATGGGTGGAGCAGCCCCATCTGGAGGTGCTTCTTCTGGACCCACCATTGACTAAACACACCAGAAAGAGCATCCCCACAGCTTTCCAAAAATGGAAGGACTCAGATTTGTAGCCAAGGCAGTAGCAGTTTAAAAGTAACATTTAAGCCACTGTACATCTGAGCATTCTGAGTACTTGAATGTGTGCTGAGGGAGAGAAGTGAACAACATTGCACTTTATCAGGACTGTAAACAAGTGGAAAGGCAATTGTCCTGGAGAATAAAATCTATCTCAAATTCGTACCATAAAAAGGAAGTACAGTGTATAACATCCAGGTCTTATCTTCCAGCTGTGAGGAAGCAGGACATCAAATTGGGCCATCACTACCAGGGCAGAGGAGAACACTCAGGGCCCAGGGACTCAGCAGGCAAGGACTGCTCTGACTTGCAGCTTGGGAAGCAATATCCTAATCAATGAGGCAAGAGAGACTTTTGAATATCTGATTCTGGTATAATAACCTTGTTAAAAACATAAACATAAGGTACAAGGTTAAATGCACACACATACACGCACAAAGCATTAGAACCCTGAGCTCCCAGGTTATATCAGATCATTGAACTTTCTCCACTGAAGTCAGGACCCACACCAGCCCCAGGGTGCTATCTGCCTGTGTGCCAGCAGGTGACACTGTGAGACTGTGTTTGGGGACTGGGGAGCTTTTTCTAAACTGTCTGAGGGGCTCTACCCCACCCCCACCCCTGCCTCAGACACCTGCATTAAGATCATTGGGCTGTTGGATAGCTCAACAGCTGCTTCCTCCCCAGGCCCTCCCAGGGGACACAGTCAGAGCCTCTGTACTGTTATCCATCCCTCCCCTGCCTTCAGTCCTCTCCTGGCTCTCCTTTCATTTTCAGGGCCCTAAAAGGGTGAGAAACAAGGAAGTGGCAGATTTGCATGAAGGACTGAGGGAAGGATAAGAGAGACCTGGCAGAGACCAGCCCCAGCTGAGGGGTCTCAGGGAGCAGAGCTCTGGGGGCATCTCCATCATGGTCTGGACTCCTCTCCTGCTCAGCCTCCTCACTCTATGCCAAGGTGACACCTGAGGGGTCTCTGAGAAAGGGGGCGCTCAGGGCCGGGGGTCTGTCTCTTCTCACCCCCTGGGTGAGGACGGCAGGGCGAGGGTCCCTGGTCCCTGCCTCAAAGCTCTCTTTCTCTGTGTCTTTCCAGGTGCTTGGGCCCAGGTCATGTTCACTCAGCCAGCATCAGTGTCCGGGGCTCTGGGGCAGTCAGTCACAGTCTCCTGCACCAGAAGCAGTAGCAGCATTGGGAGCTACAGTGTGAACTAGTATCAGCAGCACCAGGGCCAGGCCCCCAAGCTCATCATCTATTATGATAGTACATGTCCCTCGGGGATCCCAGAGAGATTCTCCTTCTCCAAAGACAGCTCAGCCAACTCTTGCCTCCCTGACCATCTCTGGCCTCCAGGCTGAGGATGAGGCCGATTATTACCATCAGTCCCTTTACTATAACGGTGGCTACATGTGCACAGTGGGAGAGGTTTATGGGGAAGTGGGACAGAAACCCCTGAGCTGCCTGATCTGGTCCCTGGCTTGCTCTGTCACCAGCAGGGCCTCAGGCTGTTCATGTCCTGTGGGCAGGGCCATGGTCTGACCCCGAGGGAGGGAAACAGGAGACAGAAATCTAGCCTCCTGTGCCAAGGTGTGTGGGGACCAAACTCCAGGGAACAAATGTAGTGTGGTGCAGGGAGGAAACCATTCATTCTAAAGTCAGCGGGTCTTGGTTCAAATCCTGCCTCTGAGGTTATCACCTGTGTGACTGTAGCCAAGTCAGCTAATCTCCCAGGGCCCCAGATTCACTCTCAGTACAATGGGGGCCCTGTAAAGTCCCTTCCAACTCTCCATTAATGGTCCCAAGTTTATTCCTTCAAGCACCAGGAGCCTTCCTTTCTTTCATCTCTCTCTTGGGCTCATTTTTCCTAGCTGTGCTCTCCTCCTCTTCCTTCTTTTTCCCAGTGACCTCCACTCAGGGTCTCCCAGGCCATCACCCACCCTCATCATCTCCCTTCAGTCCTCCTCACGCTCTCCTGCTGACCACTGCTGCAGGGAGTCACCAGCTGTGCTAAAGGGGTCCCCTATAACATGGGGCTGTCCAATCTGACCTGGGCCCTCAGGGCAGCTGAGCCACCCTTGACGAACTTTTCCTCAATTAACCCTATTTTGCAATCCTGACAACAGTCATGCCAAGATTTCTCTTCTCAGTCTCCTGATGGCCCACCTCCCGGCCCCTTCAGTCCTTAGCACTTTCCTTTCTATATCCCTGAGAAAACAGAGTCTGTTCTTCTGGAGCTTCCTCTGGGATCCCTGCCCTCCATCTCCAACCCCCTCCATTCCAGCCTCATTCCCTCCCCTAGTCTCGTGAGCAGTTGGGCCAAGGCCACTGTGACTCACAAGCTCAAGGGCTACTCTCCCAAACCCCACTGACCCCAGCACATGATTCGGACACCGGGAAACCCAGTGACAATGGCCCTCTTAGTCCATGCTCACACTCAAACATGTTGAAGAATGCCACTAGACTGAGGCAGGTAGAGGACTGGCTTTGACGGCTGGTGAGACTCCAGGCCATGGAGGCAGAGTCAGGGTGCCCTGTCCTGTTATCCACCCTCTTCTCCACTCAGAGACCTCCATGGTTCTAGACCCAGGCTCTGGGCCTGGACAGTGCTGAAACACAGAGGAGTCAGTGGAGTGCAGGGCTCTGGGGAGGGATGAGAGAGGTCAGAGAACCTGGCAGAGACACCTGCTGAGGGGCCTTTGGGGCACATCTCTGGCTGTATCTCCCCCAGAACTTGGACTTCTCTCCCTGCCAGAGTGAGGGCACTTGGGGAGGGGGCGGCTCTCAATGCTACGTGGTCTCTAACCTTCTCACCCTCCTACATGGGCAGAACAGGCAGGGAGGGAGGGTACCTGACTTTTCCCTCACAACGCAGCTTCTCTCGGTCTTTCTAGAATCTCGAGCCCCATTCGTCCTGACTCAGCCAGCATCAGGTACCAGTTCCATGAGTCACTTGTTCATAATCTCTGGCATTCAAGGGGCCAGCAACATTGGGACCATCTATGGAACCTGATACCAGCAACACCAGGCAGGGCACAGTCATCTAGGTCTATGGAAGGTGGTTCTCAGGGGGGACAGAGAGTCTCTGGCTATGAAGACACGTCACTGGACCCTGCCTCCTTGACCATCTCTGGTCTCTAGCCAAAGAATTAGGCTCATTGTTCCTGCCAGTCCTATGACACCGATCTCAAGCACACAGTGGTCCAGGCCCATGGGCAAGGGAGAAAAAAGCCTCCTCTGACCTCCCCTTTCTAAGTTACCACCAAAGTCTGGATGATGCTCCTGGGGGAGAGCTCTGTCCTCAGCCCTTTGAGAGGGAAGGAAAGTGGGGGCACAGGCCCTGCCTACGTGAGCCTCAGGCACCACTGTGTATATGAGATGCTTCTTCTATGGAAACACATGTGGGTTCTGAGGTCAGCATCCCCCCCCAGGCCCCACAACTCTCTGTCACCTTCTTCTGGCCGCATGAGCTGCAATTTCCCATTTCTCCCTGAAGACACATAAGACAGTCTGGTCACTTCTGGAACAGGCCTCCGATGCCTCCCATTCCTCCCGAGCTGGGGAAGGGTTGATGCTCCCCATGCATGGAGTCCTTGTCCTGTAGTCCAGAACTAGAGCTCATCAGCATCCCCAGATGTCCATTATACTGCCCAGACAGGGCTTGAGAAAGGTTTGGAAATGGGAGGATGTTTTGTCATTTGGAACCAGAAAGTTTTATTTCTCACTCATCCAAGGGTTTTCTACATGCCCAAAGTCATCAGAACTCCTTGGTTTGGGGCAGGAAGGGGACTCACTTACCATCTAGAACAACATTCTCATTAAAAGAAATTTTAAAATGAGGCTCAGAAAGTTGGGTGATTGGCCCAGCCTCATCCTAGGAAGCACCACAGATGGGCTCTGAGCTGAGGATGTTCTGACTCCAGAACCACACTCCATCCCCTTATCTCTTCTCCATCCACCTCCTTTCATTATAGATGGTTTCCAGGACCAGAGGTCACAATCCATGGGCAGCACCAACAACTTCCTGGTGCTGTGAATGGCAGAAGTGCCAGTATAGACCAGCCCTCTATGGCCTATACGTTTCCTTTCCCACTGTCTAGACAGCAGGTGCCTTCTTGGAAAGGAACCTGAGTTCCTTTCATAACCTCCCTTTTTTTTCTTGGACACCCTTCTCGCTCTTCCATGATGCCTCTATTTTCAAGCCCAGGCACTAAAAGGTAGCTGATGGAAGGAGGATCTTTTTGATGCAACAAAGTTCAAATACACTGGTGTTTCATGAAGCCCCCATCTGCCAGCTGCATGTCCATCTGCCCAGGGGCCTACTCCCTGCTTACCCCAGACAGCCTTCTCCCTCTATGGGTCACCACAGCCTCAGGGTCAGATGGTCTGTGGGATGGAGCATCTGCAGCCACATGGGCTTTACACAGATGACAGTGTGTGCTGAACTCCTAGTGACCAGGGCTTCTGTTCATGTGAGGCAACAGCATTTACTCCTGGAAATTTACTCCTGGAAATGCTGCCAACTCCAGCTTTGATGGGCATCCCTCCCTCAGCTTCCTTTCCCCTGGGATTGGAAGGCTGGAGCCCAGAATACTAAAGCCCTCCCAGTGCCATCCTTTATGGAGGGCTGAGATTGAATCACTCCACTTTGCATCTGCTGCCCTCCTAGTTTTAACACTATGCTATAAGATACTCCAAACCTGGATACAACCTGAAGCCATCCAGTTCCCTCTCATTTTGTCTCCTGTGTGTTTTCTCCCCCTTAGCTCCATAGCAAAAGGAGGATCTTTCTTTTTTATGAAGTGTAGCAATCCTGGGGCACAGTGGGTACCTAATGAATATTGATTGGATTGGATTGGATATTGAGTCACAGGTTGGTGGGATCTCAATTCACAACTCCACCAACAATGCATCAGTGTTCTGGTTCTCCTCCTCCCCCACCAAGCATGCTTCCCTCCTCTTCTCCACCTTGCAGATGATTGAAAAGAATTTAGCTTCGGGATCCTCCTGCTCCAAATGAGATCAGAAACCTTCCTTACAAAATAAAAAAAAGGGTAGTGTTCAGGTGAGATGGCGGACAGAAGTCCTTGTGAGTCTAGGTATGAAATACATGGGTAACTTAAGATGGTGCCCCAAGTTTAAGAGGGAGCTTTTGTACCAGCGGCTGGAGGCTGGGCTCCTTCCCAGAGTGAAAAATGCCCTGTCTCCCTAGCACTGCCAGAGGGTTTACTGCCCAGGCCTGCCACACCTGAAGTGATTGAAAACACAAGAAGCCTGATTCCTGGTCAACGGTTGACATGAGAAATCTTTAATTTATGCATTGGGAACCTGGGAGGAAGTTAGAAGCATTAGAAGGAGAGCATTAAATGTTTCTGTACCTTGAGAGCATGAAATCCCTTCTACCCTGCGGCCCTCACCTTTCATGTCAGCAGGGGAACAAGCCTCAGGCTGAGGTTTGGAACATGGTCACCAGGGGGCAGTATGGGACTGCTCTTTAGCTTTCCCCATCCCCCAGGAGCTGTCCTACACTCTCAGTGCTTAACCCACCATTCATACCAGCAACCGCAGCTTGCTCAGGGGGATATCTTAGAGTGGGCCACCCGGGTACAGTGTGGGATTGCTCTTTGGGCTTCACCAGCCCCCATGAGCTGTCCTACATTCTCAGTGCTTAACCCATTATTCACATCAGCCCTGGAACCAACCTGAGGGTGACATCTGAGAGTGGGTCACCAGGTAGAAGTGTGGGACTGGAGGTGGCAGTGTGGGACTGGGTACAGAAGTTAGGGATTTTTTTCTGTTACCATCCAAGTGGCTCCAAAGACCCTGCCATTTGGTCCCTGGGCTGTATGATGGTCCAAAAGTTGCTTTACCTCACTCCTGCACCTGTCCCAGGGGGCACAGTCAGAGCCTCTATACTGTTAGCCATCCCTGCTCTGCCCTCCGTCCTCCCTTGGCTCTATTTCCATTTTATAGGACCCGAAATGTGAGAGAAACAAGGAAGTAGCAGATTTGCATGAAGAACTGGGGGAGGGGGAAGGGAGATAGGAGAGACTTGGCAGAGCCCAGCACCAGCAGAAGGGTCTCAGGGAGCAGAGCTCTGGGGGCATCTCCAGCAGGGCCTGGACTCCTCTCCTCCTCAGCCTCCTCACTCTCTTCCAAGGTGCCAGCCTGAGGGGTCTCTTAGAAAGGGGACACTTGAGTCCTGGGGGGCTTACTCCTCTCTCCCCCTGGGTGAGGGGAGTAGAGATAGAGGGTCTCTGGCCCTTGACTCACAGCTCTCTTTCTCTCTTTTCAGGTGCTTGGTCACAGTTTGTACTCACTCAGCCAGCAGCAGTGTCCGGGTCTCTGGGGCAGTCAGTAACAGTCTCCTGCACTTGAAGCAGTGGTAGCATTGGTAGTGACAGTGTGCACTGGTACCAACAGCACCAGGGCCAGGCCCCCAAGCACTTCATCTACAACTGTAGTAGCTACCCGTTGGGGATCCCAGAGAGATTCTCTGACTCCAGACACCTCAAGCAACTCTGCTTCTCTGACCATCTCTGGTCTCCAGGCTGAGGTTGAGGCTAATTACTACTGTCAATCCTATTACTATATTAATGGCTACCTGAGCACAGTGGGTAATGTTTATGAGGAAGTGGGACAAAAACCTCTGAGTTGCCCTGATCTGGTCTTTTGCTGCCTCTGTCACCACCAAAAACACCTGTAGAACTCTAGATATCCTAAGTCTATCTTATGGAATGCTAATGCAGATTCAAAGTGACAATGGGTCACATTTCAAAGGGAATGAAATGAAGGGAAGTTTGATATTAAACAATATAGAATAGATATATTGTATTCTATATTATCCACAATCATCTGACATATTTGAAAGAATGGATGGATTGTTTAAAGAACAGATGAGGAAGATAAGTTCCAATAATTCTTATCAACATTAGAAGGATAATTTGTTTTCTGCTTTGTATAATAATATACCATAGGGAGGAAGTGCGCCTTTAGCCAGAATGATGACCCCAAATCTGCAAATTAGAAAACAGCAGACACATAAGATCCAATTTGTTGGTTACTGGACTGTGAAGTCAGATGTCCCAGCATCGTATCCAGGAACACCTGGTTTAACAGGATATGATTGACATTGTTTAGAGGACTTTTGGTTGGGTAGAAAAGAAATAAGAAAAACCTCCACTGGAATATGTATGGGAATCTCTAAAAATAATTTTAGATGGAGATCACCTAAATCAGCATTTACAGCTTGAGGAATACATGCATTGACTGGAGTAATAAATTTCTAATTATCAAGGAGAAATTATTGTGACATTCCAAAATTTGGGTGAAAAACCTATACAGTTTTGTAAAAATGATAGAATAGTTCAAGTGATCATTATTCCCTGTGATACAATACCCCATGTGAAAACTGATCCTTCTTCTGAAATAACTATCAGAGGAGTTGAAGGGTTTGGTTCTACTGATAGAATAAAATAGGAATGTTTGTTCCTATAACTTTGTTCCTATAACTTAAGTATGGTTAAATCAGAAGCCAGATGATATTCCAAAGGCTGTGGAAATTGTAGCACATGGGAAAGATAATACTGTGAACTGTTGTTTATTCAGGAGAAAATGATTACCAAATTTTGCCCTTAACTCATATATTTTACCATGAATGAGGCTATGATAATGTGTTCATAGACTCCAGAAGGATGGCTGATACTATATCTATCATTCTTCTGATTATTGTCTCCTTGTTCCATTTTGGCTTTTTGTCTGTTAAACTTGTTTGCTAGTTTGTTTCCTGTAGGCTTAGTACCCTCGACCTGCAGATGCCTGATCACTTAAGCATGATGTCATCCCCAACCATGACTGTGCTGTGTCAACCCTGGACCTGGCATCAACCAAGCTCTGAATGCTAGCTAAAGAACTGACCACTCATTTGAGACCTCTTGGGGTAGGGACGGCTCTACATCCAATTTCAGCAGGAAGTAGCAATGAAAGAAGAGACATTTGCCTCCTACCTCAAGATTTTGGGCCCCATTCCTTTGAGGCGGGAATAATGGGATGCTTGTGCTCAAACCCCACCCTAATATATTGTTTTATGTACTTATGTTCTGTTGAAACCAGTTATCCCTGAAGTCCCATTAACCTCTGTAATGAAATGTATTGTTAATGTGTTTTTGCTATGTAAGGGACAAGAAAGATCTTGGGCCCAAATATAACGGTAATGGAAATTTGAAGATCTTACCTGCCCCTTAATAGGCCAAAAGGTATTTGAAGACCTTCCTTGCCCCTTAATATACCAAATGTAATCACATGGAGCCTGTGTTGGGAAGAGGTTACTGAATGGGTGGAGCAGGAAGGGTGGAGCACAGCCCATAGGAAGTTGGGAGTCAGAGCAGATAATTCAGGTGGAAAGAGAGGACTTAGGCAAGGGCACAGCTAGGTTTGTGAGGGTTTGTTTGTGGGAAGGTTTTTGGGATGGTGGTGTTTCCTTCTGTGTTATGGTGTATAGATTTCTTTGTTGCTATGATGAATTCGGTTTTCTGGTGTTAGAATTTGCCTTTTTGGTGTCTGAATAAATATTTTACTTCTGTCTTATATGTGAAGAGTCTGTTATATTTTGTGATTCAGGACTATCCTGGCATATTCATAGCTGCTGTAGGTACTGGGAATATTGCCTTGGTTTGCCTTTTAAAGACTATGGCATTGTAAAAAGAGGAGACAGTCAAGATGTGACAGTGACAAAGACTATGTATGGCAGAGTGCTGGAGACATCAAAGATTTATCCT
Source organism: Petaurus breviceps papuanus (assembly GCF_028583685.1). Classification (NCBI taxonomy): domain Eukaryota; kingdom Metazoa; phylum Chordata; class Mammalia; order Diprotodontia; family Petauridae; genus Petaurus; species Petaurus breviceps. The sequence continues at coordinate 205,371 of NW_027185931.1, forward strand.
TTCCAAGACAAACATTTGAATTCAGAAAAACAGCAACTCCAAGACCCGAGAATGAGTCGAAGACGCGGTGTGACCATATTAGAGCCCTCCTCCATTTGGGAACCATTTGTTGCTGAGCCAACACACGGTTGGTAACAGTGGAGGAGAAAAGGAGTAGGCAGCTGTCAGAGATTTGGTGCGCAGCCCCGCTTTTATTCATCTGGACCAGATCCTCTGTGTCTCCTTGGGTGTTAGCTTCACCTAGAATGAGGAAATTCAGAATCTACTAAATGAAAAATGAGGACTCTTTAGGGTTTACCAGCAGGATGGGCTGCCATTCTCTAAGAGGGCAGTTTGTAACTCCATCAAAAGTAAAGTGCAAGTCAAACTTAGAGAAATGCAGAATTCTTGGCTCAGTAAAAAAGTGGATGAGATGTAGTTTTAGGCTGATAGTGACAATCCAAAGCTATTTGTGGGCCAAAGGTCTTTGGTGAATCTCAGGTACTCAGCACTGCTGACACACACTGCTCAGTGATAAGGACACGATACTGGAAAGATAGGCTGAATACTTCCATAGGATTCTCAACAAGCAGTCATTAAGCAATGCTTGCAGCCACTTCCCATTTACCTCATGCTGAAGGCAGTTCCTTCACTACATATCCCACTGAAGAAGTGGGTTTGAATGGCCTTAGGCTCCTCTCATGTGGCAAAGCACCTGATGCTCATTGCATTCTTGCAGAGATCTATGAGACAGAGGGTCCACTGCTCATACAAAAGCTGATTGAAATCTTCTGGCTTGTGTGGCAAGACAAAGTTATACCCCAGGAAACAGGGACACCTTCAATGTCCATTTGCATAATGAAAAAGAGAATGGATTGTCACCTGTGAAAAGTGCAGGCGAATCTTTCTCTTATTCTATTCTCAGCAAAATTCCACCCATGGTCTCATTTAATAGTCTGTTCCTTCACCTGGATGATGGTTATGTACACAAGATTCAGTGTGGCCTCAGAAATGACCAACGAACAGTCCATGTGATGTTTGCTCTCTGACCAGTCCAGGATAAATGCCAGGAGTAGTTCAGAGGTGTGTACACAACATTTGTTTATCTGACCAAATACTTTGAGACTGTCAGCCATTGGGGCCTGTGAAAAATCATGGTGAAATTTAGTTGCCTGGAGAACTTCATCAGCATTGTATTTCAGTTTCATAATGGTATGTCAGCATGGGTTCTGCGCAATGGAGGATGTTCTCTCACTTTCTCAGACATCAATGTAGTGAAGCAGAGTTGTATTTTTGCTCCTATGATTTTTTCCTGATGTTTTCAGTCATGTTGTCACACACCTTCAAAAGTCATGAAAATGGTCTCAAAGAAAGTTAGCTATAGTGCTGATGTTTCAACTAGAAAGGCTACATGCCAAGACTAAAGTAGATGGAGAATTGGTATGCACCTTTTTGTTTGCAGATGATGAGGCTGTCTAGGCAACCTCTGAAGTTCAGATACAACAAAGTATAGATTTATTCATTATCACTTGTGCTAATCTCGTTCTAACAATCAACACCAAGGAAATACTGATTCTCCACCTGCCTGGACCACACCATCCATCAGTTCAAGAAAATGGGGATTTTGAATGTTGTGGTGAAGTGCCCATCAGAAATTATATGTCAAAGCTCCCTAAACCTGCTAGAAGGGGAGCTCTATCAGGGTCCCTGGAAATCACCTGATAGGCCATAATAGCGAGGGAACGTTTCACCTGTGTTGCTAGAAACATACCCCAGATACAAGTCTGTTCTTGTTAGCCCAGATACAAGTCTGTTCTTGTTAGGTACCCAAGACTTTACTAGAAATGGTAAACGCCTCCCCCCCTTAGAACAACACTCTGTTAGCAACACCTAGGTCTATAAAAATTCATCTTACAGAAGACTCGATGCTGCTTTCCCTATTGAGCAGGCAGTCACTGCGGTTAATAAACACTCCTATCAAATTATAATTGGCTGGGCTGTCATGTCCATTTTATTTGTCCATTTCAGTTGGAGGTTCCACCAAGATTGTCTTTGGCACAGACTGAGAACTGGACCCGGCTTCCTGGAGGGCCAGGAAAGCAATTCGCCCTAGGGGTGTGTGGCCACCGAGATATGTTCCTCGGCCCCAGGCTGGCATTGCTTCCCTGGGCAGACCTGAAACCTGAGTCATTCCCAATTCTTTCAATTCGATCCGAGTGTTCTTTCAGGTGAGTACTCATGAAGTGTAAAAATGCCTACAGGATGGCCACCGAGAGATGTTCCTCAGCCCCAGGCTTGTATTGCTTTCTTGAGAGGACCAGAAACCTGAGTCCTTCTCATCCCCGAGTCTCTGCCTGGGGAGCCATTGCCAAAGAACAAAAGCTCAGTCTCCTGCCAGCTCCCCGCCCCCTGACTCAACCACTCCATCAGGGCTCTTCCCCCTCCACCCTGGGATCTGACCAGCCTACTTGAGACAACTGCCAACAGTTGCTCTGTGCTCAGTTGCTCCACCAGGGATCCCCAAAGGGAGGGAGTGAACTTTTGAAATCCAAAACTCTCAGTGCAAGGGGCCAACAGAGAGACAAAAATGCCACCAGAGTGTATGCTGTGTGTTGTGTTGTTGTAATGGGAATGTAAATTTTAAAGATCTTCCCTGCCCCTAGGCTAAAGTGCACCTGGAGCCTGGGGTGGGAGGCTTGTTTTTCAGTAGATACTTTTTGATTGACCAGTGGGTCCAGAAGGTTGTTACATTCTCTGAGCCAGGAGAAGGCTATATAAACCCTGGTTTGAGGCTTTGTTTTGGTGCTCACTTTGAGAAGTGTTCTGTGATTTGATCAGATGAGACTCTGGGAAGCCTTTGTTGAGAGTTCCTGGGTTTGAAAAACCCAGATGTTGAAACCCCGATGTTGATTTTGTATGGATGTAATGGTTGGACAGTTTGGAAACTGTCTACTTGATCTGTTTCTCTGTCTTGATAATTCTGTCTGTATACTCTGAAGTTTGGGGTGATGACCTTTATTCCCCTGAACTACGTAAACAATATATGTTTGACTCATTAAAGTAAGCTTGTTGACCCATTTTGAATTGCTTTCCTTTATCAAAGAAGATCCAAGAACCTGTATTGGCAACCACCCTGGGGACGCCTGGGGTGCTTGCTGCTACAAAATGGTGTCACGAACAGGATCTGCAGAGTAAAAGGAAAGTATGGGGACTGGGATAATTGTTTGTTTCCCAGTTGTGGTAGCTGTGATTCTGTGGAGCTGTGGAGCAGGAGAGAAGAATGGCCTGCATGCAGACTTCGCTGAGCTGAGAGCAGGAATGGTGAGCTGTCTGCATTGGGACCTGGGCAGAAGCCAGGAGTGGCTGCCGCCTTCGGGAGGAGAAGGAAGCCAAGAGTTCGGAATTCAGCCACAGGAAAAGATAAGAACTGAGTAGCAAAGCAGGGGCACTGAATGTGTTTCCTTTCGGCATCCCACAGTTTGGGACCCAGGGGGAGGATGGACTTGTGACTATGGTGGGTGGGATGAAATGCTGTGGACCCCCAAGGACCCCACCTTGTTGGTTTTGTTGGCCAGCCCCCTCTCTGTACTTGGAAGCAGGGGCTGGAGCTGTGTGAGGGGGAGCACACCCCCCTCTGCCCAAGAGAACTTTATTTGGACTCTTTTTTTGAATTGAGGTAATAATGCAATGTACTTTGTGTTTGTTTAAGGCCCAGTGGCCACTTTGGTAACTTTAGTTCTGTACCTTGAAAATGTGACCTAAGAGATATTTAGTGCTAATTCAAAAGTAAATTGTCTATGCTATGGGCATGAAATATCTTGGGGCCGAATGTAGTGAGAATGTAAATTTTTAAGATCTTCCCTGCCCCTAGGCTTAAGTGTACCTGGAGCCTGGGGTGGGAGGGTTGTTTTTCAGTAGATACTTCTTGATTGGCCAGTGAGTCAATAAGGTTGTTACATTCTCTGAGCCAGGAGAAAGCTATATAAGCCCTGATTGTTTTGGGGCTCACTTTGAGAAGTGTTCTGTGATTTGATCAGATGAGACTCTGGGAAGCCTTTGTTGAGAGTCCCTGGGTTTGAAAAACCCAGATGTTGAAACCCCGATGTTGATTTTGTATGGATGTAATGGTTGGACAGTTTGGAAACTGTCTACTTGATCTGTTTCTCTGTTTTGATTATTCTGTCTGTGTATTCTGAAGTTCAGGGTGCGGACCTTTTTCCCTGAATTAGGTAAATGATACATATTTGACTGATTAAAGTAAGCTTGTTAACCCATTTTGAGTTGCTTTCCTTTATCAAAGCAGATCCAAGAACCTGTATTGGCAGCCACCCTGGGGACACTTGGGGTGCTTGCCGCTACAGTTGTTTTGTGTATATCCTGTCTCTGGGATACTGTCAGGTAGAAAGGAGGAAACCTTCTTCCTTTAGCCCTGCTGTGTTTTTTGTATATTCTGTCTGTATGTGTAAAGAAATTTCTAAATCAGTCACCCTGTAAGCCAAAAGCACCCAAGTGTAAGAAATGCTGTACCTGCGCTAGAAAGATTAATAATCTCTCAAGGAATGGCTGTTGGCAGAAAACCATTTCTCCTTCTACTTTTTGAACTCCAGCCAAAGTTCTCGAAGTAGAAAAACAAATGGACATAGAGAGAATGGGAAATTTCTCCCCTAAAAATCAATCTAAGGGAAAAGGGGTCACTTCAATGATCAAAGGTTTCCAAGCTGCACTTTGAAATACGACTAACACTTAACCTTTCCTGGGTCATAGAAAGAGAACTGTACAACATCATTGGGAATACAGATCCAGGTAACTGAATTCATTCTGGTTACTATTTGGAACCAAGAAAAATTATAGTTTACCCACAAAAACTGGAATTTAAGGTCACCAGCTTGGTTATTCAATTGTTTTTATTTCAAAGTTCAAAATTAAGACCATGATTGTTACTGGTAAACAGTTGTATTATCTGTGTTGTATGAGAAACAGTTTCTCTTAAAATCTTGGCATAGATCTGAAATTTTAAAGGCATGAACACCTAAGAAAAGTTTACTTGAGCAAAAGGTCAAAAAGAAATTCATTAAGATTCTCTTCCCTGTAGCCCTACCTCTGACAAGGCTAAGGGCTACGGCGCCTTCTCACTGTGATCCAGCTCTGACCAGACCAGTGCCACAATGACAAGTTACAACTGCTAAGATTCTCTTCCTGTGGTTCCAGTTCTTCTTAGCTGGGGCTACAGAGCCCTCCCCTTTCATCCAGCTCTGATGGAGCTGAGGAGACAGTAAGAGCTTTGAACCATTAAGATTTTTTTCTCCCTGTTGACCTGGCTATAACTGAACTAGGGCTACAGTGAATTTAATTTGAGTTAACTTCCTCCAAAAAGAAAAAGGGGGGAAGATAGAGTAGCTATATCAGAGCAACACGGGCTTGCCATCTGCCTACCTGAAAGGTTAAATCCCTGGGATAGAACATTTTTCTGAATGAATGGGAGCAGTTAGACAAGGGAAAAGAAGCTTGTGAACAAAGGTACAAACACAAGTTAATTATTATCCCATATACTAAGCCTGGGATACATCTGAGCTACTAAAGTGTGTGTTACATCTGAGCTATTCAGCCTAAATTATATTCTTTCCACAGCCTAAACAGTTTAGTAAACGGGTACCTGATCTAGCTTCAATCAGCAAGTTTTAGATCCCTAGGTACCCTGAAGTCCACCTCTCTAAGTAAGCAGAGCCTGAAGTTTCAGTGGCCACTTTGGTAACTTTAGTTCTGTACCTTGAAAATGTGACCTAAGAGATATTTAGTGCTAATTCAAAAGTAAATTGTCTATGCTATGGGCATGAAATATCTTGGGGCCGAATGTAGTGAGAATGTAAATTTTTAAGATCTTCCCTGCCCCTAGGCTTAAGTGTACCTGGAGCCTGGGGTGGGAGGGTTGTTTTTCAGTAGATACTTCTTGATTGGCCAGTGAGTCAAGTTCCCCAAACCCTCTCCTCAATGCTCCAGGCGAATCGACCACCCCATAACCAAGGTCTGCTACAACTAAGCATTCATAGAGGTTATTTGATAAGAGTATAAGCTGATAATGTGCTTTGAGTGTGATGAGTTTGGAAAAATGGAGGGTTTCCCCCTGAAATATAGAGTTCACTCTGTACCATGAAGCCCCAACTTCAGTACCATCTAAGAGATCTCTCCCTTGCTGCAAATAATCACTTTGCTTGTTCCAGTGCCAAGGATTTAAAGAAGGTTGCTAAGGACTCCTGGAAAACAATGGAGCAGGGAGAAAACACCCCAGAATATAGAGCAAAAAGGAAAAAAACCAGAGAGGTACAGCTAAGAGAAAGATGAAAGAGAGAAAATCAGAAAAGTGAGAAAAAGCTTGTCAATGAGAAGCAGTGTGTTCGGAACTCTGCACTGACTGGTTGTGTGACCTAGAATAAATCATTTAACCTTGAGTCTCAACTCATCTGTAAAGTGGGGAGATAAGAAAAAGAGAGGAAAAAATGAGGTCAGAAGTCAACTAGCCTCTTCACTTGGTAAGATCAATCATTCTTATATGTAATTTGGAAATGTAATTAATGTCATCTTCTATGCAATTTGAAAAGGCAATTAATGTAATGTTATCTCACAGTTTATATTATTGTTTTATTTCTACACTGTATATTGTAAAACCTGAGTGAGGAGAAAATTGTGTAAGATTAGTAATGTTACTTTAAATATGTATATTTGCTATTTAGAAAAACTTGTAAAACTGTTAACTAAGCTATTTTGGGCTAATGTTTTAATGTTAAAGCCTAAAATTGTTTATTGACTACTGTATGAAAATTTGTTTGACTTGTTCTGCCCGTTCAGAGCAGTCTCTCCTGCTTACAATTCATATACATTTTTCTTATGTTGTAAAACTGTTAAATCCTCTAGAAACTATTTCCAGGCAAGGTCATTCAGCCTGAGAAAGGAAGTTTTAAATTAAGGATTTTTTTTTAAATTGGATTTTATATTTTAGAAGGAAAAGGAATTCCTTACATTATAAGATATGATATATTTTTATTGCTTATCACAGCCCCATGAGAATAGAAATAATTATAATTGGCTCTAAGCTGTGATTGGTGAAGCCTGTTGTTCAAGTAAAAAGCACCTGGGACCATAGCTAAATTTTATTTAGAGTCTGAATTTGGGTATACTTGTCTTCATTAAATCAGCATCTGAGAGGAAATGCCACTAGCTACTCAGAGGAATGTGATCCTGTGCTGTCAACAGGTGGAAGTCTATATTTGGTAAAGCCCGAAGGCACAATCTTAGCCTTTGTCTGGGATGGGATCCCTCCTGGCTCAGTTTACCTATGAGGTTCCTTTGAAAAGGAATGTTTCCCACCTGTTCCTGAGTATAGCTATGAGATGTAACAGATGCTGCATGAGTTGGAATATCTGTAACTGTACATGAATTTACATAGAGCCAAGGATATTTTCTCCTGGCACAATTGGAATGTCACATGTCCCTGCTTTTTCCTTCTATAACAGATCCCTATGCTCAGAGCAAGTAATCAGTAACAGATATGAACTCTTTTATGTTAGCTTATTGGAAAATCTAATATTTTTCATCTAGAATTAAAACATGTATAGAAAGTTATGCAAACTGCTTAAGATCATTTAAAAGTTTTAAATTAACTTTCTTCACAAAAGTTTAGTGATCATTGAAACTCTTTTGAAGAAGGAAAATACTTTTAGAAGAAATTTTTAAAATCTCTAGTGTGATTCTAAGAGACCCACTAAAATCTCCATTTTCAAGACATGTTCCCTTGCTGAATTGATGTAATAAATTGTAAAACAGAAAAGAACTTGCTGTTTTAATCTGAATTTGTAGTTATTCCATCATCTAAACAAGTGTTAATATTTGTAATTGAATGCATATGTGTAAAATTCATTCCCCTTTTTGAAATTCTGTTCAGCACCTGTAATGGAAATGCAGATTTAAAGATCTTCCCTGCCCCTAGGCTAACGTGCACCTGGAGCCTGGGGTGGGAGGCTGGTTTTTCAGTAGATACTTTTTGATTGGCCAGTGGGTCAATAAGGTTGTTACATTCTCTGAGCCAGGAGAAGGCTATATAAGCCCTGATGTGTAGCTTTGTTTTGGGACTCACTTTGAGAAGTGTTCTGTGATTTGATCTGAATTCTGGGAAGCCGTTGTTGAGAGTCCCCCGGCTTTGAAAAACCCAGAATGTGGAAACCCGGATGTTGACTGGGTATGGATGTAATGGTTGGACAGTTTGGAAATCTGTCTACATGATGTTTCTGTCTTGATAATTATGTCTGTATATTTTGAAGTTTGGGGTGCTGACCTTTTTCCCCTGAACAAGGTAAACGATATATGTCTGACTGATTAAGGTAAGCTTGTTAACCCATTTTGAGTTGCTTTCCTTTAACAAAGCAGATCCAAGAACCTGTGGTAGCTGCAAACCCTGAGGACGCTTGGGGTGCTTGCTGCTACAGCACCCCACTTCCTATTGTATTTTGGGTGACGAATGCTGTTATGTATGACTATTAATGATTTACTCCTCAAGTCCCTCCAGGCTCTCCGAAATATCCAGGACACAGTTTGAGCAGTGTTATCAGACCACTCTGCTGATAAGGTGACCGGAAGAAAAGACTGGATCCACCCCTCACACATCAAGGTGACAGCTCCTCCCAACCCACCAGACCTGTGGGTAACAGAGCCAACCGGTGACTTACAAGTGAAGATAAGAGACTGTCCTGATGCTCCTGTTCCTGGCATTTCTGCTTTTGGCCAGTTCCAACTCCTATGCTCCCACCTTGTACTCTTGGATTCTTACTAAGACAATTGATGGGACTCTAATTTCAAAAATGTGACTTATGGCCCTCTCCTTTGATCTCTGTGCCCTGCTCAGCCCCAGATTTGTGTTGTTTCCCTACACAGGCATGTATTCTGGCGGCCGATGGTGCTGCTTGTGGAGCAGAAAAGCAGCCTTTGGTCAACCCAGTCATATATTTGCCCTGAGGATGGGCCTTCCGATTGTGGGGGGACCAGGAAATATCACTGTGTTAATTGGTATTGTGTAACCTTTGCTGACTGGGTCTCCGGTGGCAGTGCGTCACAGGAAGGGACCCTGGGGCTTTGTTCACTATTCCTCAACCCACCTCCTGGTGGTGATCAAACCCCGGATGGCCCCTCTGTTCCACCCATTACCATCACCCCTGCAGACTCGGGCAGCACTTTGGTAGACCCCAAGTTCTTCAGACCCGAGCTTAACTTCTGACTGCTTGTATGCAGGAACACCTTTTGGCTGGCAGCCTCCATTTTAGTCCCTATCCTAGTTGGCCTTAGTATGGCAGTATCGGCAGCAGTGGGTACCACAGCCCTAGTGCAAGAGAACCGTCCCATGGACTCAGTTGAGTCTGTGTTTCAACTATAAACAAGAAAAGGGGGGAGTGAAGTGCCCATCAGAAATTATACACCAAAGCCCCCTAAACCTGCTAGAAGGGGACCCCTACCAGGGTCCCTGGAAACCACCTAATAGGCCACAATAGTGAGGGAATGTTTCACCTCTGTTGCTAGAAATATACCCCAGATACAAGTCTGTTCTTGTTAGCCCAGATAAAAGTCTGTTCTTGTTAGCCCAGATAGAAGTCTGTTCTTGTTAGGTACCCAACACTTTACTCGAAATGGTACCCTCTCCCCCCCTTAGAACCACACTCTGTTTGTTAGCAACACCTAGGTCTATAAAAATGCATCTTACAGAAGACTCGATGCTGTCTTCCCTATTGGGGATGCATTCACCGCGGTTAATAAACCCCTATCAAATTGGGGTTGGGCTGTCATGTCCATTTTATTTGTCCATTTCAGTAGATAAGTTGGTATGGTTAGTCACAGATAGACACAATGTATATGGACTATGACGTCATGATGCCATTTTGTACCTCTTCAAGCATGAAGGACAACCACCAGCCACAAACAAAAAGATGTTGCAGAGTCAATGGTGGGTAAAGCAGCAGATGCCTTAGTACCAGTCAAGGCAGTGGCACCAAATATTACTGGGATTCTTTGGTATAACACCAGTGCAATATTCACAGCTTCCATAGTGGTTATGAATGTTATGGTGTAGTTCTGAATCACAAAATGTAACAGACTCTCCACATGGAATACAGAACCAAAACATATATTAGAACACTAGAAAGCTGAATAAAGCCAAATCCATCACAGTAACCAAGAAGTTGGTACACATAACCAATCTAGTGAGTAATGACATCCCCAAGCCTTCCCTCTGTCAGGCCTTCAAAACAAAACAAGATCCCTTAATTTAAAATGCTTCTCTCACTTATGCTAGTTGCTCTTCCTCTGTAGCAGCAATCACCCTATCATACCCAGGGTGGCTGCTAGCACAGGTTCTTAGATCTGCTTTTCTAAAGGAAAGCAACTCAAAATGGGTGAGCAATATTGCTTTAATCAAGCATATGTCATTTACCTAGTTTGGGGGAAAAGGTCAGCACCCCCAACTTCAGAGAACACAAACTGTGGTTACAAGCAGATAACAAATACAGACGGAGTAACAGATAAGCAGACAGGCTTACAACTGTCTGAGCATTACATCCATATCTAATTACAGTTACCAGAGAGGGAAGCACCAACATCTGGGTTTTCAAAGCCGGGGAGCTCAATGGCTGCCCAGAGTCTCATCTGGTCAAATCACACAACTCTCCTCAAAGTGATCCCCAAAGCAAAACCTCACATCAGGGTATAGATAGCCTTCTCCTGTCTCAAGAATGTCACAACTCTCTTGACCCTCTGCCCAATCACAAAGCAACAAGGTGTGGGCATTCCTGAAAAGCAAGCCTGTGACTACATTCTCCATGTGACTACATTCAACCTGTTAGAGGGCAGAGTATTTCTTTCAAATCAGGGAAGGTTCTCAGAGTCACTTAAGCCTATTCAAAGGGCCAAGGGAAAGGGAAGATCTTCAGATTTCCCATTCCCATAACATTTGGCCCCAAGATCTTTCATGCCCATTAAATAGGCAACTTGCATCTGAATTAACATTAAATCTCTTTAGTACGAAATAATCCTCACAAAATAGAGACATCACATTTGCAAGATACATAACACAACAACTAATTACTAAAGTGGCTACAGGACCTTAAACACAAAGTTCCTTGCATTATAATCCCCTCAATAAGTCCCAGTCTTAACACTTCTCCAGCCCCTGCTTCCAAGTCCTGAGGGGTGAATGGTCAACAAAACCAACAGGGTGGGGTCCTTGGGGGTCCATAGCACTTCACTCCACCCACCATAGATACAAATCCATCCTTCCCCTGTGTCCCAGTCTGTGGGATGCAGCAAGAAAACACATTCCATGCTCCTGCCTTGCCACACAATCCTTATCTTGTCCTGTGGGTGAATTCTGAGCTCCTAGGTTCCTCCTCCCCCCACAGAAAGAAGCTGCTTCTGGCTTCTGCCCCAATCCCAATGCAAGCAGCTCACCATTCCTGCTCTCAGCTCAGTGAAGTTAGCATGTAGGCCATTCTGTGCTCCTGTTCCATGGCTCCACAGAGTCACAGCTACCACAACTGGGGAACAAACAATTATCCCAGCCCCCATACTTTCCTTTTAATCTGCAGATCCTATTCGTGATTCCATTTGTAGCAACAAGCACCCCAGCATCCCCAGGATGGCTTCTAGCACAGGTTCTTAGATCAGCTTTTCTAAAGGAAAGCAACTCAAATTGGGTTAACAATCTTGCTTTAATCAAACATAGGTCATTTACCTAGTTCAGGGAAAAAAGGTCAGCACCCTGAACTTTAGATATTACAAACAAGTTACAAGCAGAAAACAAATACAGAGAAACATCAGCAGACAGGCTTCCAGCTGTCTGACCATTACATCTGACCATTACCAGAGAGAGAAGCATCAACATCTGGGTTTTCAAAGCCAGGGGGATCAATGGCTCCCCAGAGTCTCATCTGATCAAATTACATAACTTCCCAAAGTGATCCCCAAAGCAAAACCTCACATCAGGGTACAAATAGCCTTCTCCTGGATCAGAGAATGTCACAGCCCTCTTGACCCACTGCCCAATAACAAAGTATTCCTGAAAAACATTCCTCCCACCACAGGTTCCATGTGACCACATTCAGCCTATTAGGGGGCAGAGTATATTTTGAAATCAAGGAAGGTTCTCAGAGTCACTTATGCCTATCAAAGGGGATAACAGAAATGAACTCCCAAAATTGTTGTGAGGATCCAATGAAAAAAATATTTATAAAGACATTTACAGGTTCCTGGCACATAGTAAATGCTAAGTAAATGTTAGGTATTATTGTTATTATTGGGGCAGCTAGATGGTGCAATGGCTAGAGTGCCAGACCTGGACTGAGGAAAGCTCATCTTCCTAAGTTCAAATCTGGCCTCAGACATTTGCTAGCTGTGACTCACAAAGAGTCAGACAGGACAGAAACATCTAAATAACCAACAATTATTTTATTTTTATTTAAAGCTATCAAAATGGAATGAATAATTAGTTTACCAATCACCTTGATTTACTTGACCTTTGTTATTATCCAGGAGAGGCTGAAAAAATCTGGGAGTCAAAATCAACAAATGTGGATGCAGGATTAGTGTTGCTCAAATTAGACATACCTGTGATCCTTTGTGGAGTCCACTGGGTGAACTCAGAACACCTCTACTGTGTCAGCAAGCACAGAACTAGCTCGACCTGGTTCATATGAGCCCTAAATCAACAGAGCTTGCACTATCATCCTGTTTCAAGGTACTCTGCATTCCTCCTAGTCTCCTGTCTCCCTTTGGTGTAAAACTGAGTCAATTCCTTCCTAAATCTCCAATCTTTGGAGAAGCAGACTAGGTTCTCCTGTGCCATTCATGTGTCATTGCTGTACTCACCCCATTAATATTTATGGCTTTTACACATGAACCGCCTTTATTCCCTCTGCTCAGGTGGATGCTGTGCCCCGAGTAAATATGTCACTAATTAGTCAAAGCCTCTCTGCAGGTGTTGCACATTCCCCCTTTTCATCTGGTTTTTTTTTTTGCATCAACTTTAAGTAAGAAAACAATAGTCTTACTTCTGTTGCTGCCTCTTGTCATATCCTCCTCATTTCTCAGTGTTTACCTCCCTTTTCACTACGGAGTTCAGCAAAGCCTTTTTGCAAGCAGCTCAGCAAAAGCTCCAGATCCCGCAGCTGTGTCTGACCATGTAGACAGAACCCCAGAGCCCTGATTCCCCAGAGGCCAAGCTTTATGTTGGGGCAATGAGGGACAATGTCAAAATCAGTTGCTCAGGAGCCAAAGTTCATGCTTCTTTGGGCAATTGATCAGCCCTTCATGAGCCTCAGTTTCTTCACATAAAGAGAGAGGACATTTGACTCAGAAACTCCTGGTGGCCCTTTCAGCTCTGAATCTGTGAATATGAATACAGAGTGTTTATGTTTAAATGTTCTTTCCATCCAACTAGACTCTTGCCCATCCTCACAAGCCTCACTCCATCCTACATCATTGGGCTTCTGCATAGGTTGACAGGAATTCCATAACATCTGCCATCCTCATCCTCTCCTGCCTGTGTATCCCTCCCTTCTATGCTCAGGCTAAGTGGCAGAAGCCACCAGAAAGTTTCTGTTTTCTCTTGTCCCCACTCAGCTGCCAGTGTCTCCTTCCAAAACTACCTTGTATGCATTAAATGCAATACACATGTACATGGATGCATTTTGTCCCCCCACAGAATATAAGCTTTTTAGGCCAAGGCTGTGTTGTGTGTATCTGTGTGTGTGTGTGTGTGTGTGTGTGTGTGCTTGGGTGGGGACAGACAGAGAGAGAGAGACAGAGAGAAAAAGACAGACAGAGAGAGAGAGAGAGAGAGAGAGAGAGAGAGAGAGAGAGAGAGAGAGAGAGAGAGATTCCATCAAGGTTAGGATTGAGAGGGCTTAAGTCTAAGTACACTGAGAGCTGTGTTTCTCTCCAAACTGAGGAAGAGAAGTAGCTCATATGAGGTCATAATGAAAGCTGGAATCTTTCAGCTGGGATTTTATAGATGTCTTGGAGGGAAGGGGATGGTTTGCGTCTTGGTCCTGAGTCGATCGATAAACTGCAGTGTACCTGTGCATCTGTAACCTGTGCTGGTTGCTCTGTGAAGTGGCTAGCAAGGATCCTGAACTTGGTGAAGCAGAGTGAAGGTGCTATTCACCTGAAGCATAGGGCTGCCTTCCCAAAGTGAGGAAAAGTCCCTGTCTCCCAAGCACTGCCAGAGTGTCTACTGCTCATTCCTGTCACACCTGCAATAACTGGTAAATAAAATAAGCTTGATTTTTGTTGAAAAGATGACAAGTTATATTTTTTAACTGAAGCTTTGGGAACTTTGTAGGAAGAAAGATAACACCAACTAATTGGAAGGAAAATTTCAATAATTTGGTACCTTGAGGGCAGGAAATCACTGGTGCCCTCACCATTCATGGCAGTACTTGGACAAATTTCAGGGTGACATTAGTGACAAGGCCACCAGGTGGCAGTTTGGGACTGCTCTTTGGGTTTCACCAGCCCCCCCCCAGCAGCTGTCCTACACTCTCAGTGCTTAACCTACTACTTATGTCAGCACCGGCAGCATGCTCAGGAGGACATCTTAGAATGGGCCGCTAGAGAGCAGTGTGGGACTGAGTTTGGGATCTGGTAGGTTTTTCACTAACCATCTCAGGGGGTCCCAAGACCCTTCCATTTCATCGCTGGGCTATAATGATAACCTAGCAGCTGCTTCACCCCACTGTTGAGTCCCTCCCTTGGGGAAAGAACCTTCCCATAGTCATAGCCTCTGCCCTGGTAGCCATCCCCTCCTCCTCCCACAGTCCTTCCCGTCTCTAACCTCAGACTAGGGGCCAAGACTGGGGTGGGAGACAAAGAGCAGATTTGCATGAAGGGCTGTGAGGAGGAAAAAAGAGATGAAAATCGTGGCAGAGCCCAGCACCATCTGAGGGGTTTCAGGGAGCAGGGCTCTAGGGATGTCTCCATCATGGCCTGGACTCCACTCCTGCTCAGCCTCCTCACTCTCTGCCAAGGTGCCAGCCTGAGGGGTCTTTGAGAAAGGGGGCACTCAGGGCCCCGGGGGAGGGGGCTGCCTCCTCTCTCCAGCCTGGGTGAGGAGGGCACAGGGAGAGTCCCTGGCCTCTGACTCACAGCTGCCTTTCTCTCTGTCATTCTAGGGGGTTAGGCCCCGTTTGTGTCCACTCAGAGAGCATCAGTGTCCAGGTCAGTCAGTCACAATCTCCTGCACCCTGTACAACTCTGTGAGCTTGTACTAGCAGCACCAGGCCCAGGCCCCTAAGCTCATCATCTATTACTATACTGGCCATCCATCAGGGATCCCAGAGAGATTCTCTGGCTCCACAGACACCTGAGCCAACTCTGCCTCCCTGACCATCTCTGGCCTTCAGGCTGAGGATGAGGCTGACTACTACTGTCAGTCTTATGACTCTAATGGCAATAGCACAGTGATCCATTTCTATGGGGAAGTGATACAAAAACCCCTGGGCTCCACTTCTCTGTTAGATCAATGATTCAGTCACGATCAGGTGTAAGTGCTGCTCTCTGTGGGCAGAACCATGCTTTGACTCCTGGTGGATGGACAGGAAACAGGAAAACAAGCCCAGCTTCCTGGACCAAGGTCTATCTGAGGCACCTCCTCTATGGAAATGTCTGGTGTGGTACAGTGGGGAAAGCATGGTTCCAATATTGTCTTTGATGTTTACCAACCACATCCTTTGCCAAGTTTTTATCCACTCAGTGTCTCATTTTCCTTAATAAAAAAGAAAGTTTTGAATTGGACAGCACCTGAGGTCCCTTCCTGTTCTTTGTCCATGTTCCCATGAAACTTCAGTCAAGCAGCATGAGCCCTCCTGGTGGCTCCTCTCCTTTGCTTGATACCTCTTCAATGTCCTCTTCTCCGTGACCTCCATTCTGTGATCTCCAAGGACATCACCCACCTCAGCTCTGGCTTTACTCTCTTCTCTTCCAGTGCAAACCCTCTAACTTGCTCAACTTAACACCATACTCTCCTCTCAAATACTTGGCTCCCTATCCCTATAAGTGGCCATGCCTTGCCTAACCTCAATCCTGAGTGACACTAACCATCTCCCTTTAGTCGTCTTTAATGTGGCTACTGAGCACTGCTGGAGGAAGCCAATAAGGTGAGTTGATGGGGTCCTACCCTACCAATTGATGTCATCTAATCTGAACTGAGTCCTCAAAACAGATGAACCATCTTATGGGAAATGATTCACCCCATTTGTAATACTCACAGAAGATATTCTAATTCTTTTCTTCTCAATCTTCCCATATAACTAAAACTTTACCTCATCCTTGAGAAAGTAGGGAACATTTGCTCTGATCTCTTGAATTATCTTCTCTAAACCCGTTAATACCATACCTCTTTCTCTCCTCTACTATCTCCTGAAGAGGTTGTCCAAGCCCTTTACATGTTGATCAGTCTCCTGTACCCCATTCACACTTCCAGGTAATCCTGATATGAGTATGTAAAATGTGTAAAATTGTGTAAAAGTTTGTAAAGTTGTGTAAAATTGACATCTTTCAATATGCTATGTAATGGCAAGCAAAGTCAGAGTTCTTGCTGGATTGAATTCTATCTAGTCAATCATAAATTTGTATGTGCATTGAATTTTAGCCAATCAGATATGGATACTGAGTACTAATTAATCAGAAATGTGTATTGAGTTCTACCCTATCAGATATTGGTATGAGAGCTCTACTTAATCTGATATGGGTATTGTTTTTTAACTAATAAAAGACTGGTATATGAGTCTTAGCCAGTCAGATGCTGTGTAGAACTGTATAAAAAAAGAAAGAGTAGTATGAGAGAGCAAATATTGAGAGAGGCAGTGCCAAGAGAGTTGCCAGCATTGAGAAGAAGAGAATGGAGAGAAGAGACAAAAAAAGAAGAATTAGCTTTGAGTTTTGCACTGAAAAGAAACCTAAAAGAACTGGAGGAAGAAAACCTGTGATAAATGGGAGCAGAACTCTGAAAGTGAAGAGGAGATGAGAACTCTGAGAGCAGATATGACAGACACTTGCTGAAGGAGTTTCTGAGTTGTAAAAGCAAATAAAGTTGTAGGGCATAAACATGCCCATGGGAAAAAGGCTTTGCTTAAACCCCTTTTAAGAGCTACGAAAGTGAATGGAGCTGTTAGCACAGAGCCTCTGGACTTTGAAGATGAATTGGGGTTGTGGTGTTGTTAGTGTGTGTTGTTGCCTTGTTAAGCTTTGTTTTCCCAGAGGCAGGAGCTGCTGGCAGGATCCCTTGCAGCCTGCTGTTGGCTAGGAGCTTGGAGTGGAGTAGTCCCTATGAGGTGAGACCTAGAGCAGGAGTAGAGATATGTTTTGCTTAAGGATGTTGTTATGAATGTTATACTTTATTTCTGAATAAATGGAGAGTTCATCATAATATGGGATAAGACCCTTAAAATTATTTACAGAAGCAGTCCTTGGGTGTGCTTCCATGATAGGCATAACATCCTAATACTCTAAAGTGAAGAATGCTAGTGGGTGATGAAAACTTCAGTATCTTGTAACCAAAGCCTCAGGTATACAACCTCTCCATGGCACCCTCCCAACAGCCAGTGTTCCAATTCTTATTCCCAAGGAGGGCACCACCTGATGTAGCATGGACTCTGGGGCATTCTAAGAAAACTCTCACTGATACTGTTGGTTCCTTCAAGTGACTCTCTATGACCTGGAGTAATGGTTCTCAAAGTTTGGTCCATAGATCCCTGAGGGGCCCTGAGACCCTTTCACAGAGTCAATGAGGCCACAACTATTTTCACAATAAGAAGATTGTAAAGGGAATGTAAATTTTTAAGATCTTCCTTGCCCCTAGGCTAAAGTGCACCTGGAGCCTGGGGTGGGAGGCTTGTTTTTCAGTAGATACTTTTTGATTGACCAGTGGGTCCAGAAGGTTGTTATATTCTCTGAGCCAGGAGAAGGCTATTTAAACCCTGGTTTGAGGCTTTGTTTTGGTGCTCACTTTGAGAAGTGTTCTGTGATTTGATCAGACGATATTCTGGGAAGCTGTTGTTGGGAGCCCCCCAGCTTTGAAAAACCCAGATGTTGATTTGGTTTGGATGTAATGGTTGGACAGTTTGGAAACTGTCTACTTGATCTGTTTCTCTGTCTTGATAATTCTGTCTGTATATTCTGAAGTTAGGGGTGCTGACCTTTTTCCCCTAAACTAGGTAAACGACACATATTTGACTGATTAAAGTAGGCTTGTTAACCCATTTTGAGTTGCTTTCCTTTAACAAAGCAGATCTAAGAACCTGTGCTGGCAGCCACCCTAGGGACACTGGGGTGCTTGCTGCTACAAAGATTCCATTTGCCATTTCCACTTTCTTTCTCTTCTAAGTGGACAGAAGAGTTTTCCAGAGGCTCCATGACGTGGGAGTGAAAGCTTTAGCTGCAAATATGAAAATTCTCATCTACAGAATTAGACTTCTATCTTATGAATGGAGGAGAATACAGATATGGTTTCACTTGCTGCCCTGCTTATAGTAATCAGCATTAACATCAACTAATCATCAAGGATATTCTTGTAATTCTTGACCACAAACATAGTTGGTGCTGAAATATGTCTAGTGATAAGTAACTGTTGAATCTCACGGTTTATTCTGGAAGGTGTGTGCTGACATTTGCAGTGATGGTGCAAAATAAATGGTGGGTAATGCTGCTGGAGTCTTAACACCAATGAGATAGTGGCACCAAATCTTACAGGTATTCATTGGATACTTCTCTACAATACACTCTCAGAGTAAAAAATGTCCATTTCCATTCAGAATGTGCTACATGAAGCAGTGAAGATTATTCGTTGGATTAAAGCTCAGTCCTTCAGCACATGGCTTTTTAATATTCTTGGATTAAATGGGAAGGTGTAATGCCACGCACGAGCAGCTTTCCAGAACAATGCTACTGTGAACAGCTTTTAAGGTTCTGATTACACAGTATAATGAACACTGTATTCCATAAAAAATTGAAGCAAACCATTCACAGTAAATTAAAGCACAGCATTCAAAATATTGTAACTTATAACAAACAATCAAAACACAGCATTCACAACAACTTATCACAGAAAATGGCCACATAGTTTCCACTACAGTGGTCACAAAGTTTTGAAGAAAGAACAATCATTTAGTAACTCAAGCATTTGCAAAATCCTTAATTCAATCACAAAGTACAGTAGTCAAAGTTTTTCACTCATGGGGCACACTAGGTTACAAATCAATTACTTATTCAGTCATCAATCACTAAGTACAACCATTTAGTCAATCAATCATTCTTCATCATTCATTATTCAATCATCAGAAAATACACAGACCCTCCACCCCAGGTCACTAGTAAATTATCATCTTCTTAGTCAGTACACAGTATTCAAGTAAAGTATTCTTTCAGCTTGACTGGTGATGGTCCCTCAGATTCCCTGTATCCCCTTCCATGGTCCCAGATCATACCTGGATTCACCAAACTGTCACCTGGATTCAAATACAGACAGCTCCCAGGTCCTTGTCCAGCTCTCTGTGCAATTCCTCCTCCACATTGAAACTCACAGTGTCCAGTCAGTCTCAAATATTTCACAGTCTCTGTTCCTGGTAAGTAAAGGCCTAAGAAAGCCACCAATAGGTTCATGCAAAGTACCAGTATCACAGTCATGCTTCCTCAGTCTTTGGCAGCTCTGGTTGGCTCTCAGAAATCCTCTGCAGTTCCTCAGCAGCTCTGGCTCGCCCTCAGCTCTGACTGGCTCTAGAAAATCCTCAGTAGTTCTGGCTGGCCCTCACACTCATCAGAAGTTTAAGCTGGTTCCCAGAATCAAAAATCACTTCATCCAGGTTCTCCAAAGCAAAATCATTCTCTTCAGCCTGTGAGGGGGATGGCTTTCCTGTTCATCCTCCTTGCCTCCTCTTCAGCCTCCCCAATGGCAGCAGATTCTACTTCCACAAAGTCTGCTTTAAGAAGATCTATCTCCCCCTTTCTGGGGCTTTCCTTATATACACACAGCATTAGCTTCCAGTTTCAGCCAACCCCTTCCTGTTACATCAACAACAGGAGACAGGACTTCATATCTTCTGTTTCCCCAACAGAGGCTTGATCAGTTACTAAGTGCTAAGTACTATAATGGATAACCGAGAGTAAGACAGCAAAATCAATTATACTTTCATAGGAGTGTTTATTACCCAGCCGGTGACTGCCTCTCAGAGGGAAACACAGTCCTGAGCTTTATGGTAGACATAATTTTATAGACAATGTGATTGCTAGCAACAGAATATGTTTCTAAGGGGGTGCGATGCCTTTAGCATTGTTTCTATTGAAGCGAAGCTTTCTCAGTATTATTCCTACCGAAGCAAAACAGATCTGAATCCGTGGGAATTTGTGGCATATTTCTAGCAACACCGGTGAAACATTTCTTTACTATTGGGACCTATTAGGTGGTTTCCAGGGAACCTAGAAGGGGTCCCCTCTAGCAGGTTTAAGGGAGCTTTGGGGTATAATTTCTGGTGGCACTTCAGTACCTGCTACCTTTGCCAACACAAAGGGATCTTCAAATTCAAATTACATTACCATTACAGAAGGTCGCTTAAAGTCTTTACTCTTTACTTGTGTACAATGATTTTGTGGATGAAAGTGCTTGTGGGATCATTTGAGTGGCTGGCTAAGCTAGGCTTTTTTTCCCATGAAACATCATTTTTACATGAAAAAAAATCACTGAGAAATATAGTTCTTCAGAATTTGATATTTGATAAATGTTTTCTCACCAATATTCACAGCTGACATACAGTGGAGAGAGCACTGAGTCAGGAGTTCCTGGGTTCAAATATGACCTCATAGTTACTGACTGTGTGTCCTTGGGCAAGTCACTTCCCTGTTGTTTGCTTCTTAGTAATGCCTACCTCATAGGGTCATTAAGTGGGTAAAATTTGGTAATATCTGTAAAGTATTGAACAGAGTGCTTTGCACATTATAAGTGCTATATACACGCTAAGTATTATTGTTATTATTATGAAAAATAAATGGAGTCAGGTTGTCACTTCCAGGAAAGCAAGCAATAGCACTTTTTGTCAATGATAAAATACGATTGCCTAAGAGATAGTATTTAAGGAGAACGCACAGAAGGCAAGTGCCAATGGAGGTCAGAAGAAGCAGTACAATGACACTCTCAAGGTCTGAAGACCTTTAATATTGATTGTGATTCACAGGAGATGCTGGTGCAGGAACATCCAGAATTGTTCAATGTATCAAAGAAGGTGCTGTACTCTATGAGCAAAACAGAATCACAGTAGCACAAAGGAATCAGAAACTGTACAAATCCAGAAACGTTTCCATTCCTAATGGTACAAAGGAGTCTGAGTGCCTGTTCTATAGTGGAGACTTCTGAGTTCATATTGGACTGATCAGCCACAACTGAACACACTGTACCTTGAACCCAGTACCATGATGTCATTGGTCCTCTTCACAAAGGACAAACAAAAACAAAACCTTCCCAACCAATTAACCAAGAGGTTACTTCGTGGAATGAGGCAAAATAGCAGAACTGATGTTGGGGAATCACAAGTTATAAATAATGAGAAAATACTGGAAAAATTTGGAATGAAAAGAGTGAACATTAACATAGCACTTTACATAATGATAAATGATATATATATATACACATATGTACATAAAAATACATAAATATGCTTATGTATATGATAGTCAAGTGACTATCAGGATTTCATGACTCCAGGTCTAGCACTCCTGTCCTTTGTATTACCTGCCTTCTCTAAGGGGAACTAGCATTGCCATGTCTCAAATCCACATTACAAAATAATCATCTAAACCACTTGGTGATGGTTATAAAAAGAAACAAGTGAATATATTCCTTAAGGCAGATGGGGAACCTATGACCTCAATGCCACATGTGATCCTCTCGGTCCTCCAGTGTGCACCATTGAATGAAAAGACTTCATTTGAAGACCTAGAGGGCCATATTTTTCCTAGAGACCACAGGGCCTCAATCCTGCCTTAAGACATCTCCAATCTTCTATCTACCCCACCTTGATGCCTCTTCCAATGGTGCCCTCTCTGTGGCAAACAATATGGCAGCTCCCAGAAAGAGCCATGATGATATGACACTTGGGGTTCCCCCATTAGTCTACAACACATGTCCTTGGAAGGAAATAGACATCTCTATGGGTATTCATATCATTTTCTGAGGACAGAACAAAAGTTGAGAAAGTGCTCCACAATGACTGGAATGTGACCAAATTTACTTTTTCATATGAACGTTTAGCATATTCTTCATGTCAAGTCTTATAAACCGAAAGAATGATGGGAGGACCTGTAGGATGCCCCAAGATGAGGAAGGTAGGAGGGGCTACCTTATAAAGGGTTTTGAAAGCCAGTCCGAAGATGTTTTATTTGACCCTAGAGATCTTATAGAGGCACAGGAGTTCTCTGAGCAGGGAAGTGACATGATAAAGCATGTGTTTTGGGAAAGCTTCTTGGTGGCTGAGTGGAGGATGCATTGAGTGAGGAGAGAGTCGAGGCAGAGTAGATCCACTATAGGGCTACTGCAACAGTCCAGGTGAGAATGCAAAAGCCAAAAAATCTCTTCAAGGAAATTATGGATATCACAGGGAGACTCCATGTAAAAATGGGCATGATGAAAGGCAGAAATGGTAAGGCTTAACAGAGATAGAGGAGATTAATAAAAGATGGTAAAGATATATAGAAGAACCAGACAAGGAAAACATTATCCTCAATAACTGTGATGGTGTGACTAATGACCTGGAGCCAGAAGTGGTGGAGAGTGAAGTCAAGCTGGCTTAGGAAGCATTGCTAACAATAAGGCTGAGGGAGGTGATGTAACTGCAGCTGAGCTGCATAAAATCTTGAAAGATGCTGCTATTCGAGCATTACACTCAGAATACCAGTAAGTTTGGAAAACTCAGCAGTGACTACTGGATGAGAAAGGCCAGTTTATGTCCCATTCTAAAGAAGTCTCTTTCCTGTGTCATGCCAAAGAGTGTTCAAATGCCCAACTCATCTCACATACCAGTACAGTCATGCTCAAGATTTTGTAAGTGAGGTTTCAGAAGCATGAGAACTTAGAAATTATTAGAAGAACAAACAGGTTTTAAAAGAAGCAGAGAAACTAGAGACCAAATTTCCAGTGTTTGCTGAATAATGGAGAAAGTAAAGCAGTTGCAGAAAAAAAGACTACTTTTGCTTCATTGACTAAACTAAAACTTACGAATTACAATAAATGTGGCAAGTCCTCAATGAGATGGCAGTACCACATCATCCCACTTGTCTCCAGAAGAACCTATGTGTATGACAAAAGGCAACAGTTAGAATCCAACATGGAACAATTGATCAGTTTAAAATAGGAAAAGAAGTGTGATAAGGCCATATATGGTCATCTCATTTATTTAACTTATCTGCAGAATACATAATGTAAAATTCCTGACTGGATGAATCAAAAGCTGGAATTAAAGTTGCCAGGAGAAACATCAACAAGCTCAGATACACAGATGATACCACTTTGATGACAGAAGGTGAAGAGGAATTTAAAAGCCTCTTGATGAAGGTGAAAGTAAAAAAGGGTAAAAACTGGCTTGAAGATTAACAAAAAGTAAGATCCTGGCAACTGGTCCCATCAATACCTGGTAAATAAGGGCAAAAGAAATGGAAGAAGGGTTATATTGTATATTCTTGGACTCAAAATCACTGCAGATGGTAACTTCAGCCATCCAATCAAAAGATGCCTGCTCCTCAGAAGGAAAGTTATGGCAAATCTGGACAGTGTACTAAAAAGCAGAGACATCCTCTTGCCAAGAAATGTCCATATACTCAAAGCTATGGTTTATCCAGTGACAATGTTTGGCAGTGAGAGCTGGAATATAAGGAAATCTTAGGGCTTGTAGAATTGTTGCTTACAAATTATGATGCTATATAAGACTTTAGAGAGTCCCTTGGACAGCAGAAAGACCAAATCAGTTAATACTTTAATTAATTTAGGCTATTCACTGGAAAGTCAAATACTGAAGCTTGAATACTTTGGCCACATAACGATAAGATAGCACTGATTGGAAAAGATCCTCGTGCTGAAAAAAATCAAGGCAGAAAGAGAAGTGGAAAGCAGAGAATGAGATGGATGGATAGTATCATGGAAGCAATGAACATGATATTGGACAGACTTATGGAGGTAGAGGAAGATAGAAAGGCCTGTTTTGTTATGTAGTTCATGGGGTCACAAAGAGTTAATATGACTGAACAACTCATCACCACCACCAAAGGGACTGGAGGGGGTCAGTTCATGCTCCCCTACTTTATTTTTTTTAAAGCAATCAGGGTTAAGTAACTTATTCAAGGTTACATGGCCAGTTATTTCTGGGTGTGGTGCTAAGTATCTGAGACCAGATTTGATCCACATGTCATCCCGACACTGGAGCCGGTTCTCTTACTCACTGTGCTACCTGGCTGCCCCAGTGCTTCCCTACTTTAGAAGAGGTATGGTTTGCCATGTGGGAGAAGTCCAAAGTTCTCTGCAAGGTGAGGTGGGAGAGAGAAGGGCCTCAGGGGCTTAGCTGTGAAGTAAATAGATAATTGATAATCAGCCCTTCATCAAAAAAGGGATTTCCTAACAACAGGTTGGGGGTTGGGTTCCCTTGCTAAAGGTAGGAAGAGTCCTTATGTCCCTAACCTACCCAGAAGTGTCTACAGTGCACTCCTGTCACAGACTAATGTGACAGTGGGCCTCACCAGACCACTGATGTTCATGAGAAGGACATGTGGTTCAGTAAATCACAACTGATGGTAGAGTAAACAAGCTTAGAAATTGGCACAAGTAGTAACCATCTGAGGACAGCTAAGTGGCTCCATGAATAGAAAACAAGGCTTGGCATGAAAAAGACTCATCGTCTGTAAGATGAGCTGGAGAAGGAAATGGCAAACGAGTGCAGGACACTTTCAAGGAATACCGCAGTAGGATCATAAAGAGTCTGACAGGCCTGAGCCAGCAACATCAACTGACCCACTAAAGAACAGAAGAATAGGGAGAGTTTACTTGCAGTCAGGTTCGATCCCACTTGCTCTTCTCAGAAAACAAGAACTGAGTAGAACTAATGATTTGTGTATATCGTCTAAACTCAAAATATAAATTCAAATGTCATAATAATCTTTAAAAAAAATAGGTCCAATGTCCATATAAAAGATGACAAAAGATTTTTTAAAGGATATGACTGGAAATCTTATGGGGTAAAAGCAACAACAAAATATAAGGAGAAAAAATTCAATGTTTTGGTCACTTGAAATCAAGAAAGCATTTCTGGCCTGGTGCCCTCACCCTTCATGACAGCATCAGTGCCAGGCTCAGGGTAACATCTGACTGTTGATTGCCAGGCAGAAATTTGGACCTAGGTTGGGGATAGGTGGGTAGAAATCCCATGCACCTGCACTTTGGTCACTGGAATGTATGAGGTCCAGCAGTTGTTTTGTCCCAAGCCCCTCTCATAAGGCAGAATCAAGTACTCTCCACTGTCAGCCATCCCCTCCTCCTCCCACAATCCTCCCCTGACAATGAATTGGGTAGGTTAATCTGTCTCATCATCCGGAAGGATGCTGCTGGCTTATGGCACTCATGGAACTCAGTCCGGGTTTGTCCTGTTCTGTGGAGGAAAATTAACTTTCATGCTGTATCATTTGATTATTAATGAGAATTTAAAATATTCCCTTCTGGATTCCAAGGGCCATCTCTTCTCCTAGCTGAAGAGCCCATTCTAGCTAAGGAATGCCATGACACTCCAGGCCCTCCCAAGGCCTGGGGTTTTCCATCAACAGAAGTCCACCTGAGTTAGTCCACACTACCAGCAGGGACCCAGGCATCCTTGCTCCCTTGAGAGTTTGGGGTGACTTGGCTTACAAAGGAGAAAGTTAGGCAGAGAAATCCTGAATGGAATGGTGTGTCCGTGCCAGATTGCTAGAGGCTGCTGGAATGTCAGCTTCTGCCCTTCCCCTGGCAGGAGGAGGTGTGAACTCCCAGCCCACCTCCTCCTTAAATAGCCACCAGTCCGGACGGCTGTTCACTTGCAAGAGGAGTCCCAGTACTTGTTCCTTAGGCAGGCGGACATAAAAGAGGCCCAGGAGCTTCCTCACTGGCTCCGGTATCTTTGGTCCCAAAGAGACCGCTGGCTTCGATTTCTTGATTTTTGCTGTGGACCCAGAAAGTACTATACTGTAGATAAAAGCCACCAAAAAGTTGCTTGCAGTGACTGAAGTTTTGTGAGGTGCTGTGTTGAGTATCCCAGGGTGTTTCGACGCTTTTTTTTTCCTTTTTCTACACAATGGCCTTGCCCAAGAGGGAGCTGGAGGAGCTGAAGCCATCGATAGAGAAGACAGTGAAAAGGGTGTTGGGTTTCTCCGAGCCCACGCTGGTCCCGGCAGCATTACATTGTGTAGGAGCGGGCATGGACAAGAAGACAACAGCTGGTCACCTGAAGCCTTTCCTTAAGCGTTCTGCGCTCCCGTTCGTCGACCTACTGTTTGAGGGAGTGGAGCGGGACCACAGCTCCAAGCATTCGGAGTCCAGAAGTGCCAGGAGGGGAAAACGGGAGCTGGAGGAAGTGTTTGGTGATGGCTCAGAGATATGTAAGGAGCCACCAAGGGCGAAGAAGAGGTGTGTACCCAGGCTGGATGAGTTGGAAGAGGAGGCAGACTTAATTCCTGGACCACGGTCTGAGAGGCCAGGCATGCTGACTAAATTAGGGAGTAAGCCAATGACGGGGCCACTCACTGAGGACACTGAGGGAAGGAAAAAGCACCCGAACTCCAGTAAGCCTCCCAGCCCTAAGGCAAAGACTGCTTCGTGCTCCCCATCAGAGCGGCTGCTAATTGGCAAGAGTCTTCAGCCTTCTCAGGCTGCCACCTTGATGAATGATGCCATTGAAAAGTCACAGAGAGAGGGGGGGCCGACGGCGGACGTGCTGAGCGTCCTACGACAGTACAACATCCAGAAGAAGGAGATCCTGGTGAACGGGGATGAGGTGATCTTCGGCGACTTCTCCTGGCCCAAGAACGTCAAGACCAGCTGCGCGATTTGGGAGACGGGAAAGGAAAGCCGACCCAGAGAGTACTACACTTTGGACTCGATCTTGTTCCTGCTGAATAACGTCCATCTTTCTCATCCTGCATATGTGCGGCTTGCAGCAGCTGACAACATCCCTGTGGTTCGACGACCTGATCGGAAACCTTTCCTAGCCTATCTAAGTGGCGAAACATCAAGGTCGGAGAGTTTCGCTAGAGGCGCTTGCCTTGACAGCGGCCTCCCACCATCCGGGCAAGGAAAAAGGGCGGCCGAGGAAATATTCGCAGACTCGAAGAAACCACCCGCGGAGGACGAAGAGTGTGTGCGACTGGAGAAGGAGCGCTGGGCTGCTCGCTTGGAGGCCCACAAAGAAGGGATTGTCCAGACAGCGAAGATTAGGCCCTTATCTGACGCTATGTCTGTGGAAAAAATCGCTGCCATCAAAGCGAAAATTATGGCCAAGAAAAGGGCTGCTATCAAGGCTGCTCTAGACGAAGACATTGCTGTACTCAAAGAAGTTTTGTTGATGCCGAGGTAGCTGTGACCAGAGCTATTGTGAGTCGCGAGAGAGTAGGGAGGACAAGAACCACGATTCTGCAAAGCACAGGAGGGAATTTTGCCGAGAATCTTTTTGCCATTCTTCAATCTGTAAAAGCCAGGGAGGAAGGACGCGCACCTGAGCAGAGGCCTCCTGCGCTTCACAGGGCACCTGTGGATGCCACATCGCCAAAGAAACCACCCATCCCAGCTGCCTACAACAGATATGATCAGGAAAGGTTCAAAGGAAAAGAAGAGACGGGAGGCTTCCAAATTGACATGAGGGGCACCTACTGTGGAATGACTCTGGAGTCTGTAACGGTGGCCGCATCTGTTCGCCAGACTCCAACGCCAGCTGCACGGCCAGAACCAAGACCAGTTTCCCAAGCAAGACCGCCTCCACCCCGGACGAGAGGATCTCCGACACCCATTATCATTATTCCAGCAGCTGCCACCTCTTTAATCACCATGCTGAATGCCAAAGACCTTCTCCAGGACCTCAGATTCGTCCCATCGGAGGAGAAGAAAAAGCAAGGCTGCCAATGAGAGGGCGAGGTCCTCTTGCAGAGAAGACAAGCTCGGATGCAGCCCGGGGGCACTGCCAGGAGTGTCACGCTCCCCTATCGAGTAGTAGATCAGCCCCTCAAACTTATGCCTCAAGAGTGGGATCGTGTGGTGGCAGTTTTTGCCCATGGCCCCTCGTGGCAGTTCAAAGGCTGGCCGTGGCTACGACCTGACGGATCACCCCTTGACATATTTGCTAAAATTAAAGCTTTTCACCTGAAATATGATGAAGTACGCCTAGATCCCAAGGTACAGAAATGGGATGTGACAGTCTTCGAATTAAGCTATCACAAACGCCACTTGGACAGACCAGTGTTTTTACATTTTTGGGAAACATTGGACAGGTACATGCTGAAGCATATGTCGCATTTGAGATTCTGAACCGCGTTGCTACCATGTTCCCCGAAAAATTTTGGACTAAGAACCACGGAAATGCCCCATTCTGGGAACGGAGGCTCTTGATTCATGAATTGGTCAAGAAGTCCACTTTTACTTTATTGGGTGTTTGACTTGGGGGGGGGGGGGGGGGGGGGGGGGGAGGAGAGGGAATAAAGTCTCAATAGGTTTGCATTGTAGACACAGGGAGATGTGGTGGTGGTGCTATCTGTTGTTGTATTGTTTTGCTTTGTCAGTGATGGGCTTTTTGTTCCTGCTGAAACCAGGGAGGAGCTAGGGCCTGGGGGGAGGGAGGGGGCAGGGGAAGAGACTAATATCTTGGACTCTCTTTAGGACCCAGAGGTCCATTGACCCAGTTCGCATTTCTAGGCAGCTGTAGTCCACGCTACGCTGTTACTGGCCCCCAGGAAAGAACCTGCTCCTGTGGCCTTTGTGGCCCTGAGATCAGGCCCAGGCTGAGGACAGAGCACAGTGGGTTCCTCTACAACTAGGTGATTCTCACATAGCTAGGAAGGGAAAGTTTACAACAGAGGGATTCAGAATTTAGAGGAGCGACTTTCATACCTAGGTAGAAGGGGAAAGTTCACAAATGGAAGAGATTCGCGGGTGGAGGAGCTAGATATACAGCTATCTACAAGGAGAAAATTCATGAATGAGAGATTCCTAGGAGAAAGTCAGGAAGGTTGGTGTGCCGCCCCCCGCCCCCCCCCTTGATCTTTTGTTGGGTGTTTGACTCTGGACAAACAAGAGTTCAATTATGATGTGTTCCACAGTCTGTACTGTGGGAGATTGAGTGATTCATTTTCTTCTCATAGCCTCTTATTCCTGCCGACATTGGGCAAAGGTAGGGGCAGGGCAAGAAACTGAGAAGAAGACTGGTTTCTTTTCACCCTGTTTAGGACCAAGGTAGTCCCAGGTTATATTTCTAGGCAACCATCTTCCACACTGCCCACTTGACTGACACCCGGAGGAGGGGGGGAAGACTCCTCCTTACCTCCCTTACCTGAGATTTGAACTCAGGTCTTCCTCACTTGAGGTCCATTGCTTTGCCCTATTCACTGCTGCACCTAGCTGGCATTCGACGAGAATTTTTGCAATTTTCACGTTAGCAAGTGAGATAGGGTAAGATTAGGAAGTTCTAAAAGAATTATCTCACCCCAGTGAGTTTGTTTTTACTCTGGTTGAGTTAATAAGAAGAATCTATAGAGGACCCGGTCGGCAAAGTTTTCTTTTTTATTTTCTCCAATTCCCTTCAAGACTATAGGAATTGTAACAATAGGGTGAATGGTGGGAGTAAATCCAAGTTGAGGTTGGCCAAGTCAAAATTTGTGATAGGATAAAGGGTTTAGCAGATTGAGTGTAGAGAATATTGCAGAGGGGAATTCATTCGCCAATAAGAACAAATAGAGCAGAGAGGAGAGAGTGGCCAAAGTGGGGTTGATGGACTAGAAATAATATTCTCCAAATTGGCAGTATTCTTCCTAAAATAGTATTTGTCCTTTCCAGTACTGAACCACAGCACTCCAGATGTGGTCTGAGCCATGCAGATTGTGATAGTTTTCCCTCTTCTTGGATATTCTGCTTCTAATTGAAGACAATGATTTCTTGAGTTTTAGTGACTGCTCTAACACACGGGGGATGCACATTGAGATTATTGTCCACTAACACTGTCACATCTCTTTCATATGAAATGCTTCCCACTAAGCCCCTTTAGGCCCTCCTTGTACTTAGGAAAAGTGCATTTGTACTTGAAGTGCATCTTTTTTGGACATGCATCTAAAACTTCACATTGATCTGTGTTTATTTCATTTATTACATATAGCCCACTGTGCTAGCTGATTAAGCCCCTTTTTGAGCCTTTTCCACTCTGCAACACATGTTAAAGTTAAGCTGCCCACTTTTCTTTTATCTCCACATTTAATAAGTGCACCATCATCTCACTTTACCTAAATGATTGATAATGGGATAAAATTCGTAGGACAGAGAACAGCTTCCTGGAACTTTCTACTGGAGTCTCCCTTCCAAGGTGATATTGTCCCATTAGTTACCATGTTCTGGTTCTACATATGACAAGTTGTACTATTGACTAGCCCACATTTTTTCCATCTTTCCCAGAGGAGTAGTATGAATTTGCTTAATACAGAGGAAAGAATATTTGCTTTGAATTCTGAGACCTGCATTCAAATTGCACCTGTTCCATTTACTTTCATGTATTTGGACAAATCAAAACTCCCCTGAACCCTTGTTTCCTTGCCTGTAAAATTTGGAGATTGAATTGAATGTCCTCTCTTATCCTTTGTAGCTTTGGATGTATGAGACTATACCGTGAGATTTCTTTTTGCTTTTAAGAGAGGGGAAGGTAGAGCAATTGGGGTTAAGTGACTTGCCCAAGGTCACATGGCTAATTTAGTGTTAAGTGCTGAAGCCAAATTTGAACTCAGGACCTCCTGACTCAGGAGCCAGAGCTTTACTCACTGTGACACCTACATGCCCCCTAAGACAGTTCATTTATAAGGGTAATTTATAAGGGTATTTTTGAGAAGAATTTTTTATTGAGTCTTATTATATTCTAATAAGTACATTATTTTTTGATGTTGACAAAGTCTCTACCAGTTCAAATTATTACATTGTTAGTGACAATGCAGTCAGAGAAGACATTCCAGCTGAATATATAAATCAATCTATAGCAAAGCAGACATAGGTAAGGCATTAATCAGTTTTAAAAGATTGTATGGTTTTGAGTCATTGAATGACAGTTCATAAAATTAATTGTGTTTGGCTGAATGAAAGAATATTTATCTCAGGGTTTATGTATTATATAACAAACCAGTGCTGAGTTGTGCATTTTAAGAGCAGTCTAGTCAAGTGGGGTAATGGACTCCTGAGACGTCATTGCCTTTAAGAGGGTAGGTAAATGTTTCCACATGATGACCTTATGAACTTTGAACAGACATAGGAGCTGGATTTCCTGTCATCACTAATAGCGTTGTACACTGTAGCCAATAGCAGTGTCTCTGTCAAGCAGTAGCAGACATAAACTTTTGCAATGGGAGTTAAAAGACATGTGACAAGTGACAATGGGAGGTAAAATGACAAATGAGTCACACAAAAAAAGGAAGCTGGGAATTCCTTAAGAGTCCTATTCCTGGAACCTCAGCTGAGAGCCATACTGAAGAGGAGCTTCAGGAAGACTCCATAAATGGAGGACAGGACCTTCAGAATCCGGACGTGGATTAGCCTTTTGTCCACATGTGTTCTCTCGCTTTGAGCTAATTCTCCTCAGAGACCTTGAGTGTAAGTGCACAGTGTGTCCATGCTCAGGTGGATGTTATGGTAGCAAATATCCTTGCTATATACCTGTTCACTAAATACTTTTTCTGACACCTAATTAAATGTAGCTGATAATCACTGAGGATCACACAATTTGGGGCTCATGACTCAAAGTACTAGAAACCTACATAATCCCCTTCCTTGGTCCATCCTTCTTAGCAGGAAACAGAGACAGAGCAGAAACTGAGAAACAGAGGTAGAAATGAAGAGAAAGAGAGACAGAGAGAGATAGAAAGTGAGAAAGAAAGAGAGAGAGGGAGGGTATTAAGTAGCAGCCACCCTTCTGATAACCAGCTTGACAGTTGAGTGGTAATTGGAGAAGTGGTCTCAGAGTGGCTACTACATATATATGATTCAATGTGTGGTCTAGTGGCTACATGATGGATTCTGATTTTGCTCCTTTTAGCCCTCACTATGGTCAAAGTGTAACACCATGAAATGGAAGTTGAGGAATACCTTTGGTATGGCCAGTATTCCCATGGCAGTAACTTTATCATGTTCTAGGTGATCAAGTTACAGTGTATTTGCCCTTTGAAGAGTAGGTGCTCCTCAGGAATGGCAATTTATTTGGATTGTTTAACACAATTTGAAGTGTGGACTGTTTTAAAATGAAGGTCTTGATGTACCTGGCTTACCTCATTCAAACTGTGGTCAAAGAAACACCAATTTTGATGTCATCTGTCTTGATAATAGGAGAATCTACCTTTCCCCAAACCTGTCTGAGCAAAACCAATGAGCAGCAATACACTTATTAGCCCAAACTTAGAATCTCTTTTACTGTTTGATTAGATCTTGGCCTGGGTAAAACTATAAGAGATTTCTCACACTGATTGGTCTCTGGAAGAGGAAGTAGAAAAGGGAAAAACTTTGGTCCCAATTCAATTAATATAAGAGAGAACCATTCATTTCTCAAAATAGCATATTTATGGAATGAAATCTCAAAGATGGGGGTAACTAGCAGTAGATCTTCCTGTACAAGAAAAGATCTGACACTTCTTTAACTCTTCAAATGTGGACCACTGTGAGAACCAGAAAATGAGCATCCAAATAAGAATAGAAATCAATATTTCCCAAAGGTTGTGCACTTCCTAAATATAACAGAATTTTGGTGGATAACATTAGCATTTATATTTGTTTCCTTCTCTCTCTTGACAACCCTGGATCTCTGGGTGTTTGTGAAGTTTCAAGACAATCCCATAGTGAAGGGATGTAATATCTTTTCTTTTCCAAATTCTTTTTTTTCTTTTTGGTCTATATTAATTTGTCTATTTATTTTTAGTTCACAAGATTGAGTTCCACAATTCCTCAAGTTTCAAATTTTCTGTCCCTCCCTCCCCTCCCCCTACCATGGCTACATACAGTCAAGAATAGGATCTGCAAATACTTTCACATTAGACATTAGTCAGGTTATAAAGAAGGATTGTAACAGATGAAATGAAAAATGGGAAAGAGGAAACAAATCCAAACAAGAAAAAGAAAAAGAGCAGGTAGTTTGCTTCAATCTGGATTCAAATTCATTTCTTTCTCTGGATGTAGACATCACTCTCCATCATGAGTCTTTTGGGTTGACTTATAAACCTGCATTCCTGAGAAGAGTCCAGTCTATCAAAGTTTGTCATTACACATACGTTGTGTCTGTAATCGTGTAAAATTTCTCCTGGTTCTGCTCTTCTCACTCAGCATCAGTTCATATAAGACTCTCAAGGTAAATATGAAGTCCATCTGCTCCTCGTTTCTTATAGCACAATAGTATTCCATTACATGCATATCCCACCCCTTGTTCAGCCATTCCCCAATTGATGGGCACCCCCTTAATTTCCAATTCTTTGCCACTACAAAAAGAGCTGCTATAAATTTTTTTGTATATGTGGGTCTTCCTCCCACTTCTATGATGTCTTTAGGACACAACATTAGAAGTCACATAGCTGCGTCAAAGGGTATGAAATTATTCATAGCCCTTTGGGCATAATTCCAGATTGCTCTCCAGAATGGTTGGATCAGTTCACAACTCCACCAGCAATGTATTAGTGTTGTAATTTTTCAACATCCTCTCCAGCCTTTGTCATATTCCTGTTTTGCCATCTTAGCCAATCTGACTGGTGAGATGTCGTACCTCAGAGTTGTTTTGATTTGCATTCCTCTAATTAATAGTGATTTAAAGCATTTTTCACATGCTTATAGATATGTTTAATTTTTCCTCTAAAAACTGGCTGTTCATATCCTTTGACCATTTATCAATTTGGGAATGACTTGTATTTTTATAGATTTGACTCAATTCTCTTAATTTTTTACAAATGAGTCCTTTATCAGAGACATAGTTTGTAAAAATTCTTTCCCAATTTCCTACTTCCTTCCTAATCTTGGTTTCATTGGTTTTGTTTGTACAGAAGATTTCAAATTAATGTAATCAAAATTATCCACTTTGCATTTCATAATGCTCTTTAATTGTTGTTTGGTCATAAAGTCTTCAAGGTTTGTAATACCTTTATGTCTGTGTCATTTATCCATTCATAACTTATCTTGGTAAATGGTATTAAGGACTTTCTGAAGTACAATTTTGACTCAGGTCTGCTGTGTCCAGTGCTTTTTTCACTATGCAGCCCAGCTGACTCCAAACTGGGAAGATTACCAGGAACATGCCACTGGGTCTGGGAACCCATGCCACCTGGGATGCTCAGGAACAGCAGCTACAGTGACACTCCATGGGCTCCTAACTAGTGACCTTAGCATGCCCCAGAATCACTGCCTTCCCACTTTTCTCAATCGCTTTTCTCCTAGGTGCTGGAGTTCCTAGTGAAGGCTCCAGTAATTTCTTAATGAATTCTGAGGTCCCTAAGTAGTGGTTCTGGAAGGGACCTCTCTGGACATGGAGGGTCATATTTGGATATGGTTCCTATAAGCAACATTGACAATAAAATTATTTCCTTGTAGTGAGAGCTCTGTACTTGCAATCGTGTTCCCTGAACTCAAATGATTTATCTGCTGCTCACTAGATAATCTCAGTTAAGTTGTTTTATCTCAATGGACCTCAATCTTCTGTTCTTTAAAATGGGGGTGAGAATGTTAAACTGCTTTTAAGCTCCCTTTCCATTCTAAATCCCAAGATTCTATGACATAGGAAAAATGTTCATCCCAAGAGTTTGTGAATATGACCCTTCATGAGGTAGAGAAATTGTGGCCGTGATGTGTGTCCAAGGCTTATCTTTATAGAAGGAAATTCTGCTTGGTACAAGTTGGACTAGGCAATAGCCATCTCTAAACTTTCATGATCCTGAGCATAGTGAGAGAATTTTATGAGAACATCCAAAGATAGGATTTATGGAGTGACTCCTCTGGATTGTGGGTGCTTTAGCTCAGGTCCACATGATCTCTTACTCACAGAACATGGTGGACTTTCAGCCATGAGTGGTCAGTTCTCAGTGCAGATGCCTGAGCTGAAAGTGTTTGCTGTTGTCTGCTCACATTGAGTCCTATCAGACACAGTCAGATCCAGGATACCCTTCCAGAGCCTCCTCCCTGCAGCAGTGACATGGGCCAGACACAGAGTCCCTGCAGCCCTGTTATCACTCAGAAACACACACAAGTTCCCAAGTTGAAAAGGGACCATGGGAGACTCCAATGTTTCACTCATCATGTGAGCTCTTATGGGAAATGTTAGGAAGAGGGCAAGACATGTTATTCAACTTCTGTTTTTCCCCTGAATGCAGAGATACAGCTGGAGATGCTGAAGGAACACAGTCCCCAGAGCTCCTTGTGATCCCAGATGTATCTTTGCAGCCTGGGGCAGGAGGGAGCTAGAAGGGGTAGCTCATTTCTTCCCTAACTTCAAATGAGTGAGAGACACAGAGCTGTGAAATGGCCAGAGGAGTCTTATAATTAAATCCTTGTTCTTGCATCATTGTCCTTGTTGTGGACAAGGCTCTGACTCATGTTCCTTTGTGTTTCCTCAGTTATGGAGAGAGGACTCCAGACTGGGCATCAGTAATATTTCAGTGACTGGCCAACTCCCCATCAGTCAATGCCTCAAGCAGTCAACTTCTCTGACACAGGCCACTGCTTCGATTCTTGAAGGTTTGGGACTTTGGATGGTGTTCAGGGAGATGCTGCTTCTCATTCAGAGAGACACTTTTTGGGTGCTTTCTTCTTTGGTCTTGTCACTGCTCCTGCAGCTTCCTGCTTCAGTGTGCAGGAGTGAGAAGCCCCTCTGCTTTTCCAAAATCAGCCCCAGCCTCAGCAGAGATGGGGACGTGGTGATTGGAAGCTTTCTCCCTCTGTATTCAGTGAGAGCAAGTAGTTTTACAAGAGCAGAAGTTTTTACAAGTCTGCCCAACAAGGACTGCAGGAGTTATCAGTAAGTACTTCTCTATGTGAAAGTATTCATTTTAACTGAGTTGATTTTTTCAAAGCATTCTTTTTTAAAGGAAGGGCCAACAGGAAAGTCCTTGTTGTTATGCCCACTGATACTTCAATTCTCCCTCCGCTCTGCAAATGAAGTTAGTATTCACCAATCAATTTTAATCTCTCTGATTGTCTTACAAAACTGAAGATAGAGAATGTTCTATTTGTCTGTCTCTATCTTTCTGTTTTTCCATTTATATCACTGTCTCTTCTGTTTCTGTTTCTTTTGCTATCTGGTTTGTTTCTATCTCTGTCTCTATATATCTTTTGCCCTCAGCTCTGCCTCTGTATCTCTGCATTTCTCTCCTGAACTTCTTACTTCCTTGGGGGTATTGCCCTTGAGAAGCTCCAGACATAGAGAGTTAGTAGCATTCACTGTAATTTATTCATCCACATCCCTCATTCTGACCCTCAGTGATCATACTGACACTACAAATCCATGCCCCAGACTAGAGAACCCTAACATGACTGGTAGGTTCCACTTGGAAACTGGGAGATCATTAGTGTTGCATTTCTTGGGATATCAGAGGTAGGTTTGGAAACCAGATAAAGTAGACAGGAATTTTTAGCGATATAAAGTACTGATGATGAAATGACGGTCACACTTGGAGATATGAAATGTTTTATTTCCCCTTCACTGATGTGTGAGGCTTTAGTGTTTGTTTGTTTAGTCAGGTTATGCTGAGTTCAAAGCAGGAGAAAAATTGGAATTGGACATAAGTTCTAGAATTTCTTAGACTATGGGATCATTGTTCTCATGGCCAGGCCAAGACGAGAATTTTGTCTGGGCTCTACTCCTGTTTCACACTGGGGAGTAAATACAGCAGGAATGCTATGTTTTACAACACAGCCTCAGATGTAAACATCTGTGAGTCTGCACATCACAAACAGATGTTTACAATGGAGTTGTAATGGAGGCAATGGGTTCCAGATTTACCCACATGCACACACACAGAGGCACACACACACACATGTGCGTGCACAGAGTTTTCTCCTTCACAATATTTCACAATCTCCTTTACTGTAAGGTGGATGAAGAGTTAAAGAGTGGTACAAGATTGTAAGGTAGAGTAATGGAAGACAGATGAAGGAAAAATACAAATAGTCTTTGTCCATGGC
This sequence comes from Petaurus breviceps papuanus, assembly GCF_028583685.1. Classification (NCBI taxonomy): domain Eukaryota; kingdom Metazoa; phylum Chordata; class Mammalia; order Diprotodontia; family Petauridae; genus Petaurus; species Petaurus breviceps. The sequence continues at coordinate 242,812 of NW_027185931.1, forward strand.
CATTCTTACTATTCCCTGGATTTCTATCTGCCTGCACATCTCTGTCTTTTTCTCACTATTGAGGTTCCTTTACATTTCTCTATTTCACTTTCTGTCCCCACTCCCCCTAATTATATCTCCTTTAATAGTTCTACATAAGGAAATAAAATCTGTTTGAGTCAAAAAGATCTGAATTAAAAACTGAGACATTTACTAGTTTTGTGAAGTGGGGCAAAACACTCAACCTCTGGGTGGCTCCTTCCCAGGGTTCTAGTGGGAATCAAATCAGATCACACATAGAAGGCCTTTGAAAACCTCAAATCACTGTCTGAATGCTGGCTCTTATATACTTTTTCATTTCTATTCCTTTAATGGTTCAAGATGTTTAGTGCCATTTTCTCCTCTTTTGTAATGCTTCACTTGAGAGGACTGGTGATGGTTTGCTTTAGAGGGGGAAACATTCCTAGTCTCTATGCAGTTTAGACCAAGGTTCTGCTGTGAATTGAATTCCCTTCTCATCTCTATGTTGTCTTTGACCAACAACCTTGTGAGCCAGGGTCCTGGATGGAGACAAAACAGCTTATTGTTCAGTACCTCATCCTAATGGCAGAGAATGTGAGTGACCTAGAAAGAAATCCACTATTCAGCTGGCATTTATTAAGCACCTTCTTGTGCCAGGTCCTGTGCTACACTCTGGGGTTACAAGGCTAAGAATGAGATCCTCCCTGTCATTGACATTCTTACATTAGAATGGAGAGGAGAATATTTTCGTATGTAAATATGATCTGAATGGGTACAAAATGATTACCAGGTGTGGAGGGCCCTGGCTGTGGAGAAAGACAAGAAAGACTCTGTGATGGTTGTGCCTGAAGCCTGGGTGACAGCTGATTTTTAAAAGCCATGGAAAATGCACTGGTTTCTCAAATGCTCAGAGATCTGGCAGGTAACTTCTCATGCTTCTTGCAGGTAAAATCAGTTTGGATGGAAACACAGGTGGGAAGGGACAGAATGAGGGATTCTTTTCTCAGCTGCTGCCTCCCAGAAAACTTCTCTGTTGTCCTTAAACTGGGAACTGACAGAGAAAAATTTCCAGAGTATAATTATTTTAGAGAATATTGACAGGAATAGAAGAGCTCTTTGCTTAGGAGCAGCAGTGTTTCAGGTGACTTTGGCTTTCAGCTCTTCTACACTTTAATAGCAAAGAGAAGGCAGTGGGGAGAAGTAATGGGGGTCTGGAGAAGGCTTTGGCCTTGAAATGAAGACACGGTGGGAAGGTTTTACTGCACATGCTGTATGTGCAGATTTGGTAGGATTCCCATTTCTCCCTCTGTTCCCAATTCCTGCTGTCTCCTCTTCCCAGAGATGATGATCAGGAGACTCATAAATTGTTCACCTGGTCAGAGAGCCCTCTGCTCATGGTGCCTACAAAGCACCACAAAGTGCTTCCTCGTCCTCTTCCATGCTTCACAGTTATTACCTCATTTGACTCTCACAACTACCCTGCCAGAGGGGTGCTATTATTATGTCTATTCTAAAGAGGAGGAAACCAAGAGAAACAGAGGTGAAATGGCATGCAGGTATCACACAGCTAATAATGGTTTGTGACTGCATTCCAATTCAAGTTTCCTAACACATGGCCAGTAGCTCTCTCCACTGGCCCACCTAGCTACCTGCTCCCTTATACACTTTCTATGTGCTCCTGGAGTGATTATTGTCCCTAATTTTGTAAATGAGGAAACTGGGGTAGAAGGACATTTAAGTGACTTGCCCAGGATCCAAGGCTACATTTTATTTCAGCAGCCCAAGCCCATAAATCTATTCATTCAGACAGTCTCCAGGATCTTTTTCAGTCTTTCTTTTTTGTTCCTCGTGTCTAGTACCACACTTTGCATATAAATCCAGTTTCACTGATTGGTTGGCTGATGTTGGACATATCAATTAGCCTTTGTTACCTCAGTTTTCCACTTCTGAAATGTGGATAATAGTAGTACATATTTCCCAGGATTCTTACATGGATTAAATGGGATAATCATTGTAAGTTGCTGAATACAGTTCCTGGAACATATAAATGTTACTTACTATTATTGTCGCTGTTGTTATAATAACAAAAAGAGCTGAAATGTTTGTTTTGACCATCACATAACTGAGAGAGCTTTTGTAATGAAATGCATTTTGTCTTCAGTTTTTTTTTAGTGGCTTCTGATTCTCTCCCTCTCAGGTGGCTCCACAAAAACTACCAACAAGCCTTAAGCATAAGGTTTGCTGTGGAGGAGATAAACAGGGACCCTGTTCTGTTGGCCAACATTTCTCTGGGTTTCCAGCTCTACAATGCCTACCACAGTGATGAGAGGACCTTGGAGAGCTCCCTGAGGTGGTTGACAGGAGAGAATTGGCTAGTCCCTAACTTCAGCTGCAGAGGGCAGCACAAATCTGTGGCTATCATTGGAGGAGCCACATCTGCTCTGTCTATCCAGACGGGGACCCTGCTGGAGCTCTACAAGATCCCACAGGTGGGTGATATTTTACCTGCTGCCCTCTAAACCTTTATCAGATCATTCCAACTTGGGAGAGAATGGAAGGACCTCTGACTGACTTATATCCAGATTGTATACAAGGAAAGTTTAAGATTTCCAATTTTGTGATTAGTTGGGGATTTTTAGTTTATTCTTTTTCTAGTATTTTTAATTGCATAGGCAAACTCTTCGACTGATTTCCCCCATTTTATTGATGTAAGCATTTAGAGACATCAATTTTTCTCTAATCACTATTTTTCTGCATTTCTCAGGGTTTGATATGTTGTGTCAGTATTAGCATCATCGTTAATAAAATTATTTTTGTGTCTATGATTTGTTCTTTTTTCCTTTTTTATTTTTATTTTAAACACATACTAAAACTTATTTATATAATAAGAAAAGAAAAAGAAACATTATTAACTTGAATATAAAACTTAAATATAAAAGAAAAAAACATTTCATTTGCACAGAACACAAAAGAGCATTTAGGATAAATAGCAATAACATCATTTAAAGAAAGACTATATATTAAATACTGTATGTTATGTTGAAAGCTGTCCACTTTTTCTTTTCTTGTTTGTAGGTTTTCTCTTGTTGTCTGCTGTTCACTTTTTGCTTTATTCTTTTTTCCTCCTTCCTCCTGTTTGTCTTCTCTCTGTTAATGCCTTTAACTCATGTTAATGTGGGATCCTAGATGTAGAACTGTAAGGCTCCTTGGAGATCATCGAGGCCAACCTCCTTATTTTACCGATGAGAAAACAGAGGCAAACCGAGGGTAATGACTTGCCCAGGGTCACACAGCTAGTAAGGATCTGAGACGACATTTGAACCCTGGTTTTCCAGACTCTGATCCCAGTACTATGCCATAAGTAATAGGTATGTGCATACTTGTGTTATCCCCTACTGGATTTTATGTTCCTTGAGGAGAGGGACAGTGTGATTTTTGCCTTTCTGACCTCAGTGTCACACACATGGTAGACACGCAAAAGTTTGTTGAATTAAAAAAGGAGAGAAGCCATCTCCAGAGTGCACAGTTGCAGCAGCGGCAGCAGCAGAAGCAGCAGCAGCCTGCTAAGTCCACGTGTGGCAGGGTTGGTGCAGGGGTGGGCAGGCGAGTGGGAGGTGGGGGGAAGGTAATATTTGGAGTGGGATCTTTTTCCTATCTCTCTTAACTCCTGTACTTCTACTTGCTACATTGCCCTCCCATTACTTAACCTAACCCCACTCTAGCAATATCTCCTTTATCCTCCTGTTCCCCTAAATGTAAATAGTCTTTTATACACCTCTTTGACCTGTTCTGTTCCCCCTCTAAAATTCCCTCCCTTATCCTCCCATTCCCCTAAGTCTAAAGACCTTTCTATAACCACCTTTTGACCTTTTTCCTCACCTTCCCCTTTAAAGATTGCACCTTTACCTTCTCCTTCCTCCCTATCACCCTTAGATTTTAATTTCTTATTAGAAGACGTTTGGCTCTTCCAGATGTATATGTATTTTTCTCTTTTAAATGCATTCCCAAAGAAAGTAGGTTTCCAGAACTAACATCCACCCTCCCCCATATAATTTCTCTGTATTGTTTCTTCCTTTTGCACCTCATTTGTATAAGATAATTACTAATTTCGCTGTTCTTTAAAGGTTTTATTTTTGAAGTCATATCATACTCAGGTCTACCCCAGTCTTTCTTATAAGCTACCTAATTACTAGTAGCAATCTTAGCCATAGGTTTTGCAATTTCATTTGCATTTACATAAGAGATAAACATTCTATTCTTATTTAGTCCCTTAGAATTGGTGATTGGTATGAGTTCAGGGATTTTTTTTAAAGAGTCCTATAAGTCTGACAGTTGGACAATTTTTATTTTTTTTTTCATTCAGAATTATTTGAAGCTTTGTTTACCATGATATTTTAGTCGGGAGGCCCAGTTCTTTTGACCTTCAGTATATAATGTTCTAAGACCTGTGATCTTTTAGTGTTGCCAATGCTAGGTCTTCTGTGATTCTAATTGCAAACATGTAAATATTTATGTAATATATATCTAATATGGACACTTTTTTTCTTATAGCTCATAATATATTGTCCTTGACTTGGGGTTTCAGAATTTATAATATCTCTGTGAGTTTCTTCATACAATCTCATTCAGGTATTAGTGAGGCAGTTTAAGGGGTTCAGGGACCCCCCCCCAAAGACCAGAGTGCTGGACAGAATTGACTGGCATGAATTCATGAACTCAAGGATTCTTTAAGGTGGCAAGGGTTTATGTAATGCCAATATGGTGGGCAGAACTCCTTAAGGAGCTTACCATTTAGCAGGAATGATACTAAAGCTTCCTTGTCACTGGTGTCATTCACTACTGGAAACCAGGGGAATGGGTGTCTCAGGGGTACATTTTTTGGTCTGTTACATCTGTAGCGAGATAGCTTTGAGAGTTGATGTCAATAGCTTGACATCTGGGTTGTATATGACAACTTCGGGAATCAATACACAATAATTGTGTGGTTACAAGATAGTCTTGTTTTTTATAAGAGAATTTCTTCAAAAGTCAACTTGTTCTTGTGATGGGTAAAGAGAGTTTTTTTAAAGCAATTGTGGTTAAGTAACTTGCTCAAGGTTACATGGCCAGTTATTTCTGGGTGTGGTGCTAAGTATCTGAGCCCAGATTCGATTCCCAGGTCATCCTGACACTGGAGACGTTGCTCTTACTCGCTGTGCTACCTGGCCACCCCAAGAGAGTTTGTTTTACTGGGACCCATTCATGAGTTATTGCTAGGCATAGTGTCCTTGGGCTAGGAAGAAAACTGTCAGGGATACTGTTTTGAAGCTAGAGAGAAATGTGACCTTGGAATTGGGTTGCAAGCATCCCATCAGCAGAACTACCAATCCTCCTCTACCATCTAATTCCTCTGTAGAGATTCTTCCTCTTCTGCCTCATTTGTACACAATAATTACTCTTTTTTAGCTGTTCCTAAATGGCTTTACTTTACAATTCATATCATGCTCAGGTTTTCCCCAATCTTTCTTATGAGCTACCAAATTATTAATAAGAATCTTAGACATATGTTACATATTTAGTGGTCTCTCCTTATTGAATCCATGAATTGTTCTTTAACCCACTCATTCTTTAAGTTTAATTTGTTTAATCCCTAAATAGATTTTTAATTTTGTTATTAGTTTATTACATAAAACGAAAATTTCCAAAATGTAGTACGATAAAAAGCTTATTGCACATGAAACTACAAATCTACTATGCACAGCTTGCTATTCTTTTCAATTATATAACAAAATTATCAGGGAGATTCCTTGTTTTCTTCTTTTTCTCCAACCCTCTGCCTTGCTCCTCAGGTATTTTGTGCATCTTTCCTTATATTTCTAAAATCATTAAGTTCATCATTTCATGTAGCACAGTTGTATTCCATCAAAATCATATATAACAAATTGTTCAGCCATTCTCCAGTTAGTGGGCATCCCCGCAATTCCAGTGCTTTGCTATCACAAAGAGAGCTGTCACAAACATCTTAGAACATATAGGTTCTTTTACTTTTTCCTTAGTCAACTTTGGAAATAGACCTAGTAATGGTATTGCTGGGTCAAATTGCATCAGTAGTTTAACAGCTTTTGGGGCATACTTGCAGATTGCTCCCATATTCATGTTCTTCAGGATTTGACAAAGTTTTAAAAACTATATTTTAGATGTGAGACTTTGATCTGATAAACTTTCTATAGAAAAAATTCTCCGAATTTTCTGTTTCCCTCCTGGTCATCCCAACACTGGGTCTGGTGCTCTTATTCACTGTGCTACCTGACTGGCCCGCATCAGTACTTTAACAGCTTTTGGGGCATTCTTGCAGAATGCTCCCAAAAATGGTTGGATGATTTCACATTACCACCAGCACTGAATTTGTGTCCCTATTTTCCACATCCCCTACAATATTTATGACTTCTCCCTCTTATCATTTTAGCCCATCTGGTAAGGGAAAAATGTCAAATATGTTTTTATATGCATATTTATGGTCAATAATGATTTAGAGAATTATTCATGTGATTATAAATCGCCTGATTTCTTCAATGGAAAACTGCTGCTCATATCATTTGACTATTTTTAATTGGGTAATGACTCATTCTTAAGGATTTGACAAAGTTTTAAAAAAATATATTTCAGATGTGAGACCTTTATCTGATAAACTTTTTATAGAAAAAAATTCTTCCAATTTTTTGTTTTCCTCTGTAGTGTAATGCCAAAAGAAGGCAACTTCCCAGGTTCAAAATACCAGCATAGGTGCTCTCTATTTTATTCAGTGACAAACCAAGAACAGAGAAGATCAAAACATGACATCATTCAAAATACAGCATTTACTAAGTGTGATTAAATAATCTCCAAGGACTACCCCACCCCAGGACCTTCCAATCATTCAATCAATTACAAAGTCCCTGTTCTAAATACTTCTCCACCCCTAGGCTATACCTTAATTAAGTCCACCACAAAGCCCCTCTTCTCAAATGGAGATTAGTTTCCAAACATAAGGTCAAAAGTTCCCCACCCCTGGATCACAATTGAATCTACCCCAGAGTTACATCAAGTTTAAACACAGCACTTAATACCCAAATGGAGGTCTTTTCTTCATCTTGACACGAGGCAAGTTCTCAGCAATCTTAGTTCCTGGGGAGACAAGGCTTAGCAAAGCCATAAGATACATTGCCAGTCCCTTCATGAATTCATCCTCTGTCTGTAGAACAGTCCTAGAACCCCTGAACACATTAGCAAAGCCCTCTCCCAGGATTTCTGTAAACATACAACAAGAAAATCCTTCTTCAGGGCTTCTGCACCAACAGAAAGGTTCCCATACCCCTGCAACAACAGCACTGTCCTTCACCAGTGGACAGTATTCACTCTGTCTGCAGGACAGTCTCCAGACCCCTGCAACAACAGCACTGTCCCTCACCAGTGGACAGTATTCACTCTCTGTCTGCAGGACAGTCTCAGGGCTTCTTAGCGAACAGCCAGGTTCCAGGACTTCTTCAACAAAAGGACAGTCTTTCACCAGTGGACAAATCTGGCAAAACAACATCAAAACAGACAGACAAAGTACCAGCAAAACAGCCATGTCTCCTCAGTCCTTGGCAGCTCAGGGGGCAGGTCTCAAAAGTCCAGGGCAATTCAAAGTGGCCACCAGCAATTCTCTTAGTCTCTCTCTCTCCACGAGGTGCTGCTTCCAAAAAGATCTTCCGCCTCTCTCCAGTGTCTCTCCAAATCTACATCACCAGCTCCTCCCAGTTCAGGACTTTCTTTTCACATCAACAAGCCCATCCCACAGGTGGGATTAACAAACTCTGGGTTTTAACACAATCAATTTGAAAACCAAGCCAATACAGGGGAATCTTTAATTGCCATTACTATCACATCCTCCTAGTCTTGGCTACATTTATTTTATTTGTACAAAACATTTTAAATTTCATGTAATTGAAATTATCAATTTACAGCTAATTTTTCTCTCTTTCCTTTTTTAAATAACTTGTCCACCTATTCTTAAGCCTGATAAGTAATATGTTTCACGTTCTTCTAATTTTCTCGTACAATCTTTACATATAGATCATGTAATCATTTTGACTTTATCTTGGTAAATGATTTAAGACATTGATCTATGTCCATTTCCTGCCATGTTTCTTTCCAGTTTTCCAAATACTGGATTTTTTCTCCAAAACCTTAGTACTTACACTTGTCAAAGCCAAGCTTATTTTGTATTTTTGCTACTGTACATTGAATTTCTACTCTGTTCTATTGATTTAATTTTCTATTTAATAGTAAATACCAGAGAATTTTGATAATTACCACATCATAATATAGCTTAATATCTTTACGATTAAATGTCCTGGCATTACATCTTTTTTTCATTATTTTAATTTGTTTTCAATCTATGCTTCCTAGGCGTCCCTTATTAAATATAATTTTTATCACAATTATGATTTGAAAATATCTACATTTCTGCTTTTATTCTTTAAACTAGAACTTTTTACATCCTAATATATTGTCAGTCTTTGTAAAGGTGTTATAAACCATGAAAAAAAGGTATAATCAATCCTCTTTCCATTCAGTTCTCTCCATATATCTATCATAACTAGACTATCTAAAACTCTATTCACTTTCTTATAATTTTTATTATTTATTTTTTGGTTAGATTTATCTGGTTCTAGGAGAGAAAGAACAAGTCTCCTATTATTATAGTGCTACTATCTTTCTCTACCTGTAAATCATTTAACTTTTCTTTAAAAATTTTAAATGCCACAGCACATATAGGTTTAGGACTGATATTCCTTCAATGTTGATGGTATCTTTATCAAAATGTAGCTACATGTTTATCTCTTTTAATAAAGTCTATTTTCACCATAACTTAATGAGAGGTCATAATTGCTATCCTATGTTTTTTTTGCTTCAGTTGAAACATCATAAATTCTACTCCAATCCTCCTCTTTAACTCTGTGTGTATCTCTCATTCTTAATTATATTTCATGTAAATAACATATTATTGAATTAGGATTTTCAATCCTTTCTGCTATTGTAATTTTGTGCAGGAGCTAATCTTATTCATATTCAGTGTTATAATTACTGTTTGAAAATTTTCCTCCATCTTAATTTAACTATTTTCCTCCTCTCTCTTTTTAACCTATCTCTGTTACTTAAAATTTTCCCCTTCCTTTCCCATTTCTTATTTTATCTGCCCCTCTAATATTTCCACAATCATCCTCTCTCTTACCCTCCTAGTCTTAATCTATATACCCTGTAAGAAGTCCATTTCTCACCATGTCCCTCAGTTTTCTCACCTCTCTCCAAGAAGACTTCTATACCTCTCCATATGCACCTGTTGTTTCCTTTTCAACCAGGGTGAGAGGGAGTTTCCAACATTAGCACTCCTTCACTCCCACCTACTTCACTCTTTTAGTTTTTTTTCTTTCAATCCCATTTTATAAGATAAGTTCACCTTTTGTTTTACTCTTTCCTTCTGAATTTCATTTTTTAGAATAATTCTATCATACAAAACTCAACATCAAACTTTTTTTAAACTACCTTAGTAATGATGACAGTTTTAAGAATAATCATAACATTTTTACATACAATGAGTAAGCAGTTTGACTTTAATGAGGGCCTTATAATTAGTCTTTAAAGTTCTTCTTTTATTTCTTCTGGATCTTTTATATAAAATTTTCCATTGAGTTCTGGTCTTTTTGTTATAATTATGTGACAGACTTTTAGCATGTTAAATGTTTGGTTTTTTATTCAAGCATACACTCAACTTTGCATGGTAAGTTATTATTGGACATAATAATCTTTGCTCTTTGAAATATAATGTTCCAACACTCAATTTTAGTGTAGTAGCTGGTAGGTCTTGTGAAATTTTAACCACAACACCACAGTAGTTAAATTGTTTTTTTTTTCTTGTTGCTTATCAAATTGCTCCCATAATTTGGGAGTTTGGAAACTTGATTACCACATTCCTGTATTTTTTCTTCTTGGGATATTTTTAAGGGGGCAGACTACAAATATTTTCCTGTTTCTACTTTATTCTCTTCTTTTAGAATTTCAGGAAAACTTTCCTAAATAATTTCTTCTGATGTATCCAGATTATTTTTAGATCACAACTTTCAGGTGGTCTAACAATTCTAAGATTGTCTCTCCTCCATCTCTCCTCCAGATAGGTTGCTCTTCTAATGAGATGTTTCAGATTTGCTTCTATTTTTCTATTTTCTTTTTTTCTTGGTGCCTTATAATAATATCGTTCAATTCTGCTTGCCAAATTCTAGTTTTCAGGAAGCTATTGTCTCTCTATCTCTTTCCCTCTTTCTTTATTCCTTCCTTCCTTTTTTCTTTTTTCTTTCTTTCTCTTTCTTTCTTTCTTTCTTTCTTTCTTTCTTTCTTTCTTTCTTTCTTTCTTTCTTTCTT
>NW_027185931.1:253240-267814 GCF_028583685.1 Petaurus breviceps papuanus
CTTTCTTTCTTTCTTTCTTTCTTTCTTTCTTTCTTTCTTTCTTTCTTCCTTTCTTTCTTTCTTTCGCAGGACCATTGGGGTAAAATGACTTGCCTGAGGACACAAGGCTAGTAAGTGTTAAATATCTGAGGGCAATTTGAACTCAGGTCCTCCTGACTCCAGGGCCAGTGCTCTGTTTACTGTGTCACCTAGCATGTCCAGTTATTGTCTTTCTTAAGATTTTGCATCTCCTTTTTCAGTTAGTTAATTGTTTTCATAATTTTCCTTAATTGCTTTCCCCCCTATTTTTATCTTATTTGATTGTTTATTAATTTGTTTACTTTCTTTTATTTTACAATATTCAATTCCACAATTCCTTGAGTTTTGAATCCTGTCCTCCCCCTCCCCCACATGGAGTCAAACAATCAAGTATAAGATCTGGAACTACTTTCACATTAGACATTAGTCAGGTTATAAAGACAGGTTGTATTAGATGAAATGAAAAATGGTAAAGAGGAAATAAAATCAAACAAGAAAAAGAAAAGAATCAGGTAATTTGCTTCAATCTGTATTCAAACTCAGTTCTTTCTAGTTATTTCTCTGGATGTAGACATCTCTCTCGATCATGAGTATTTTGGGATTGAATTATATCACTGCATTGCTGAGAAGAGTCCAGTCTATCAAAGCTGGTCATCACACATAGGTTGTGTCTGTAATTGTGTACAAATTTCTCCTGTTTCTACACTTCTCACTCATCATCAATTCGTATAAGCCTCTCCAGGTAAATATTAAACCCATCTGCTCCTCATTTCTTATAGCACAATAGTATTCCATAACATGCATGTACCACAACTTGTTCAGCCATTCCCCAATTGATGGGCACCCCCTTAATTTCCAATTCTTTGTTATCACAAAAAGAGCTGGTATAAATACTTTTGTACATATGGGTCTTCTTCCCACATCTGTGATGTCTTTGGGATATAACCTTAGAAGTGGTATTGTTGGGCCAAAGGGTATGAAATTATTTATAGCCCCTTGGACATAATTTAAGATTACTCTGCAGAATGGTTGCATCAGTTCAAAAGTCCACCAGCAATGCATTAGTTTTGCAATTTTTCAAAATCCTCTCCAGCATCTGTCATTTTCCTCTTTTGTCATCTTAGCCAATCTGACTGGTGAGATGTGGTACCTCAGGGTGGTTTTGATTTGCATTTCTCTAATCAATTGTGAGTTAGAGCATTTTTTCATATGCTTATAGAAATCTTTTATTTCTTTCTCTGAAAACTACCTGTTCATATCCTTTGACCATTTATCAGTTGGGGAATGACTTGTTTTCTTATAGATTTGACTCAATTCTCTGTGTGTTTTAGAAATGAGTCCTTTATCAGAGACATAGGTTGTAAAAATTCTTTCCCAATTTCCCACCTCTCTCTTAATCTTGGTTATATTGCAATGAGTTGTGCAAAAGATTTTCAATTTAATGTAATCAAAATTCTCCATTTTGCATTTTATAATGCTTTCTAATTCTTGTTTAGTCATAAAGTCTTTCCCTCTCCACAAATCTGACAGGTAAACTATTCCTTTCTTTCCAAGATTGCTTACAGTATCAACCTTTGTACCTATATCATGCACCTGTTTAGATTTGATTTTGGTTTATGGTGTTAGATAATGGTCTATGACCAGTTTCTGCCATAATATATCCCAGTTTTTCCAGTAGTTTTTGTCAAATAGTGAGTTCTTCTCCCCAAAACTGGGGTCTTTGTATTTATCAACAATAAATTTCTATAGTCATTGACTTCTGAATCTCATGTGCCTAATCTATTCCAATGGTCCACTACTCTATTCTTCAGCCAGTACCAAGTAGTTTTGATGAATGCTGCTTTATAACACAGAATAAAATCTGGTATAGCCAATCCAACTTCCCTAGCATTTCTTTTCATTAATTCCCTTGATATTCTGGACCATTTGTTCTTCCAAAGGAATTTTGTTACTATTTTTTTCTAGTTCTATAGTTTTTTGGTAAATTGATTGGTATGGCACTAAATATATAATTTAATTTAGGTAAAATTGTCATTTTTACTATATTAGCTCAACCCAGCCATGAGCATATTTTCCCAATTAGTTAGATCTGACTTTATTTGAGTAAAAAGGGTTTTGTAGTTGTGATCATATAGGTCCTGGGTTTGTTTGGGGAGGTAAATGCCCAAATATTTTATAATGTCCACAGCAACTTTAAATGTGATTTCTCTTTCTATCTCTTGAGGGTAAATTTCATTAGAAATATATAGGAATGCAGAGGATTTATGGGTTCATTTTATATCCTGCAATTTTGCCAAATTTATTTATTGTCTCAAGTAGTTTTTCACTTGATTCTCTAGGATCTCTTAGTATATCATCTGAAAAGAATGATAGCTTGGTCTCTTCTTTGCCTAATTTGATTCCTTTGATTTCTTTTTCTTCTCTAATTTCTACTGCTAACATTTCTAGTACCAGAATGAATAAGAGGGGTGATAGTGGACACCCTTGTTTCACCCCTGATCTTATGGGAAATGCTTCTAGCTTATCCCCATTACATATAATACTTGCTTATGGTTTTAAATAGATGCTACCTATTATTTTAAGGAAGGCTCCATTTATTCCTATACTTTCTAGTGTTTTAATAGGAATGGATGTTGTATTTTGTCAAAAGCATTTTCTGCTTCTATTGAGAAAATCATGTGTTTTATGCTAACTTCATTGTTGATATGATCAATTATACTCATGGTTTTCATAATATTAAACTATCCTTGCATTCCTGGAATAAATCCTACTTGATAAAAATGTATTATTCTTGAGATAAGTTGCTGTCGTCTTTTAGCTTATATTTTATTTTAAAATTTTGCATCTATATTCATGAGGGAGATTGGTCTATAATTTTCTTTCTCTGTTTTATCTCTTCCTGATTTAGGTATCAGTACCATATTTGTGTCATAAAAAGAATTTGGTAGAACTCCTTCTTCACTAATTTTCCCACATAGTTTGTAGAGTATTGGAATCAATTGTTCTTTAAATGTTTGATAGAATTCACTAGTAAATCCATCTGAGCCTGGAGATTTTTTCTAGGGAGTTCACTGATGACTTCTTTGATTTTTTTTTCCTGAGATGGGGTTATTTAATTTTACTTCCTCTTCAGTTAATCTGGGCAACTGGTGTTTTTGTAAAAATTCAACCATTTCACGAAGATTGTCAATTTTATGTGCATACAACTGGGAGAAATAATTCCTAACTATTGTTTTGATTTCCTCTTCATTGGAGGCAGATTCATCCTTCTCATTTTTGATACTCATAATTTGGTTTTCTTCTTTTTTTATTTTCTTTTTTTATCATATTGACTAAGGGTCTATGAATTTTATTGTTTTTTTTTTTCATAAAACCAGCTCTTAGTTTTATTTATTAATTTTTCTTAATTTAAATTTTATTAATCTCTCCTTTGGTTTTCAATATTTCTAATTTAGTATTTATTTGGGGATTTTCAATTTGTTCTTTTTCTAGGTTTTTCAATTGCATGCCCAATTCATTGACCTCCCTTTTCTCTAATTTAATCATGTATGCACTCAGGGATATAAAACTTCCCCTAAGAACTGCCTTTAATGCATCCCACAAATTTTGGCATGTTATCTATCTCATTATTATCATTTTCTTGAATGAAATTACTGATTGTTTCTGTAACTTCTTGTTTGGCCCATTCATTCTTTAGGATTAAATTGTTCAATTTCCAATTAATTTTTAGTCTATCTTTCCACGGCCCTTTATTGCATATGATTTTTATTGCATCATGATCTGAGAAGGATGCATTTAATATTTCTGCATTCCTGCACAGAATCGTGAGGTTTTTATGCCCTAGAATATGTTCAGTTTTTTAGTATGTGCCATGAACTGCTGAGAAGAAAGTATATTCTTTTTAATCCCCATTTGGTTTTCTCCAGAGATCTAATTTTTTTCTTGTTTTTTTTTTTATTTTTGATTTATCAAGTTCAGAGAGGGGAAGATTAAGGTCCCCCACTAGCATAATTTTACTATCTATTTCTTCTTATAATTCCCTTAACTTCTCCTCTAGGAATTTGGATACTATATCACTTGGTGCATATATGTTAAGTAATGATATTGCTTCATTTTGGATATAGCCTTTTAGAAGGATATAGTTTCCCTCCTTTTCTCTTTATTAGATCTATATTTGCTTTTGCTTTGTCTGAGATAAGGATTGATACCCCTGTTTTTTTTTTTAATTTTAGCTGAGGCATAATATATCCTACTCCAACCGTTTACCTTTACCCTGTGGGTATCCCTTTGTTTCAAATGTGTTTCTTGTAGACAGAATATTGTAAGATTATAGTTTTTAATCCATTCTGCTATCTGCCTCTGTTTTATGGGAGAGTTCATCCCATTCTCATGCACAATAATGATGAGTATCTGTCCCTGCCCCTCCATTCTATTCCCTCCCTTGCTTATATTTTTGTTTCTTCCTTCTCCCTTCCCCTCCTTGAGGGTTTTCCTTTTGATCACCACCTCCCTCAGTGTTCCCTCCTGGTAACCTCCCACTTCTTTACCTACCCACTCCCCTATCTACTATTTCCCTCCCCTCTAATCCCCCTTTTTTATCCCTCACTTATGCTCCAACCTATAGGACAAAATAGATTTTTATACTTATGAGAGTATGTTATTCCCCCTTTGACCCCAAACCAATGAGAGTAAATTTCATAGAGTGCTCCTCTCCCTCCCTCCTTTCCCTCTATTTAATGAGTTTTCATGTCTTTTCACGTTTGAATCTTAAACTTAACTGATTATATTGATCCCTCATTGAACCAGAACCAGTGAGAATAAAGGTCAAATGATGTTCCTCTCCCTCTTTCCTTCCCCTCTACTATAGTACTCTATAGTGCTATAGTGTGTCTTTATGCCTCTTTGTATTGCATAATTTACCTTTTTCTGTCTCATTCTTTCCTTTTATCCCATTGCAGTCCCTTTGTCCCCCTTTATAAGGTGTGTTTTTTTTTTATCATCAGAATAGTTCATTTTTACTAACACCCTCTATCTATGTGTAACCCTTTTAAGGGTCATGACAATCATATAAATTTCGACATTGTCAATTATCTGCTTCTCATATAGGGATGTGAATATTTTGCTCTTATTTCATCCCAAGTTATGTGCATGTGTGTGTAAGTGTGCATGTGTGTATGTGTAAGTATGTTTTCCTTGTTTACCTTTTTATGTCTTTCTTGAGTCTTGTAATTGGAGATCAAGTTTTCCATTGAGCTCTGGCTTTTCCATCAGGAAAGTCTAGAAGTCCCTTATTTTATTAAATGACCATCTCCTTGCCTGAAAGATTATGCTCAGTTTTGCTGGATAGTTAATCCTTGGATGCAGTCCTAGCTCTTTTGCCCTACAAAATATCAATTTCCAATCCCTCAAATCTTTTAATGTGGAAGCTGTTAGGTCCTGTATGATCCTTACTGTAGTTCCATGATATTTGAATTGTTTCTTTTAGGCTGCTTGCGATATTTTGTCCTTAACCTTGTAATTCTGGAATTTGGCTACTATATTTCTTGGACTTTTCAATTCAGGATCTCTTTCGGGGGAGTCCGGTGAATTCTTTTGATAATTATTTTATCTTGTGATTCCAGGATGTCAGGACAGTTTTCTTTGACAATCAATTGGAGGATGTTGTCCAAGCTGCTTTTTTCATCATGGCTTTCCAGTAGACTAATAATTCTTAAGTTATCTCTCCTGGATCTGCTCTCTAGGTCAGTTGTTTTTCCAATGAGATATTTTACATTTTCTTCCAATTTTTAAATCTTCATGTTTTGTTTGATTGATTCTTGGTGCATCATGGAGAACTGTGCTTCAAATTGACTGATTTTAAGTTTTAGTAAATTATTCTCTTTGGTTAGTTTTTGAAGGTCCATTTTTAGGGAGTTATTTTCTTCAATTACTTCACTAATTTTACTTTTTTAAGGATTTGTTTTCTTCAGTGAAACTTTTTTGCATTTTGGTCACTGTAGATTTAAATTTGTCTACTGCCTCCCTAATATGGCCTTTAAAATCTTTCTTGAGCTATTCCAAGAGTGCTTTTTGGGCTTGAGACCAGTTCATATTTCCTTCTGTGGTCTCAGGTGTGAGTATAGAGTCCATGTTGTCCTCTGTATTTTGTTGTTCTTGATTGCTATAATAAGCTCTAATTGATTTTCTTGCCTTCCCCTTCTCGTTCTCAGCTTCCTTCCTTCCAAATGTAACTACCTATTTCCTAATTTCTCAGGCTGGGAGCTAGGTGCTTGGTTTTTGACTTTGTGTGCTGTGTAGCCTCTGGGTGTGTAGATTGAGGCCAAGGCAAGTCTTTCAGTGTTTCCATTAAGTTATGCTGATGCTCACAAAGTACTCTGTGGAGGAGGGGTGGTCTGGCCACTTCAGATTTCTGCCTCTATGCCCCTGGGCTAATACTCAGGCAGGCTTTTGCTGGTCAGAGGAGGTAGGGATTGTTGGGGCCCCTATCCATCTTCTCTTTAGACTCCTTGCTGCCTCAGTTACACCCCTTCTCAATGACTCCCAAGCCCAAAGCTATTTCCAATATCTCAGGATTTCACTCTGGGTGGGACATTTATCTCTGGACTTTCTAGCTCGGGGAGGGTGAATCAGAGCAACCAGAGTTTACTTTGTCATCCTAGACTCTAGAATGTTAGGCAGGCAGTTTCTGAACTTCCAGGTTTGGGGCTGATAACCCCAGGATAAGCTGCTGTCTCTGCTGTGGGTCCCGAACCCATTCTTACCTGGCTCCAGTGGATCCTCTCATCTTGTGGTGAGATGGTGGTGAGATGGCTTCGAATCACTTTGGGGTGGGTGAATCTGCCAGCAGGGGCTTCTTCTCTCTCTCCTGTAGTCTGCTCTCTAGTCCAAGCTGCTATGGCACCCACGTGCTCTCTGCTCCCCCTACCTGGACGGACGGGAGCAATTTCCTGGGCTGGATTCTGCCTCGCTCTGTCTCCCAGTGGATTCTGACACTACAAAGTCCATTCAGATTCACTTTTTAAAGTTTAGTGATGGGATTCACTGAGGAACTTAGAAAATTTACTGCTTCTTTTTGGCCATCTTGGCTCCACCTGTCCCTATTTAATTTTCTAATTCCTTTTTTAAGTTCTTCTAAGAAAATTTCTTGCCCTTGTGACCATTTCTCATTGCTCATTTCGATAGAAGTGGCTGCTCCTTTTTTTAATCTCACTGCCATCTTCTGAATATCAACCCAGATCTTCATCCCTATCTATGGCCAGGTTATTTTTGCTTTGAATATTCATTTTATTTTTAAATTTGTTTTATTATTTAGTAGTTTTCTAGAGGGGGGAAGGCAAGGCAATTGAGTTTAAGTGACTTGCCCCAGGTCACATGGCTAGTAAGTGTTAAATGTCTGAGATTGGATTTGAACTCATGTCCTCCTGACTTCAGGGCTGGTGCTCTATTCACTGTCCCACCTAGCTGCCTCTATAATCAAGTTTTAATCCAAAGTTGTGGGTAATGTTGCTGTAAACCTCAGGTCCCCCTTATTCTTATTTCCTGAATTCTCTCTGGGGCTCAACCTCAGTGATTCCTCTTCTCCTGCAAGGCACAGTTAGGTTCCCCCAACCAGGCTGTCCTGAAAATGTTCTTGCATACAGTGATACTGCCCTCTCTGGTGATATGCTAGCTTGTCCACAGCCATGACCCAGGACCACTTATGATTAGCACTGCTAGGCCTAGCTTCTGGAATGTGTGCAGGGTGGAGGGTGTTCATTCACACACCACTCAGCTCTCCATTAGTCCTCAGATGAAAGTTTGAGAGGTAAAATTTATGAGGTGAAATTCCTGAGTCTGTTAGGTAAAAGTTGCTAAGATAAAAATTTCTTGAGGAGTTGAATGAGGCAAAAGTTGGAGTGAAATTTCTTGAGGCCTAGTCTGCTTTCTGACAGAGCTGCCTCGGGGCCTACTTTATTTTGGGGAGGGGAAAGGCATTCTAAGCTTCACTCAGACCAACCCTCAGTCTCTGGAGGTCCTTTCCTTTCTGAGGTCACCTCAAGTTGTCCTAGGACAACAAGTGCTTATCCTTCATTTTAAAAAAGTTTTATTATATTTTTATACTTAATAGTATTTTGTTTTTTCCAATTTCATGGAAAGATAGTTTTCAACATTCACTTTTATAAGATTTTGAGTTCTGAATTATTTCTCCTTACTGCTATCCTTTCCTCCTTCCACAAGGACAGCAATCTGATATGTGCTATGCATATACAATGATATCAAACATATTTTCACACTAGACATGTTGTGAAAGAAGAAATAGAAAAGTGAAAAACCACAAGAAAGATTCAAAAAGAGAATAGTATGCTTGGTCTGTGTTTGGACTTTAGAATTCTTTCTCTGGATGTAGATGGCATTTTCCATCATGAGTCTTTTGGAATTGTCTCTGAAAATTTTATTGCTGAAAAGAGCTAAGTCTGTTAAAGTTGGTCATAGCACAGTGTTGCTGTTAATGGTCTGCTCAAATCACTCAGAATCAGTTCATGTATTTCCAGGTTTTTCTGAAATCTGTCTACTTCATTTCTTATAGCACAATAGTATTCTATTACATTTTTTTTCTTTTTGGAGGTCAATTGGGGTTAAGTGACTTGACCAAGGTCACACGATTAGTTTATGTGTTAAGTTACTAATGACAGATATAAACAAAGGTACTCCTGACTCCAGGCCCAGTGCTCTATTCACTGTGCCATCTAGCTGCCCCTCCATGTCATTCTAATACCACAACTTGTTCAATCATTCCCCAAGTAATAGGCATCCCCTGAATTTCCAAATCTTGGCCATCACAAAAGAGCTGTTATAAAGAGTTTTTTGCATATGGGTCCTTTTCCCTTCTTTATCATCTCTTTGGGATACAGATCTAGTAATGGTATGCTGGATCAATGGGCATGCAGAGATTTATTTCCCTATGTGCATAGTTACAAATTGCTTTCCAGAATGGTTGTATCAGTTCACAACTCACCAACAATGCATTAGTGTTCCAATTTTCCCACATCCCCAAAGTTTATAATTTTCCTGTTTTGTCATATTAGCCAACCTGGTAGGTATTATAAGCTGTCGCTATCTTTACTAACCTAAGGGCCAGTCTTAGGTTGTGTTGTCAGGAGGGAATGAAGAGACTGGAGAGAGAATTAACTTGTAATTTATTCTAACATGGTGGGAGCAGGCAGGAAAAAAGCCTGACTCCTTATGTAGCTTAAAGAGAGCATGATTCAAGCATGATCTCGTCTTGCACAGGGAATGTGAACAAATGGAGGGGGGGGGCCCACAAACCAGTCATGTCAGCTGTTGCTCATCAAGCAAGCAGTCTCCTGGGAGACTTCCTTGTGAGCTAGCAACCGCACTGTGGCCCTCAGCACTTCCTTATCTCCAACAAGTTCAGAACAGCCTTGGAACCAAGAGGTCTCGAGGCAGCTCTTAAATTCCCATGGGACAGAAAGCACTTTGAACTCACATTGTCCTGTACAATTCCCCCTTTTTGTTTTGAAAAAGTGCATGGTGAGTATGAGCCTGAATCATTGCTAAGCTATTACAAGCATTTCAAACATCAATACAAGTAGAGGAGGGACACAAAACAATAACGTGCCCACTTCTATTGCCAATGCTATCCAACTATGGGGTTTCAGCCACCATGGAGAAATAGAATTATCAAACCATTTTTTATGTCCTCTTCTGTTTTGTCTGGGTTAAGATCAGTTTCTGCTGCTCTATTAATTTCGTGAGTTAAATTCCACAAATCATACACACATAGCAAGAGAAATAGAGGAGGCTATAAGATTGGCCAACATTATGACTCCAATGATCACACAAGAAATACGTCTCTTATTCCTCCTCACAGTTATTCCATGTCCTTTTCTGAACAATACTGTTTAACTGGTGTGGTTTGTCAGGTGCCAAGATTGGAGCTCACTGTGCTTGTCAAATGCAATTCTGCAAGTCAGCCACTGAGTGGCACAAGTCTCTAGTAAGTAGGCTTACAAGCTAGGTTTCCCAGTGTACACTGGGGAAGAGAGGAATTACAGGGGGTCCCCTTTATCCCAAGCATATATACAGTATGTAAGCCCATTGCAGAAACAGTCATGTTGTGGGTAACGTCCGTCTTGTTCTTCCTGGACCAACACAATGGCACCCTAAATGACAGTCTGCTGAAATTAGTCTGTCCTGAAGATGTGTGTGTCATAGTTGGCTGGAAATCAAATTCATCCCTGATTAATCTACCACCATTCCCTTGAAAAACCGGTTCAATGACCTCCTCCCCCAAGGAACCACCCTCAGCCAGGGTGGCTCCAACATCATAGCTCATCTGCATTGTTCTGCATGAGCAGATAGTGAGATGGTGAGTGTAGTGAAGGCAGCAACATCCCTTGGTGATTCATCTTGCGTTGTCTCAACCATCACTGGGATGGGTCCCTCCTCTTCTTTTGAGTCACTTATAACTCAGATAGCCTTTGCAGGAACCCACTGGTGACCTCAACCTGTGGAAATACAAGCATACCCTGGCCCCCAGGTTAAAAGGCTATAAGGGCCCTCCCAGTTACCAGCAGGTGTTCCCCATATAATGTGTCTTTGTTTTTCATTATTATATTATATTCATCCCATTTCGAGTTTATGTTTTTGATTCCATCAGAGTTGTTTCATAGCCGGGATCAAATCAGTTGCATTGAATTTCAGGTAATTTAGGGAGTATATATTAATTTAGGATATACAATATTTTATCAATATGTAACTGTCTCATAGGTCCATTTCCCTTTTTATATTAGCAAGTAGGTTATAATTTCTTTATTATAAGGGGTACGCCAGTGATTAATATTATTTAAAAAATGATCACAGAAAGACCAAAACAAGTTGTTAGTGGCAGGAACATCATCAGCATTCAATTTGTTTAGCTTGTTTCCTAGTAACATGGAATTATCCACATAGAGTATATGCATTTTGATAAAAATAAGAGTAAGCTAATGTGGTGCAAGTCATTTAGACAAATAGGCCTAGTAAGTGAAGGACAAACCGCAATAGAGGCAGTGGCCTCCGTGTTATAAGAGCTTGTAACTTCTGAATAAGTTGGTATAAATTTTTTTTAAGAAACATAAATTCCTCAAGTATGATAAAAAACTGAATTTCCAGATAATTGTGGAATTCTTTAGATATCACAAAGTGTTTTTGTAAAAATGGTATAGCAAAATGTTTTTAAGTAACACAAATCTCCAAAGTATTATTAACTTACTAATTTTCTAGTGGAATGCAGAATTCCTCAATCATGAAAAGGTGTTTCAGCCAGAAAAGGTACAGTAAATTAATTTATCAGAGCACCCTAAAAGCTACCAATGTTAGAATCTTCCTGAGGTGAGCCCCAAGTAACTAAAAACTCTCTTTCACCAAATCATGGCTCAGCCAATTACAATAAAAAAATTTATATTCTCATGGAGCTGCAATAAATAACAAAGATCTATTACCCGTGTTTCCCCGATAATAAGACCTATCCCAAAAATAAGCCCTCCCCTTACTGTGTAAGATTCCTCTAAAATAAGACCTCCCCCGAAAATAAGCCTTACTGAGATTGCTACTGTAGTGAAGGTGATCCCCTGCGCTACATGCTACATTACGGTACCCTCTGTATGCACCGTCCCCTCCCCCCGGGTGAAACGCACGGCCGCGCTCTGAGCTGCATCCAATCAGAGCTGCAGCAGTGAGTGCATCATCCTGTTCTTCCCCAGTGATTTGCTTATTGAATAAAGGTACATTTTTTTTTTCACATTTACCTGTTTATTAAAATTGCTGTCAATGTTTATTAAAATAAGCCCTCCCCTGAAAATAAGCCCTCTGGTGTTTTTCTGTCCAAAAAATTAAGAAGACAGTGTCTTATTATCGGGGAAACACGGTAGGTCCTTCATACATAAAGCATTTCATTTAACATTTTTCTTTCTCAAATTTAACTTGTCCTTGTGTAAAAACCAAATTATTAGAAATCTTTTTAATATTTTGCAACTTTCTTAGCAAGTTACAATTAAAACAAATTCCTTTCTCAGGCTGGACCTTGCCTCTACTGATAGTTTCCTTGGCAGTTTTACAAAGTAAGAATAACTGAGATGGACTTTAGGGAAGGGCTGGGGGTGATGCCCCTGCTTCATCAAATCTCATACATGCAGGAGGAATAGTTTGAATGAGAAGAACTAATTCGACTAAAGTTTTTTCACTAGTCTCCTCCTTTCTATGTATAGTAATCAATGAGCAATTTTAGGTTTTAGCATTTAAAGAATAAAATAATTCAATTAAAAATCTTACAAGTTACAAATAACTGATAATCAAATTGTTGTAGTTGAAACTTCTTCTCTAACTTCAGGTAGATGATTAAATACCTGATTTTCTATATGGCGTATATAAACATTATAATATGTAGTGACATGACTGTTTTTAAAAAAGTTTTTATCTTTTAGTTACAACAAATTTCAGATTAAAAATTTGCTTATCTAACAGTATTCATGGCTTACAATGATCCCCACATGACATTATGACATCAATTTTATTTCCAAATCATCACTTGTAAAATTTAATGATAAAAATTGGGTTTATCAGGCGTCTAGGTGGCACAGTGAATAAAGCATCAGCGTTGGAATCGGTAGGACCTGAGTTCGGTTCCGGCCTCAGACACTTAACATAAAAACACTAGCCATGTAACCTTGGGCTAGTTACTTAACCCCAATTGCCCTCCAAAAGACAAGAAAAATTGGGTTTCTCAAGTGCAGAGATTTTTCTCCTCTCCTCATGGCTGCAGACCCTGATTGTGGATGTAGGGTTTTGAATTGAAGAAGTCTATCTGCTTGCTTAAAGGTGTGGGCTTCACGTGCCTCAGGGCTGTTGATAGTGGGGTCCTTGAAAACTTTAGTATGTTTCCTCCCTTTTTCCAGATTGGGGAGGGTAACTTAAATTCCCTATTAATCTTTGGCACTCTCTTTTAGCCTAATCTGCGATGAGAGGCTTTAATTAAATTTTTTTAATGTTTCCAGCCAATTTTAATTTGTGCTTTAGTGTTATGTTAATTCCTAAAAATTTCTTAGAGAGGGAAAAGCTTTCAACCTGCCAGTTAGAGGAATTAGGTCTATGGAAAAATCCCACAGGTGTGCCTTGTCTCACTTCCTCAAAACTGGGGAGCTTCAAGCTTTCACCTTTTAAATGGTTCTTTGTCAGATCTTAGCAATATTCCAATATGCCTAAATGTCAAGTATGATAAATTCTGACTTATCTTAGCATCAAGTTGGGAGTGACACTAATTCACTTTTCATGTGAATTTAATTGACCTACAGTTGTATTCCCAAATGTTTGTCTCTTTTTCTCTTAGATCTGAGGGAAAACTTTCCCTTGTTATTCCTTATTGCCTTCTCCTCACTCCACTTGGCCAGAGTGGAATGAAGAGGAGGAGATTTTTCAAACTTTTCTTCAAGAAAAAAGGGAGAGGGGGACTGAAAGAGAAACATTTCACAGTAAGTACAGCAGTCCAACTGTATATTAAATGTTATAGAATGACAAATTACTCTCACACACTCATTCACACAAAGACACAAAAACAAAGCAGAATAGATACAGAAAATAACAAAATGGATCCAAAAGCATACAAAATTCGTAAGAGATCTCCCGGAAAAATTAACAGAGCTACTTGGTACTCCAGGCCAGGAAACACTTACTTGATAGTATTAGAGACAGCTGCATCACACTGCAGTGTTCGGGCCTCCTTTGGCACTTTCCTTTCTGATTTTAAACATATCATTAATATATTCCATAGAAAAAAAGCAGAAATAGTGAAATACTGGCATCCTTCCATAAAATCTCTCACTCCTCTGTCTCTTGGTTGGTTCCCAATTTTTTTTTTTGCTATTCTTTTTAACAGTCTTAGATAATATTCTCGTTCCCTACTTTCACTTTGTATCTGTCCCATTTTCTCCTGACAGCTTTTTACCAAGACCGGACTCGCTTGCTTATTGTTTCTAGTCCCTCATCTACCACTTAGCTTGGTTATTCTTATAGCTGTAAAACTCCTGAAAGCTTTTCCCTAGAAGTCCATATATAGCCCTAAAGAGTGAAACTTTATGTGCCAAAGCAATAAATTTTGATGTGTTTAACCTGAACCATTGCTCTTTTTTTCTGTATGCATTTATATATGACCCTGATGCAAGTTTCTCTATCCCCTGGTCTCACTATGCTTATCTTTTGTCCTATTTTTACACACTGCTCTCCAATCTCTGCCAGTTCCAGATACTGTGCAGCACTGACAGGGTGCTTGGAATGCTTGGGATCTATATCTGTAACATCAATTTGTAAAACCAGTTTGTACAATTGTAACTGCAATTTGTATTGTAAAATTGTAATAGCAATTTGTAAAACCAGTATGCAAAATCCCTTTCCCAGCCTCAAACTCTGCCCCTTCCCCCTCTCCACACTCTGCCTAAGCAACAACTTGTGACTCCTTTGTCCTGGCTTAATCTCCTCATGTGTCCTCCTGTCTGGTCCAAATCTCATCTCCAAGTTAAACTC